>NC_092755.1:87091186-87412724 GCF_047496795.1 Chiloscyllium punctatum | reverse complement strand
AATGGGAACAAGTATAATCTTCTTGAGGTCTTCATAAAGGAAACCCCCATTTCAGATGTGGGCTGTATGTGCTTTGCACCCCTGGCCTTCCCAACTTGTAAAAGGCCACAGGAAAATTGCAGGAGTTTAGGAAAGCGGAGAAAAATCATTCTTGCAAAAAAACATAAGATCCATATTTTGCAGGTCCATTGGGAGATAAAAATCTGACCCCTTAAGACGGGTGATGAGTTATAAGTAGATAAAATCAAAAGGGTCACAAATGAATTAAATTATGATTACATTGAGCCAGTTTTAATGATGTGATAGGGAAATACGGCTACACATCCCACAAAGCATTGTTCAGATATCTTCCTCTTGGGTTTAGAATCAAATATACCCCTTACTAATTATTTAGTTATAATTCATTCATGGGATGTGACTGTCACTGGAAACATTAACATTTATTCTCTCTAAATCCCTTTGAGAAAGTAATGTAAAGATGCCTTCTAAAACTGCCGCAGTCCACATAGTGTAGTATAATCACAGTGCTACTGAGAGTTCCAGGATTTTGAACATTCCTAGCCACAGTGAGTGAGAAATGATGTAGTTCCAAGTCAGAACAGTTTGTGATTGGAAGGGTAACTTTCAGGTGGTGGTGTTCCCTAGTCTTGCCTTTGTCCATTTGGTTAATCAAGATCACGGATTTGGAAGCAACAAGAACAGAAGATAAGAACACAGCAGGTCTGACAGCATCTGTGGAGAGAGAAACTGAGTAAATGCATCAAGTTGAATGACTCTTACTCAGAACTTGTTTCAGTCATTGGACTCAAAACATTTAACTCAGTTTTTCTCTTTACACTTGCTCTCAGATCTGCTGAGCTCTTTTTGTCGATTTCATTTTAGATTTCCAGCATCTACAGCAGGTTTTGAATATGATAACGAAGAATGCTTGATGAGACCATGCAGTCTATCCTGTGGATGGTAAATACGCTGTAGTCACAATCTCTCAGTGATGACGGAAGTAAATGGTTAATGTGGTGGACGAAGTGCTGCTGAGATAGTGTTGAGCTTCTTGAGTATTTTTGCAGCTGCACTCATTCAGACAAGTAGGGAGTATTCCAACACACTCCTGTCTTGAAGCTTGTAGATGCTGGCAGGCTTTGAGGAGCCATGAGGTGTGTTACTAATCTTGTAGCCAAAAGATCTTTATGGCTGGACCAGTTCAGTTTCTGCTCAATGCTGATAGAGTGATTCAGCAATGGTAATGTCGTTGAACATTAATGGCAGATGGTTACATTTTTGTTTGTTGGAGATGGTCATTGCTTTGCTCATGTTTGGCATTAATGTTATTTGCCATTAATCAGCTCCATCCATATCTTGCTGCGTGCAGGCACAAACTGCTTCAGCATCTGAGGAGTCGCGAACAGTGCTGAACATTGTGCAGTTATCAGCAAACATCCCCACTGCTCACCTGATGATGGAGGGAAGGTCATTGATGAAGCAGCTGAAGGTAGTTGGGCCTAGGACATTACCCTGTGGAACTTCTATGGAGCTGTCCTGCAGCTGGGATGGCTGACCCCCAACAACCATGACCATTTTCTTTGTAATAGGCACACGACCAATGGAGAGTTTTCCCCGGCTCCCAGTGACTAATTTTGTGAAGACGTTTAGATGCCACATTCAGTCAAATGCTGCCTTGATGACAAGGGCAGGAGAAAGTGAGGACTGCAGATGCTGGAGATCAGAGCTGAAAATGTGTTGCTGGAAAAGCGCAGCAGGTCAGGCAGCATCCATGGAGCAGGAGAATCGACGTTTCGGGCATCAGCCCTTCTTCAGGATGACAAGGGCAGTCACTGTCACCATATGCTCCAACTGTTTGGTCTATTTTTGGACAAGGTTGTAATAGTAGCTTTGTTGGAACCAAAACTGAACATCAGTGAGTAGGTTATTGCTGAGTAAATGTTGCTTAATAGAACTGTAAATGCCACTTTCCATCACTTTGCTGACAATAAGAGGCAATCTCTTGGCAAAAGTGATTGTAAATGCTTCAGTCTTGCCACCTGCAATAACCTTTGTACCAGCCAGTACACTTTTAGGGAAGTCAGTGGAGTAATGATACAGTCAATGGACAACACAGGCTGATGCTCTTGGCACATGGGTTCAAATCCTGCTGAAGGTGACTGAGTTTGGTTAATAAAATAAATTTGGAATAACAATAGTGAGTATTGAAACGGATTGGGCTTTGTGCCTTGGCAAATCAAATAACTAGAAAGGGCTATAAATAATTAAATAAGGGGAGAGTTTGGGAGAAGGGAAGTGGAGCATTACAAGGCAAAAGGATATGGCAGCATCACAGGGGAGCTTTTGGATAGTGCTACCCAGAGTGGGGCAAGGAGAGCCAGAGTCTGCCATCAAAGAAAAACAGCATCAAAGAGGGGGAAAATGATAAAAGGACAAAACAAATGTCTCTTTAATTAAATACATATGTTATTGGAACAAAATAAGAGAATCATTGGAACAAATAGTGAGGAATGGGGGAGAAGGATTATTGGCAGAGAATAAACTGATTATGACTAACCAAGGAAGATTAGGGTATCATCAAACTGGAAGAAGCAAGCATAAAATATGAAAAATTTTAATGGTAGAGGATGAAGAAAACTTGAAAACCAACAAGCATAAATGGGAGAAGTAAAGATGGAGGTAACTTTGAGAGTAAACTTGCAAGTAATATCACAATGGACAGCAAGATCTTCTTGAAATATTTAAAAAAGGAAGGAAAGGACCGAAGTGAATGAGGCTGAGGAATTAATAATGGGGAACAAGGAAGTGGCAGAGGAGTTAAATAAACACTTTGCATCAGCCTTCACGGTAGAAGTATTGATAGCATTCCAAATGTACAAAATAAATAAGGGGCTAAAGGCAGAGAGGAAATAAATGCAATAATTATTGATAGAGAAAAGTTGCTTGGGAAACTGATCAGGCTAAAGGTCAACAAATCCCTTTGATCTAATGAGTTGTATCCCAGGATATCATAGCAAGTAGCTGCAGATATTGGGGATGTACTGACAGTAATCTAAGAATCCTTAGATTCTGGGAATGTCTCAAAGGATTGGAAAAGTTTCAGTTATTCAAACCACCCTTATTTGAAAAAAAAGATAATAAAAGAGCAACTTACTTTATATCTGTCAGTGACAAATTGTTAGAATCAGTTATGTAAGATATAAAAGCAGAGCATTCAGAAATGCATTACATTTACAGGAGGCAGAGTGTGAGGATGTATATTCCAGCAACTGTGGGAGTTGGGTTTGTAATGAATATCAGTGGCCAGCCTATCCCCAGAAATGGAAACAGTGATGCAAGGAAGGAGGGGTCAGAGATGTATTGGGGAAGGGGTTGTGGAGAAAGGCCTTAGATCTCTGGTCCATTACTGGCAGAATCAGCATGGTTTCATGAGGAGAACATCGCACCTGATAGATTTATTAGAGTTATTTGAGGAGATAACAAGAAGGGTAGATAGAGGGGAACCTGTATATGCAATGTTTTTGAATTTCCAAGGCTCATTCAATAAGGAATTATACATAACGCTACTTAATACGATCAGAAACCATGGTGTGGGGGTAGTTTCTAAGCATGGATAGAAGATTAGCTAACGAATAGAAAACAGAGAGTTGGGATAAATGGGTATTTTACATATAACTAGTGGAGTGCCACAGAGATTAGTGCTGGGTCCACAATTATTTGTATTATCTATTAATCATGGAGGTGAAAGTACTGTCAAAAAGCTTGTGGATGACATAAAAATTGGTGAGAATGCAAGTGGTGAAGATGACACAAAGTCTCTCTAGAGGGGTATAGACAGGCTAAGTGAGTGGGTAAATACTTGAAAGATGGAATATAATGTGGCGAAATGTGAGTTTATGCACTTTGATAGGATGAACCTGGGAGGTGAACATTCTTTAAATGGAGGAAGACTGCAGAACACTGCAACACAGATGGAAGTGGGGATACTCCTTCATAAATGACAAAGAAGTTAAGTGTCCAAACACAGCAAGTAATTCAGAAGGCAAACAGAGTGCTGGCCTTTATTTCAAAGGGAACGGGATATAAAAATAGTTTTGCTAACATTATATGAGACACTAGATAAACCAGACCTAGAATTGCACAAACAGTTTGGGCCCCTTAGTTAAAGGAAGATATATTGGCATTGCAGGCAGACCTGAGAAGGTTCATCCTAGGTATGGAGGGATTTTCTAACGTGGACAGTTTGGGACTGTCTTATGATCTCAGAGGAAACATGGCTGCCAAAAATCTATCTGATTCACTATTTTCTTTTCTGGAAGGAAACCTACCCTCCTTAACTTCTCTGGTTTACGTGTGGCTCCAGATCCTGTGAATGAAGAAGAAAAAAAGCATAGCCACATCCATCTTAGCCTGACTTGCTCAGTTAGTCCTTCCATAATGTGAGTCTGTGTTGAGAACATTTTGAGGGCAAGAGGAAAAGAGATGGGTTCAACACAGCTCTCTGTCCTGTCGTGAGAAATCCTCCATTGAGGAAGAAGGTGGACATTTCTGATGTTCTTCCATGGAAGGTGGCATTGTCAGACTAGATGCAATGACATCAGAGAAACTGGGAGAATGGGATGCAGTCTTTACAGGAGGCAGAGTGTGAGGATGTATATTCCAGCAACTGTGGGAGTCAGGTTTGTAATGAATATTGGTGGCCAGCCTATCCCCAGAAATGGAAACAGAGATGTCAAGGAAGGAGGGGCCAGACATGGACAGCATGAAGGTGGGAGCAAAGTGGAAATTGGAAGTGAAATGGATAATTTTTTCCAATTCCAAATGAGAGAGGGAAGCAGTACCAATGATGCCATAAATATGTTGAGGAAGGGATTGTGGGGAAGGACCTGAGAAGGACTGGAACAAGGAATGTTCCATATATCCTGCAAAGAGACAGGTGGGGCCCATACAAATATCATGGCTATCCCTTAGACCTGAAAAAGTGGAATGAGTTAAAGGGGAAGTTGTTCAAAGTGAGGACAACCTCAGCCAGGTAGAGGAGGGTGCTGGTACATGAGGACAGTTCAGGTCCTCATTCATAGAACATAGAACATAGAACATAGAACAATACAGCACAGAACAGGCCCTTCGGCCCACGATGTTGTGCCGAACTTCTATCCTAGATTAAGCACCCATCCATGTACCTATCCAAATGCCGCTTAAAGGTCGCCAATGAATCTGACTGTACCACTCCCACGGGCAGCGCATTCCATGCCCCCACCACTCTCTGGGTGAAGAACCCACCCCTGACATCTCCCCTATACCTTCCACCCTTCACCTTAAATTTATGTCCCCTTGTAACACTCTGTTGTACCCGGGGAAAAAGTTTCTGACTGTCTACTCTATCTATTCCTCTGATCATCTTATAAACCTCTATCAAGTCACCCCTCATCCTTCGCCGTTCCAACGAGAAAAGGCCGAGAACTCTCAACCTATCCTCGTACGACCTACTCTCCATTCCAGGCAACATCCTGGTAAATCTTCTCTGCACCCTCTCCAAAGCTTCCACATCTTTCCTAAAGTGAGGCGACCAGAACTGCACACAGTACTCCAAATGTGGCCTAACCAAAGTCCTGTACAGCTGCAACATCACCTCACGACTCTTGAATTCAATCCCTCTGCTAATGAACGATAATACTCCATAGGCCTTCTTACAAACTCTATCCACCTGAGTGGCAACCTTCAAAGATCTATGTACATAGACCCCAAGATCCCTCTGTTCCTCCACCTGACCAAGAACCCTACCATTAACCCTGTATTCCGCATTCTTATTTGTTCTTCCAAAATGGACAACTTCACACTTGGCAGGGTTGAACTCCATCTGCCACTCCTCAGCCCAGCTCTGCATCCTATCTAAGTCCCTCTGCAGCCGACAACAGCCCTCCTCACTGTCCACAACTCCACCTATCTTTGTATCATCTGCAAATTTACTGACCCACCCTTCGACTCCCTCATCTAAGTCATTAATAAAAATTACAAACAGCAGAGGACCCAGAACTGATCCCTGCGGAACTCCACTTGTAACTGGACTCCATGCTGAATATTTACCATCTACTACCACTCTCTGACTTCGACCGGTTAGCCAGTTTTCTATCCAATTGGCCAAATTTCCCTCTATCCCATGCCTCCTGACTTTCCGCATAAGCCTACCATGGGGAACCTTATCAAATGCCTTACTAAAATCCATGTACACTACATCCACTGCTCTACCCTCATCCACATGCTTGGTCACCTCCTCGAAGAATTCAATAAGACTTGTAAGGCAAGACCTACCCTTCACAAATCCGTGCTGGCTGTCCCTAATCAAGCAGTGCCGTTCCAGATACTCGTAAATCCTATCCCTCAGTACCCTTTCCATTACTTTGCCTACCACAGAAGTAAGACTAACTGGCCTGTAATTCCCGGGGTTATCCCTATTCCCTTTTTTGAACAGGGGCACAACATTCGCTACTCTCCAGTCCCCTGGTACCACCCCCGTTGCCAGTGAAGACGAGAAGATCATTGCCAACGGTACTGCAATTTCCTCTCTTGCTTCCCACATAATCCTAGGATATATCCCGTCAGGCCCGGGGGACTTGTCTATCCTCAAGTTGTTCAAAATGTCCAACACATCTTCCTTCCTAACAGATATCTCTTCTAGCTTATCAGTCCGTTTCACACTCTCCTCTTCAACAATACAGTCCCTCTCGTTCGTAAATACTGAAGAGAAGTACTTGTTCAAGACCTCTCCTATCTCTTCCGACTCAATACACAGTCTCCCACCACTGTCCTTGATCGGACCTACCCTCGTTCTCGTCATTCTCAGGTTTCTCACATACGCATAGAATGCCTTGGGGTTATCCTTGATCCTATCCGCCAGGGATTTTTCATGCCCTCTCTTAGCTCTCCTAATCCCTTTCTTCAGGTCCCTTCTGGCTATCCTGTATCCCTCCACTGCTCTGTCTGAACCTTGTTTCCTCAACCTTATGTAAGCCTCCTTCTTCCTCTTTACTAGACATTCAACCTCCCTCGTCAACCAAGGCTCCCTCACACGACCATTTCTTTCCTGCCTGATCGGTACATACATATCAAGGACACGTCGTATCTGCTCCTTGAAAAAGTCCCACATTTCCACCACATCCTTCCCTGACAGCCTATGCTCCCAACGTATGCTCCTCAAATCCTGTCTTACAGCATCGTAATTTCCCTTCCCCCAATTGTAGAAACTTCCTTGTTGTGCGCACCTATCTCTCTCCATAACCAAGGTGAAAGTCACAGAATTGTGGTCGCCATCACCAAAATGTTCACCCACTAACAAGCCCACCACTTGTCCCGGTTCGTTACCGAGTACCAAATCCAATATGGCCTCCCCTCTGGTTGGACAATCTACATACTGCGTTAGAAAAGCTTCCTGGACACACTGCACAAACACCGCCCCATCCAATCTACTTGATCTAAAGAGCTTCCAATCAATATTTGGGAAGTTGAAGTCGCCCATGACTACGACCCTGTGGCTTCTGCACCTTTCCAAAATCTGTTTCCCAATCTGTTTCTCCACATCTCTGCTGCTATTGGGGGGCCTATAATAAACACCCAACAAGGTGACTGCACCTTTCCTATTTCTGACTTCAGCCCATACTACCTCCAGAGGCAGATCCCCCTCAAACTTCCTTTCTGCAGCCGTTATACCATTTCTAATTAGCAATGCCACCCCCCCTCCTTTTTTACCACCCTCCCTAATCTTACTGAAACATCTGTACCCAGGAACCTCCAACAGCCATTCCTGTCCCTCATCTATCCATGTTTCCGTGATGGCTACAACATCGTAGTCCCAGGTACCGATCCATGCCTTAAGTTCACCCACCTTATTTCTGATACTCCTTGCATTGAAGTATACGCACTTGAGCCCATCTCTGTGTCTGTAATTAGTCCCTGTCAGTGCTACCTTCTCCACAGCCTCCCTACAGTCTTGGGCATCCTGACACACAGCTAGCTTACTTGCTGGACTACAAGTCCGGATCCCATCCCCCTGCCAAATTAGTTTAAACCCCCCCGAAGAGTGCTAGCAAACCTACCCCCCAGGATATTGGTGCCCTTCTGGTTCAGGTGCAACCCGTCCTGTTTATACAGGTCCCACCTTCCCCAGAATGCAGTCCAATTGTCCAAATATCTGAAGCCCTCCCTCCTACACCATCCTTGCAGCCACGTGTTCAACTGCACTCTCTCCCTATTCTTTGCCTCTCTGTCACGTGGCACCGGCAACAACCCAGAGATGACGACTCTGTCTGTCCTAGCTTTTAGCTTCCAGCCTAACTCCTTGAGCTCTTGAATGACCTCCCCGCCCCTCTTCCTACCTATGTCGTTGGTGCCAATGTGTACCACGACTTCTGGCTGCACACCCTCCCCCTTAAGGATTCTGAAGACACGGTCCGAGACGTCTCGGACCCTAGCACCCGGGAGGCAACAAACCATCCGAGAGTCTCGCCCATGTCCACAGAACCGCCTGTCCGTCCCTCTAACTAGAGAGTCCCCTATAACTAGCGCTCTCTTCTTCTCCCCCTTTCCCTTCTGAATCTCAGAGCCACAGACCCCTTCACTGCAGCTTACACCTGCAAGGCTGTCCCCCCCAACAGTTTCCAAAGCTGCATACTTATTTTTTAGGGGAACGACTACAGGGGAACCCTGCACTGCCTGTTTCTTTCCCTTCCCACCTCTAACTGTTACCCAGCTACCTCTGTTCTCTGGCGTAACTATGTCCCTGTAGCTTCTATCGATCACCCTCTCAGCATCTCGAATAATTCGAGGTAGTAATGGAAAACCTTGAAACAATCCTGATGGGGACATGTAACTGAAGGCCTTAAAAAACCTCATCCACCACCACCCTCCTCCCCCACAAACTGAACACTGCTCAGACACACTCCCATCAATGTCCTTTCTCATTTCAGTTCCTCAACCCTATCCAGACAGATTCTACACCTTCTGACACTACATCACTTCCTTGCTATTAATTTAATTTCATTTCTTATAAACAGGCCCCTTCCCCACTCTGCCTGTCCTTTCGATAGGACATTTTTCCTTGGATTTTTATTTTGCCAGCCGTGATCCACCTGCAGCCTTTGTGATACCCACGTTGCCGAACCTGCCACTTTCAATCTGTTCCAGTTAGAGCTGTCTCCTTGTGGGGTACATGGACCATTCCTTGTTCCAACCTTATTCAGTTCCATACTCATAATCCCTTTTCCGATACGTCAATTACATTATCAATGCTGCTTCCCTCTCTGTCCAGAATTGGAAAGATTTATCAATTTCCACCCGGCTCTCACCATATCACATTATATGGACTGTTCTGAGGAAGGATCACCAGACCCAAAACATTAACTTTGATTTCTCTTCACAGATGTTGCCAGACCTGCTGAGCTTTTCCAGCAATTTCTGTTTTTGAATCACATTACATGGGTTGCATTCAGCATGGCTAACCCACTTTCTCACTCTTAGCTCCTTTATCACTCAGTTAGCTTTTCTAGCCTAATTGCCTACTATCCATAATCGCCTTGTTTATCTACCACTTCCATATCCCTCTCTCTGGGCTCTGACTCCAGCTACACATTCTCCCCTCACCTACCTCCCCTCCACCCTAGACTCCTGACAACACACCCCACTCACCACTCCCCCCAACCCCACTACACCACTAACATTCTGATGAAGTCACCAAACTCCAAAGGTTAACCCTGCTTTCTACCCACTGATGCTGCCAGACCTGCTGAGTTTCACCTGCAATTTCTGTTTTTGTGTCTTCCTTGACATGGCACCATTTGACCCATGGTCCCTCTGTTGACTCTTGCTAAGTGAGATCCAATTTAGTCCACACTCCATTTCTTTTCTACATGACCCCTTTCATCATGTTGTAACATAACAGAAGGATTTTACAAATTTTCTGTGGTGAACATTTCTGTCCTTTATCAAAATTCATAGCATGAGATAGTGTGGGCAGTTCTATCTGGATGTTCCATCATCACAGATGTCTTTGACATTTGGCACTGACCGCTGGCCTGCCCTGTCCTCTTGTAATCATTCTGGAGTTTATTTTGATGATCATGAACTGAAAAGGAATGTGCATTCTAAATAGGTTATTGTTATAATCCAGTCCATTTGGCCGGCAGAAGTGAGAGAATTCATTCATGTGGCAAGACTAAAAGAAACTGAGATTGTTCTCTCAAGGGCAAAATGTGCTCAAAAGAGATTTAACAGAGGCATCCAAAATAATTAGAGTATTTTGATAAAGCAAAGTGCTTTCCATTGGCTCGAAGAACCATTGACCAAAGATCACAGGTTTAGAATCATTGGCAAAAAAAAAGCAGGTGATGAAGAGTATTTTTTTAGCTATAGAACGTTGGAAGGATGGAATAGTGTACATCACAGAAGGTAGCCAATCAGTCTGTGCCAGCTTTCTCACAGATCATTGCGTCATTTCTGTAGCCTCCCATGATACCCTAATGTGTTCTAAAATATGGTGCCCAGAATTGGACACAGTGTACCATAACCCACCATTTTACTTTTATTCAAATGTTTCACTAATTCCCTTTCCAAAGTTGTTATTGAATCTGTATCTGCCACATGATAAGGGCATGTAAAACATTACTATCATTTGAGAACTTGAATATTTAAAATTGAGGCAGATGAGTTTTAGTTTCAATAACATTTTTTTAAGAAGTCAGAAAATCATCTGAAAAAGTGACCAAAATATGTAATTTCGAAGAAATCATGGGATTTACTAAGTGGTAGCCAGATATATGTGGTGTTAATTGTGTATACTCCTGATTTTATGATATTCAAAAAGAAAGAAAAAAATGATCGTGGAACAACAATGATATAGTTTGCGTACAATTTCGAAGAAACCGTTTTAAGTTCATGCAAACAGAAGAACAGTTTCACCCCAACAAAGAAAAGTTTCCGTTCAGGAAAGAATTTCCACCAGAGCAGCAGGATAATATATTAGGTTTCTAGAATTTCTAGCTTGTGAGAGGTTGAACTTTTTTGGCCCTTTGAATATAATTGTAAAAGGAATCAAAACCCTCTTAATTGAAAGGAGGTACAGACCATCATAACTACAAGTCTTAAAACTGTTTCAGCAGCCCAGGAAAGAAATTGAACAGTTGTGATAAGAGTGACGTATCTCTGGGATTGAGTATCAGTAAAGGATATTACTGGGAAAAAGATTGTATCTGTGTTGTTATGTTAAAATGTTTTCAAATCACTTACATGCTCTTTGCTAATGTTCTCAACTCTGTGTTCTGAAGAAGAATCATATTGGACTTGAAACATTAGCTCTACCTCTTTCTCCACAGATTCTGCCAGACTTGTTATGCTCCTTCAGCACTTTCTGTTTTTGTTTCAGATTTCCACCATCTGGAGCACTTTACTTTCATGATAACATTTTTATTTATTTTTAGAAGGTGCACATCACTCACTGTCAAGGTAGACGTTTGTTGCATACCCCTAACTGTCTTTGAACTGAGTGTCTAGGTTGCCATTTCAGAGAAGAGCTAAGAGTCAACCACATTGCTGTGGGTTTGTAGACTAGACCAGGTAAGGATGCACATTATTTTCCATAAAGTACATTGGGTTTATAAACACCAATCCATAGCAATTATCATGATTGCCATTACTGGGCCTAGCTTCTGAATTTATTAATAGTTTTGAATTCTACTAGGTACCGTGATGAGATTTGAACCCAGGCCCTAGAGTGTTAGCCTAGGCATTTAGATTACTAGCCCAGTGACATTACCAGTGATGCCAGTACCCCTGGCACCAACCCTAACCTCCCTCCCTTGGTCCAAGCACATTGGCTAACCCCTGACTCAAGCATAGAGGAGCTCTGGCTATTGATTTCTGATGTACCCCTCACCTCAGTGCTGGCACCACCATCTCCCCTAAATAAATCAGTTTTAAGTAGGTTATCTCCATCATTTTCTTACAGTGCATCACCCTTTGGAACCAAGAAAGGGTCATATTGGATTTGAAATATTATTTCTCTCTTCACAGATGCTGCCCCACTTTCTCTAACACTTCCCACTTTTATTCCAGATTTCCAGTAACCACAGTGATTGACTTTTATCTTTGCAAGAGTTTGTGATCTTGAACGCACTGGTCAAAAGAGTGCTGGAAGTTACAATAAGTCAGAAAAGTTACAATAGTCACATTCAAAAGGAAATTGGATATATACTTTAGCTACATAGGTACGTCTGTCAAAGAACCAGAAGAAGTTAAATGGGTTGAATGGTCTCATTCTGCTTAATTTGTTTTGTTCTATCCTTCTAATATTTCACTTTTGCTGGGTCATAGAGTCTTAGAGATGCACAGCACGGAAACAGACCCTTCGGTCCAACCCGTCCATGCCAACCAGACATCCCAACCCAATCTAGTCCCACCTGCCAGCACACGGCCCATATCCTCCAAACCCTTCCTATTCATATACCCATGCTCTCTGAGATTTATGCCACAATTCACACATGAACTCTTATTTTTGTGTGTGTGCTGTGGACTCAGCTGAGTTCCTGAATCACTGAATGGATTGCTGTTGTGTGGAAGTTAAATATCACAGGTGGCAAACTGGATTAGGTTTGAATAACGATGATCATCACTAGCTTGTTATTTTCCCAGTATTTCATCACTCACGTATTGGACTCCTCTCAAAACTACAGCAATCTATCATTGTGCTGAGACTTATATTAGACAGAGCAGACATTGGAGAGAGAGGGCAGAAAGAGATTTACTAAAACAGTCCCAGGAATGAGGGATTAGAGGCATATGAATAGACTGGAAAGGCTGGTGTTGTCCTCTGTTGAACAGAGAAAGCTAAAAGAAGATTTTTACAGAGCCATTCAAAATCATGAAGGCTTTAAATAGAGGAAATGAAGTGTTTCCAGTGGCTCGGGGGTCAGCAGCAAAGGGCCAGATTAAAGATAGAACATAGAACATAGAACAATACAGCACAGAACAGGCCCTTCGGCCCACGATGTTGTGCCGAACTTCTATCCTAGATTAAGCACCCATCCATGTACCTATCCAAATGCCGCTTAAAGGTCGCCAATGAATCTGACTCTACCACTCCCTCGGGCAGCGCATTCCATGCCCCCACCACTCTCTGGGTAAAGAACCCACCCCTGACATCTCCCCTATACCTTCCACCCTTCACCTTAAATTTATGTCCCCTTGTAACACTCTGTTGTACCCGGGGAAAAAGTCTCTGACTGTCTACTCTATCTATTCCTCTGATCCTCTGATCATCTTATAATGATGATTGGTAAAAGAAAAAAAGACAACAAAAGAAAAGTTCTTTTTCCAGAACAAATGCTGAAGATTTAGAATAGACTACCTCATAGACTGGAGGATATAGATTCAACTGTAGCCTGCAAATAAAATTTGGATAAATGCTTGAAGGAGAAAAATTACAGGGCTGTGGACAAAAAGGAGAGGTAGTCAGACTAAATAGATGGTTCCTTGTAATAGCTGAAAATGTGGTGCTGGAAAAGCGCAGCAGGTCAGGCAGCATCCAAGGAGCAGGAGAATCGACGTTTTGGGCATGAGCCCTTCTTCAGGACCCTTGAAGACCCCTTCAGGTTTCTTGTAATAGCCAACAAACTCAAGAGATGGATTGGCTTCCTAGAGTGCTGTATTAATACGTGCTTTAATCACAGAAAATAAAAGTGCTCAGCATTCAACACAGACAAGAAAGAAAAATATTCCAAGAACTCTTTTGTGAATAGCGGTGAAATTGAGAACTACCTACACACAGACAGGGAAAGAGGTACCTGAACAGAATGTGAGTTGAGATTAATTTCAGTACAATTCCCCAAATACCTAACATCAAATGTCTCTTGAATAATTAGATGTGCGAATCCACAAGAGCTTTCATTGTTTTAACAATCTTGAGATTAGATGGCAGAATGGTAGGGTCCCTTCCTTGGAGTCAGGAGGTTCAAGTTCCATTTGCTTGAGGGGTGTGTAACATCATCTCTGGACAGATTTGGGAGAAGATATTTTACGTAGATTCAAAGACAAGATGGAAATTTGAAAGACTTGCCAATGAATGTTTGTGGACAGTTACAAAGGTCTGATTCGGACAATTTTATTTTTCAGTGTGATTTCTAAGCAAATTTATTATTTATTGATTTTATCACGGTCAATGCACTGTTCTAAGATGTACTACAATGCTTCTACTTCTTAAAGAGCTATACAGGTATCTGTCATGTTACATGGGGTTTGCGGTCAGTGTACAAAAGCCACCACCAGCAAAAGCAGGAAGACATTCTTCTTCAATGTTAAAAATCACACAACACCAGATTATAATCCAACAGGTTTATTTTGAAGCACTAGCTTCTTGTTCAACAGCTGAGGGTTTTGAGGAAGGGTGACTGGATCCAAATTGTTAACCCTGATTTCTCTCCACAGACCTGCTTAGCTTTTCCAGTAATTTCTGTTCTTATCCAACACATGCTCCTGCTCCATTCGCCTCCAAGTTCTTGATATAATTACCCCCATTAACTCAGTTTGTGTCTCTTTTTACAGATACTACCATATCTGTTAATCATAGAATCCCTACAGTGTGGAAGCAGGTCATTCAGTCTATCGGGTTCAGACCAACCCTCCAAAGAGCATCCAACTCACACCCACCCCATCTCTGAAACCCTGCATTTCCCATTGTTAATCCACCTATCCTGCACACCTCTGGACACTCTGAGTAATTTAGCATGGCCAATCCACATCCTTGGAGGAAACAAGAGCACCTAGAGGAAACCCACATAGACATGATGAAAATGTGCAAACTCCAAATAGACAGTCGCCCAAGGATGGGATCAAATGGGGGTCCCTGGTGCTGTACGTCAGCAATGTCCATTAGATTACCTGTATTTTCCATTTGGATTTATACCATGAATTGAAGAGCAAAAGGAGATTTTGAAAGGTAACCGGGAACATCAGCTGTGGTAGTGTTGCAACCTTGGACTTGGAGGCCCAGGTTCAAGTCCCACCTGCTCCAGAGGTGTGTTGTAACAGCTCTGAACAGGGTGGTTAGAAAAATAGGTTTAAAAATGCTTGATAAATAGCGCTCAGGTTGCACAGTTTACTGACATCGAAGTGCAACTTTCACTTCTAGTTACCATGCTGTCGTTCAGATACATGTGCAATGGTGGTGTGTCACAGTACACTCAGGGAAAACAAGTTGCTATGGCAATGCTTACATTACAGTCCAGAGCTGTAGATAGTGATGATAGAGCAGGGATTCCCCACGTGGGAGTTCAAGACCCTGAGAGCAGTTGCAAGCTGAAATTTGCGTGGGTGTCATGAGCTGTGACTATTAAGGAGCTCTGACCAAGTTAGAACAGCTATGCAGCTGTGCTCCAACACAAGCAATTCTCACTGAGGGACTCTGACTATTTTCAAACCTCCAAATGGGGGTCACAGAGGGGCAAGAATTTCAGAAATCCAGTGATAGAGGCTTCAACCTTCTCATAGAATCCCGACAGTGTGAAAGCAGGCCATTCAGCCCATCAAGTCCACACTGATCCTCGGAAGAGCATCCCAACCAGACCCACCCGCTTACCATCTCCCTGTAACTCTGCATTTCCTATGGCTAAACCATGGTAAATATGGGCACCATGGTAGGGCGATTTGTAACAGTTTTCATTGTATTTTTCTTGTAAAAGTACACATGACGATAAATTTGAAATCTAATCCATCCTGTCTACACACCCCTGGACACAATGCATGGCCAAAGCACCTAAACTGCACAACTTTGGACTGCGGGAGGAAACCCACACAGACGCAGGAAGAATATGCAAACTTCACACAGACAGTCGCCCGAGGCTGGAGTCAAACCTGACGTTGTGCTAACCACTGAGTCACTGTGCTACTGTAACTGCCGTCTGTCTAACAAACGACAGACCAGGAATCTGTTCTGCTCTTGTCACCCCAGTTGCGTTTTTCTTTAAAGGATTTGTAGGTTTTCTGCTCAAGCTGTTTGCCTGAGTTGTGATTGCACTTTCCTAGGGGTTAGACTTGAGCCTAATGGCCTTGAAGCAGCACCGCTACCCACACAACTCACAAGATCTTCCCACAAGTGCATTGCAGAGGGAGAACTGTGCATCAATACTGAACAGATAAGGTAAAATACCAAGAAAATAAAGCCAGCAAACAAATCTAATGAAAAGCAAAAATGAGACCAGTACCTTCATTAAGGAGTGATATGTAGTTGGAATAGGATAACAAGCAAGCATTTTCATTGTTTGCATCATTATATCAACAAGGAAAAGTTAGTCTGTGTTTTCTCACCCAATTCTCAACAATAAGTCTGAAATAATTGCACTATGCCAGGAAAACTGCCCTGTCTGTCAAATGGACACTGTTGTCCTGGGAATTACATTTAAACCCAGCCGTTAGTTTGCTTCAGTATTACAATTCACTGTATTAGAGAAGGTAATGGTGATAAAAACGTTTGGAATATTCAAATAAAGAGGCCAAAATTTCCTCTCATAAGCTATTAGTGTTTATCCAAATGAAACACTGAAGTAAGTTGTGCAAATATGAAAGGGTGAAGGGGATAAGGTAAATGTGCTTTCCTACCAAGGTGTGATTTCTGTATATGAAATAGTATTGTGAATCACTGGGCAGACTACAAATAAAGAAGCTATTAGTAGAGAGGAGGAGAGGGGAGATGGGAGGAGAGCGACCAATTTATCAAAACAAAAATGTTTCCTCCAGTCCTGGAGGGGCACCAAGATCTCTCTGTGACACTAAACCTTCTGTTCCCCAGCTTTCTGGCAGGAGGTCAAACTCAAGCAGCATATGTTAGCCAATGTGCTTCCCTCCCACAGACTCCTATCCAGGATGGTCCACCATCTGTTCAACTATTACAAAACTGGCAACACGGAGTGAGGAATGGTGACACCAAGATGCTCTGGTGCGATATTCTAATCACCGGCTTGCCTCATTTGGCAGCAGTTGTACCTCTGAGTCAGTTGAGTGAGAAACTTGTGAGAATATGTGAGACTGAAGCACTATATAAGCTATGAGTGCTGTGCTGCTGCTGAAGATCCAGTGCCACTATTGAGAAAGCACAGAGTTGGTGGTTAACATATCTCCTCAGTTGTAACCAATGGCTACAAAGTTTGAAGAAAATTGAACTAATCTGTTGGCAACAAGTCTAGTCTTGCAGTTGCAGAATGCTCAAATAATCTCAGCCCTGTCAACCCTGAGTATCATCAATAGACTGGTGTCTCTGAGCTGGTAAAATGTCCTCAGACTCATCAAATGAAGTTTGATGCAGTTCTAGTTCAAACATCAGATTTGCAGCTGACATCGCAGTCTCTGTTAACATTATCTTTGGATCTGCCCTGTCCAGTCGGCAAAGAGACCACGGGAATTTGGATGGATATACAAAGGATGTTTAGTCTTGTAGGAGAATCGAGAATTATGGGTTATAGTTTAAAAATAATGGGTTACCCATTTAGAATAGAGACAAGTAAATATCGCTCTTCACTCAGAGGATTGTCAGTCTTCAAAAGTCCCTTTGTCAAAAGGCATTGAACACAGGCCTTTTAAATATTTTTAAGGCAGAGGCAGATAGATGCTTGAGTACCAGGTTTCTTAAGGAGATACAGGAATGTAGAGTTCCGGTTAAAATCAGAAGGAATGAAGGAACAGGCTCAAAGGACCAAGTGGCCTACTCTTATTTCTTGTGCATATAGAGTCATCGAGTTATAGAGATGTGCAGCACAGAAACAGATCCTTTGGTCCAACTCATCAATGCCTACCAGATCCTAAATTAATCTAGTCCAATTTTCCAGCACTTGGCTCATGTCTTTCTAAACCCTTCCTATTCATGTATCCATCCAGATGTCTTTTTAAATATTGGAATTATACCAGCCTCCACCACTTCCTCTGGCAGCTCGTTCCATACACGCACCACCCTCTGCGTGAAAATGTTGCCCCTTAGGTCCCGTTTAAAGATTTCCCCTCTTACCTTAAACCTATGCCCTGTAATTTTGGACTCCCCTACCCTGGAGAAAAGACCTTGTCTATTTATCCTATCCATGCTCCTCGTGATTTTATAAACCTCTACAAGGTCACCCCTCAGCCTTTGACGGTCCAGGGAAAATAGCCCCAGCCTATTCAGCCTCTCGCTATAGCTCAAAATTTCTAATCTGGCAACATCCTGAAAACATCTTTTCTGCACCCTTTCTCTCCTACAGCAGGGAGACCAGAATTGAATGCAATTTTCCAAAAGTGGCCTAACCAATGTCCTCCACAGCCACAATATGATCTCCCAACTCCTATATTCAATATGTTCAGCAGACACATCATATCTATTGGTCACGTGATCAGTGCAGCAAGTGACATTGGATGACGTCAAAGTCGAGTCTCCTGCTCTTCGGATGCTCCCTAACCTGCTGTGCTTTTCCAGCATCTCCCTTTTTGACTCTGATCTCCAGCACCGGTAGTCTTCACTTTTTCCAAGTTGACCTTAAAGTCAACTCCAGATGTCACAAAGCTGGTCCCTTTTTTCTAAAAGCTGTTCCTTTCCTCAAGGATACTGTGTCCTTAAGGCAACTAGTTGGGTATAGAGATGACAAAGGATGCTGAGGGGCTTCTTGTTTCTATGTAAACAAATGAGACTTCAGGCCAAGGTGGCCATGTTTTAGAAGTGACTTATATAATGAACGGGGAGTGGTCAGCTCTCGAGCTCAGCAGTTCAGTCCAGAACTAGTTAGGAGTTCAGCTGGGTGGAAACAGACTGCTAAGTTCTCTCTCTCCTTCTGCCCTTCTAACCTCAACCTGTAAGCATTTTTTCCATTTTTACTGTTTTTTTTAAGGGGGTTTGCTTATTGGGACTATTATGTATATTCGGAACAGCATAATTAAGTCTGTGGGGTTGAGTTCTGTGGGGGTCTTTATTCTGTTCTTTGTGTTTCATTATGTAATTTTATGAATAAATTTTTGCCTGTTTTAAAACCTGGCAGTCAACCTAGCTAACTTACTCCAGGTAATTTTCACTGTACACTTACCGAAACAAATTGTAAAGTTCTGGTCTGGTTTGCCTGGTTTTGAGTGGTCTGGCCTAGTCCATAACAGACTGGGGCTCTTTGCAGGACTTTAAATAGTGAGTGGTAGGTGCTAGTGTCTTTATTTCGGGAGTTGGTTTTGTTGGGTAGGCAAAGCTTGGGATAGTAATAGCTCTTTCAGTCGCCAAAAGTTTTCTGGATCTGGATGCGGTGACTTTGGAAGTTTTGCAAAAGGTGAATAAGACCAAGCTGCAGGAATTAGCAGACCAGCTGGGATTGGACCTGCCTGTTTCTGTAGGAGAGGAGAGATAATTACAGCAGTAGCTCAGCATTTAAACTTGCTGGAGAAACCATCAGAATCTATAAAGATGGCAAGGTTCAATTGCAAAAGAAGCAGCTTGAGTTAGAGGCGAGAGATAAGGAAAGGGCAGCAGAAATGAAACAGTTTTAGTTATGATTATAAGCAGAAGAGAAGGGAAAAGAGAGAGCAGAGAAAAGAAATAAGAGAGTTTTTGAACTTCAAAAACTAACACTTAAAAACGAAAGTCAGCTTAAAAGGCAGGAGATAAAGGCTGAGGGTAGGCTTAGTGAGGAAGAGAGTGAGGATGAGCAAGCCCCTGGTAGGCAGAAGCCAAGTGAGAAACTGTTTAAATATATTCACGCATTGCCTAAATTTGATAAGAAGGATGTGGAAGCCTTTATCATCTCATTTGAAAAGGTGGTTAAACAAATGCAGTGGCCAGTGGCAACGTGACTTTCATTGATCCAAACAAAATTTGTAGGTAGGGCTAGTGAGATATTCGCGTCACTATAGGAGAAGGTATCTGGGGACTATAGGAGGTGAAAAAAGCCATTTGAAGTGCATATGAGCTTGTACCAGAAGCCTATAGACAACGTTTCAGGAATCTAAGGAGGGACCCTGGTGAAGCCTATATTGAGTTTGAAAGGATCAAACAGAGTAATTTTGATAGATTGAGAGGAGCTTTAAAAGTTGAGCAATCCTATGATGCCCTTAGAGAGGTAATTATTTTGGAGGAATTCAAAACTTCACTGCCTAAAGTTGTTAAAACAGTTGTTAAAAGAGTTAAAACAGCGAGGTTAGCAACTGAAGTGGCTGATGGTTATGAGCAGGTCCATAAATCACGGGTTGGCTTCTAGAATCAATTTCAGTCCATGAGGGATAGAAATTAGGGCAAAGAGAAATCCTCACGTTGAAAGGCAAAGGTAGATCTCAGTGAAGATCATAAGGAGAACTTACCAGAGGGTTAAAAAGAAACCCTTGAGGGGGACAAAGAAGTTAAAAAGCTCCAGTGTTTTCATTATAATAAAGTGGGCCACACAAAATCACAGTGTTGGTGGGCTAGGATGTAGGAAAGCCAGATGTAGGAAAACCAGACAAGTTTGGAAGTTTTGTTGGACTAGTAACAAAAAGCACAAGGGAAGTTAGACAACTACCTCAGAGTGTACAAGATGGTCAGAGGTTGGTTAAGGAGGAAGTGCCAGATCTGCTGAAAAATATACAAAAGAGGTGCTGGAGCAGTGCATGAGCTACCAATTGGAGGTTATTTAGGATTGAGGAAAACACAGGCCACATGTTTACTGGCCTGGACTACACAAGCATGTAGTTGAATTTTGCCAAATGTGTCATACATGTCAGCTAATTGGAAAACCACAGCCAGTAATAAAGCTGCACCTCTAATACCTATTCCAGCATTCGAGTAACCTTTCATTAGAGTTTTGATTGATTGTGTAGGTCCCCTACCTCAAACAAAAAGTGGCAATAAGTATTTATTAACAATAATGGATATGCCGATGAGATTTCCAGAGGCAATTCCATTATGCAACATCACAGCTAAAAGGGGAGAAGAGGAATTACTGAAACGTGTTGACTAGATACAGACTCCCAATAGAGATCCAGTCAGATCAAGGATCAAACTTCACATCTAAACTATTCAAGGAGGTTATGGATAACTTGGGAATAAAGCAATTCAAATCTACTGCATGCCATCCAGAATCATAGGGAGCTCTAGAGAGATGGTATCAAACACTAAAGACCATGCTGATGGCTTATGGTCAGGATTATCCAGATAATTGGGATAAGGGAGTTCCGTTTGTACTTTTTGCAATCAGAGATGCACCGAATGAATTGACCAAATTCAGTCCATTTGAATTAATTTTTGGGCATGAAGTAAGCAGACCGTTAAAATTGATTAAGGAGAAATAATAAGTTAGAATTCAGAGACCACCCATTTGGACTGTGTCACATTTTAGAGAATAATTCAATAGAGCTGGAGAGATGGCTAGACAGCATTTAAAAGTATCACAGCATACAATGAAACAGGAAGTGGATAAGAAATCACAACTTTGCAATTTTGCAATTGGAGATCAGGTATTGGTGTTACTTCCAGTGACAGGTGAACCTTTAAAAGCAAGGTTTAGTGGACCTTATCAAAGTGAGAAAAACATGAGTGAGGTGAACTACTTGATAAGGACTCCAGACAGGAAGAAACCCCACAGAGTGTGAAATGTGAATATGCTCAAAAGGTATTTTGGTCGGGAAGGAAAGCAAGAGGAGAAGGTGTTAATGATGACAGCACAGAAGGAGGAACCAAGTTCAGAGGATTCTGAATTGGACATTTCTCAAATCAAATTGGACAATGAGGGAGTTGTCAAAAATTGGGATAAATTATTGAGTTACTTTTCACATGAAAATTGACATGACCTGAAAGAGTTATTGCTGTCACATGGGGAGATATGCGAAAGTAAACTGGGAAGTACTAACCTAATTATGCATGATGTATAAATAGGAGATGCTGTTCTGCTTAAGCAACATGCTTATAGACATAACTCTCTAAAGTTGGCATCGGTTCAGAAGGAGATAGAGCGCATGCTCCAAGATGGCATAATCAAAGTGAGTTACAGTGACTGGAGCTCACTCATAGTCATGGTGCCAAAGCCAGATGGTACCCAACAGTTATGTGTGGACTATGGCAAAGTTAATGCGATTACAAAGACTGATGCATATCCAATTCCATGGTTGGAGGACTGTGTCAAAAAAGTGGGAAAAGCAACTTACATTTCAAAGTTGGACTTGCTCATAGGCTACAGGCAAGTACCTCTGTCAGAGAGAGCAAAGGCAATTTCAGCTTTTGTACCGCCAAATGGACTATATCAGTTCAAAGCCACGCCATTTGGTATGAAAAACTCTCCAGCCACATTTCAGAGACTGACTAATAAGGTCATTGCCAGATTACCCAATTGTGTTGTTTACATTGATGACCTGGTGATTTTTAGTCACTCATGGAAGAAGCACTTACAGCATTAATCAGATTTATTTGATGGACTTCAGAAGGCAGACTTGGTGGTAAACCTGGCTAAAAGTGAATTTGCCAAAGCCCAAGTCACCTTCTTGGGCCATGTTATTGGACATGAACAAATGACCCCACAGGATGTGAAAATAAAAGTAATTGGGGAATTTCCCACACCGCTGACAAAAGTACTACACTTCCTGGGATTGAGTGGATTTTACCAGAAATTTGTGCTGAAATTTGGCAGTGTGGCTGCTCCACTCACCAAATTGTTAAAAAAAGGGCAGGAAGTTTCAATAGACAGCGACTGTCAAAAGGCATTTGACAGCTGCGTTAACCACTGCCCCAGTATTAGCCACACTGGATTACACAAAGCCTTTCAATGCCAGTGATGTGGGTGTCGGTGCGGTGTTCCTGCAGGGGGATGATGAGGGAATAGGAAGACCCATCGGGTATTTTTCCAGGAAGTTGAACACTCATCAACAGAAATATTCAATAGTGGAGAAAGGGACTTTAAACTTGGTGTTGACATTACAACATTTCAGTGTTTATATTACCAGCAATGCATCTGAGACAATAGTATACACTGATCATAACCCATTAACATTTGTGGAAACATTTAAGGACAAAAATGCCAGACTGTTTAGATGGAGCTTGTTGCTGCATCATTCAATTCAACAATTGTGCATGTGGTAGGTCACGAAAACGTGATTGCCGATGCATTATCGAATGAGATACAGAGGTGTTCAGTGGCAGCTGTACCATGGCCTGAATTTGCATGTGGTTGTTCATGTTTGCATGTTTATAGTTAGTATGGTGTATATGTGTGTTTAGACGACTAACCGGGTTTTTGAAGCGTTTTTAAAATGAAGCCATGTTTTGATATTGATGGTTCAGTTTTTTTTAAGAGGTTGAGGTGTCACAAAGCTGGTCCCTTTTTTTCTGAAAGCTGTTCCTTTTCTCAAGGATACGGAGTCCTTGGTTGTTCTCAGAGGAATCATAAAACTCTCCCAGCTCCAAGGTGACTAGTTTGGTACAGAGATGAAAAAGGATGTTGAGAGGCCTTCTGTTTATATGTACAGGTAAACAGATGAGACTTCAGGCCAAAGTGGTCATGTTTTAGAAGTGACTCATATAATGAACGGGGAGTGGTCAGCTCTCTAGCTGAGCAGTTCAGTCCAGAACCAGTTAGGAATTCAGCTGGGTGGAAACAGGCTGCTAGACTCTCTCTCTCCTTCTGCCCTTCTAACTTCAACCTGTAAGCATTTGTTCCATTTTTACTGTTTTTAAGGTGGTTTGCTTATTGGGACTGTTGTGTATATTTGGAACAGCATAACTAAGTTTAATTGGATAGACTGACATCTGTAGGGGGTTCTTTATTCTGTTCTTTGTGTTTCATCGTGTAATTTTGTGAATACATTTTTATCTGTTTTTAACCTGGTAGTCAACCTAGCTAACCTACTCTAGGTGATTTTCACTGTACACTTACCGAAACAAATTGCAAAGTTATGGTCTAGGCTGCCTGCTTAATAATGTTTTGAGTGATCTGGCCTAGTTGATAACACAGATATCATGAAATATCATAGTTTTTGGGTAAAAGTAAGTCATGAAAACCCATGGATAACCTCTTTAACATTATCCTGCCTTTAGCAATGCTCAGTTAATTTTCTGGCATTCATCACAGAGTGACAATCAGCATCTTCTCGGAGCAACTAAGGACAGGCTGTAACTGCAGCTTTGACAACATCACCCACATTCTGAGGATGCATTCCAAAAAGCAAGACCAGTTAAAAATGCACACTCTCTGGGGCACCACACTCTCTGTGAAGTGGCCCTGTACTTGCCTACAGTCACAGGACTTCAAAATAATTCATTTGACTTGAAGCTCTTTTGAATCCTTCTGACAGATGTGGTCTGTTAGGTTCAATAGTTATGTCACTGTATCAGATGCAAATGGGAATAAATCTAGCGTCTGAATAATTAAAATCTAAGGCAGAATTTGTCTTGTGCCTGGAAGCTTTAAGATATCTGACAAGTGCCACAAATCCAATGACTGCAGTAAGTGCTCAATGGTTATTAACCCTTGGACTGATTCAATAGATGGATCAGGACAGGAAAGCCCCACATTTTGGAGGGTGAATGGCATTACGTACACAGCTTTGAAAGAAATATAGCCAGAAAAGAGAGAGCGAGATGGACAAACAGGAGGCTGGAAGAACACAGCAATCCAGGCAGCATTAGGAGGTGGAGACGTCAACACTTTGGGTGTAACCCTTGCTCAGGACTGGGGGTGGAGGTAAGGGGAGCTCCAGCATCTGCAGTTCGTTTGACCAAACAAAGATAGAGATGAACAACTAAAACACTGTGAAGCTAATGCAAATTTTGCACTCGTATTAGAGATTACAAACAAAATGTAAAGCAACATTAGAATGGCCAAGAAGCAAACTCGAGAACTGCCAGATAAATGGCTGTAACATGACGTGCCTCCAGCACTCACTCTGATGCTTCCACTAGATTAAGAGGAAGGTTTGGAGCTTAAAAGACTATCTTGAATTTGTGGCTGAAATGTTTGCTTTCATTTCCTTCCATGGACCCACCCCTTTCTCTGTAACCATTGTCGACTCTCCAACCCTCAGGCTTTTACCAATCCCAAACTTTCATTGCTGCTCCATTGTCTTTTTTCACACAGATATACTTTATTCACTCAGTAATGTACTTTTACAAACTTTAAGTCCAAGGCATATTTTTTTTAATATACTACATAGTGCCTAAGGTGCCCTAGTGTAGTCACAATTACAGTCTTTATAGATAAAACACATTTATATTTCACATCAAATATTCCCTGGTGCAGACAGACCCACGAGTTTTTACATAAGTTGCAATCCTTTGCACTGCAATCCCTTGCAAGGTGTAGTGTAAGGGCCTTCAACTTGTGTTTTCATAGAAATGTAGAAAAAAAAAAGCAGGATTCATCCCCTCAAGTCCATTCCACCATGAATAGAGCATCTAATGAAAAAAGCAAATTGGAAAAACACCATTCACGGGGAACTCAAAGATATCTACAGATTCTGCTGCTGCTATCAACCATTAAACAACTATAGTCTCAGGTTAAGAACTTAATACCTCAAGGTCTCTGAAGACATTTTTTTAGTACATGTATGACCTTTGGACTCCCTGTCTGTAGCAGTCACTCTCCTTTTGAAATTTATTACATACCGTTCTGCTATAGCACGAGTTTGTTAACGCTGTAACGAATTGGGAACACTTTCTAAAGCACCAATTTTAAATCACGTGTTGGCTGTAATGTGATTATATCACCACACTTTAAGCGCTGTTTCTAAAGGGCAGTTTTTCTAGAATACGTGTTGCACAAGAACACAACCATCTCATTATAGGAGAACTACCTGTACCTGTATTTGATGTTGTGCTTTTATTATGGTCTTTTCTCCAGGTTAGTAGCCATACTCCCTCTAATATTCTTTACAGTGCACGGACTTCCAATGTCCTGTGCAGCTTCGAATCCCGAAACTGAAACTCACATGTCACCGGCACAGTGGCTCAGTGGTTAGTACTGTTGCCTCACAGCATCGGGGACCTGGGTTTGATTCCCGTCTTGGGCGACTGTCTGTGTGGAATTTGAACATTCTCCGCGTGTCTGCATGGGTTTCCTCAGGGTGCTCCAGTTTCCTCCCACAATCCAAAGATGGTCAGGTGAATTGGCCATGTTAAGTTGCCCAAAATGTTAGGTGCATTAATCAGGAGTAAACATAGGTAGGGGAATAGGCTTAGGTGATTTACTCTGCAGAGGGTCGGTGTGGACTTGTTGGGCTGAAGGGCCTGTTTCCAAACTGTAAGGAATCTAATCTAACCACACCGATTTCTGTGCCTGAAACCTCAGAGGAGCAGAGACACATTGGTCAGTATGTAATAAAATTCCCCATTTCATTCACTCAAGAAGACAATTATAATTGGCTCCTTCATTTTCTAATGAGCTACTTTTAATTGAAGTGTGGGAGCTGGCTGCATGCTAAAAATAAATGAAAATATCTGTTACAACCAACCGAGAGAGGGTTAAGAAGAGGTGAACCAATTCCCCCTCCTCATCTGGTCGTAACAGTGCTCAATAATATTTGAGGAAGCTGTGATAATATTCAACAGTTACCTTCATTACTCAGTGGCAGTTTGTCTTGTCATGTATAATGAACCTATTTTTGCCAAGCACTAGCAGGTGATTTCAAAACATTCAAAAAAAAAGGATTCTGCCTTTTCATACAATTTCACAGCAATGAATTTTCACAGTCTGACCTGACTGAGGGAAAATTACAGGCCGACCCATGGGACTGATTGGTAATAGCTGATTCTCTTTCAGAATCTATAGGGCATCTGCATGACACTTATGTATGTCCAATAGATTCAATCCCAGCTACCCTTTTCCTCTCAATCGCTCAACTTAAAGCTAGAGGCAATGAGACAGCTATTGTGGAATTGCAAATATACCTCTGTAAGATATTGAGAGAAAGAAGTAGCAATTATGAGTGAAAGGAGAATATTGGCAACATCATGTTTGTCAAATTATTTGAACCTGTGCATGAAAGAACAGAGGAGGATTTCATTACATCAAACGGTTTGCTTTGAAGCGTACTGGTACAGTATCTCAAATTTGGTTCCTCGATAACATAGTGGTGTCTGAAACTAATCATTTTTATAATCTTCCAAGCGATGTTTTTGATGGAGTATTTTTTTCGAAAATGTGCAAACCATAAATTTTAAAATGACTAAGTTCTGCGTTGTTGTAGTTTGCCTCCAGAATAGTTACTAGCAGAGTTCTATTCAAGCAGCTTGGCTGGCCCCAAATTGTCCTTGGTCTGAATCTCCCAAACCAAAATCTGGAAATAGCCAAAATCCTGTCCCAAGTGTGCCGGATTTGAGATAGTGTATCTGTGGTGCTTTTCTGACCCATACCATAGAATCTGTACATTGTGGAAGCAGGCCAGTCAGCCCATTGAGCCCACACTGACCCTCTGAAGAGTATCCCTCCCAGACTCACTCCGTTCCTGTAACCCCGTATTCCTTATAGCTAATCCACACATCCCTGGATATTATGGGAAATCCGTCATGGCCAATCCACCTAACCTACACATCTTCGGACTGTGAGTGGAAACTGGAGGAAATCTGTTCAGACACAAGGAGAATGTGCAAATTCCACATAAACAGTCACCCAAGGCTGGAATTGAAACTGAGTTCCTGGTGCTGTGAGGTGAGCTCCCACCCAAAGCTCTTTGCAGCCAATCAAGCACTTTATTTGGTGGACAATCACTACCGTACTGTGGGAAATTGGATATTCAATTGGTTCACAACAAGGTTCCAGAGATAGAAGTTTGATGATATCCAAATAAACTACATTTGGTGGTGTTACCGGGACGATGAGAATTGGCCAAGGTGGGATCTTTTGAATCCACAGGGAAGAGAGTTAGTTTAAATTTTCATTCATAATAGGAAGGATATTATTAAACTGTGGAGGGTGCAGAAAATATTTACCAGGATGTTACCAGGACAGGAGGGTTTGATTTATAGCAGAGGCTAGGACTTTTTTCACTGGAAGGTAGAGATTGAGGGTGAGCTTACAGAGATTTATAAAATAATAATGGGCATAGATATGCTGAATAGCAAAGGCTTTTTTTCCTAGGGTATGGGAGTTCAAAACTAGAGGGCATATTTTTAAGGTGAGAGGAGAAAGATTTAAAAAGGACCTGAGGGGCAACGTTTTCACACAGAGGGCGATTCCTGTGTAGAATGAACTGCCAGAGGAAGTGGTAGAGGCAGGTACAGATAAATGGTACATGAATAGGAAATGTTTAGAGATATATGGACTAAACACAGGCAAATGGGACTATAGTCTGTTCTAATATAATGCAATAGTTCCATTCCCATGTGATCCTGTGTAATAGCCGCACCATTTAAATCAATGGGACCAGAATCATGTTATAATCAATACAGATGAAGAAAGTTTGCATTCTACAAATAATAGTCTAAATTTTTCAATCGTGTTATAGGCAATTTGTGTTGAATTGCACATTATACCAGAACTGACCGTAGTTTAATTTGGGAAAATTAGTCAGCATTGGACGAGTAGGACAGAAGAGTTATCATGCTCCATGTCTCTATGACCACTGACCATTCAGCACTCCCTTGGAGAGTAAGTCTAGGTATTTCACTGAAGTCTCAAATATAGGACTTAAAACCTCAAGCCTCCAAGAATGCGAATGACAAAGCCACAGTGGGCACTCATGAGAGGGCAGGAAAGTGAAAAGGGTTTAGATTACATTACTTACAGTGTGGAAATAGGCCCTTTGGCCCAACAAGTCCACATCGACCCTCCGAAGAGCAATCCACTCAGACCCATTCCCCTACATTTACCCCTTCACCGAACACTACGGGCAATTTAGCGTGGCCAATTCACCTAATCTGCACATTTTTGGACTGTGGGAGGAAACCAGAGCACCTGGAGGAAACCCACGCAGACACGGGGAGAATGTGCAAACTCCATACAGACAGTTGCCTGAGACAGGAATTGAACCCGGATTTCTGGTGCTGTGAGGCAGCAGTGCTAACCACTGTGCCACCATTCTCCAGTTTCTGGGCTAATCAATACAGTAACCCCATTGTGTGGGCCAAAAAGAAGCAAAACAAAACAGCCACCACTCACACTCATCATCGATGTCCAATTCCGACCACTCACAGAATCTTCCAAGCGGCGAACTACAATGGCAGATAATCCCAAATGAGCTTGGTCAAACACATTGCAGGAAAAAAGAGAGAGAGTGAGACAGTGAGGTGAAGAGCTGTAAGGAAGAAACTCCAGAGCTTAAGGCCTAACCATTGAAGACACGGCCACCATTGTTGCAGGGTCAGGAAATTGGGGGTTTGCACAAGAATTGGTACAGTGCAGATATTTGGAGACTGAGAGGTTACGGAGATAGAAAGATCATGGCCTGAATGCAAGCAAGAGAATTGTAAGGCCTTGCCAGGACAGATGTAGGAAAGTGGGCACTAGAGGGATGAATGAACACAGCTTGATGAGTTCAAGTTTAGGGAGGGTGGAAATTGAGATGCTAAACATCCATCAGGGGAGCACCAAATCCAGAGATGACCAGAGCAGGGATGTGGGATTTATCAGCAGATAGTCTGATCCCAGTTGGATATGTGCAATATTACAGAGGTGAGACTTGGCAGTCTTGGTGATGGAGCTAGAGTATAAGACACGGAGTGCAATTGTGTTGGGTATGGATATTTGTGGACAGGTTCCTTCATTAATGACTTGGATACAGGGCTAGAAGGCTCCATTGCCAAATATGTGAATGACACAAAAATAGGTGGAGCGGAAAATTGCGATGAGGAAATAAGAACCTTAGTAATGGATATAGATTGGTTAGGAGAGTGGACCGAGATGTGGCAGATGGAGTTTAATGTGGATAAGTGCAAGGTCATGCATTTTGGTCAGAAAAAATGGGAAGATGACTTACTATCTAAATGGGAGAGACTTTGGGGTGCTCTGGTACAGAGGGATCTGGGAGTCCTCGTTCATGAGTCACAGAAAACTAGCATGCAGGTAGAGCAGATAATACAGAAAGTGAATGGCATGTTGGCCTTTGTAGATAAAGGAATAGAATGTAAAGGTAAGGAAGTATTGTTGCAATTATACAAGGCACTGGCGAGACAGTACCTTGGTATTGTGCACAATTTTGGTTCTTTTATTTGAGGAAAGATGTAGCGGCTTTGGAGGCAGTTCAGAGGAGTTTTACTAGCTTGATCCCCTGAGATGAGGGGTTTCTCATATGAAGTCAGGTTTAACAGTTTAGACCGATACTCTCTGGAATTTAGAAGAATGAGTGGGAGATCAAATTGAGGTATTCAAGATGATAAAAGATGTGGATAAAATAGACATGGAGCAGATGCTTCCTCTTGTGGGGCATTCTAGGATGAGAGGTCATAGTCTTAGAGTAAAGGGTAACAAATTTAAATCAGAGCTGAGGAGAAACTACTTCTCCCAAAGGGTGTGAATCTGTGGAACCCATTACCCCAAAGTGCGGTGGGTGCTGGGGCGGTGAGTAAATTTAAGGAGGAGTTAGATTTTTTTAATAAATATTTTTATTAGAAACCTTTTTAAATCTTTTACAAAGCACCTATATACAAAAAAGAGTAATACCAAAATACAGAGAGATAGCGGCAGTACAATAACGTCATATTACCATACTATTAATAATGAACTCCCTACTATTCTACCAGAACAAACGTATCTACTTAAACTAAACTACAAAAAAATTAAATAAAAATTGAATTAAACTGAATTCAAGTTAACTTAAAGTAAATTATATCTCACTATTTTATTCTATTTCATTCATCACATCTCCACTGAGGTGCCCATCCCTGACCACCAGTCATTATACCCTTATTCTTTTCCCCCAGCCTCCACCTCCTAGTGCCCCATGGGTGTCCATACCACGGCCCTAATTAATATTGCTGACACGTCTGCATCAACATAATTTAGAAAGGCCGCCATGTCTTATAAAACTGCTCCGTTTTGTGGTGCACCATATTTGTGACATAGTCTTGGGGGAGATGCTCCATCACCAGCCTATGCCACCCCATAAGACCTAGTGGTTTTTCCAACATCCAATTCATTAAAATGTTCTTCCTCGCACAGTGGGTTACACAATCTCTTCCCGTGTTCCCCAGAGAGGGCAAATTTGGCAACCCCAGAAGAAGAAATATCGGATCCACATTAACTCTGATCTCCACGATGTCCTTCACTCCCTTACTGTAGCACTCCAGTATCTCTGAATCTTACAACATGACCAGTAGCAGCGTGTGAGAGTGTCTATACTAATTTTACATTTGGGACATCCTGCAGATGCTCCTCTCTTGAACTTAGCTAGTCTCTCCGGTGCCATATGAGCCCTGTGTAAACTTTTCAGTTACATGGCCTGCTCTCTGTTACATATTGAAATTTTTCTTTCATTTTCCCATATATCTTCCCATACTGCCAATGAGATATCCTCTCCTAGCTCTCGATTTCATGTCCTACAGAGTCCCTCCACGTCCCCAAGGCATGTCCTTTCTGTAAATAATACAAAGTACAAACTGAAAGAGCGCCCGTACACCGGAGCACTCTTTTCTCCACATCTAACTTGTAAACCTGAGCTAGGAGTGTGATCTTCCTCTGTATATAATCCCTTATCTGAAAGTACCAGAAAAGGTCCCTATTAGACAATCCATATAGAGTCATAGAGATGTACAGCACGGAAACTGACCCTTCGGGTCCAATTTGTCCATGCCAACAACATATCCCAACCCAATCTAGTCCCACCTGCCAGCACCAGGCCCATTCCCTCCAAATCCTTCAAATTCATATACCCATCCAAATGCCTTTTAAATGTTATAATTGGACTAGCCTCTACCAATTCCTCTGGCAGCTCATTCCACATACACACTAACCTCTCCGTGAAAAGGTTGCCCCTGAGGTCTCTTTAATTTCTTTTCCCTAAACCTATGCCCTCTAGCTCTGGGAAAAAAACTTTATCTATTTATCCTATCCATGTCCCTCATGATTTTATAGGCCTCTACAAAGTCACCCCTCAGACCCCAACGCTTCAGGGAAAACAGCCCCAGCCTGTTCAGCCTCTCCAACCCTCTCCTACCCTCCAACCCTCTCCAACCTCCAACCTCAAAACCTCCAACCCTGGCAACATCCTTGTCAATCTTTTCTGAATCCTTGCAAGTTTCACAACATCTTTCCGATAGGAAGGAGACCAGAATTGTACGCAATATTCCAGAAGTGACCTAACCAATGTCTTGTACAGCCACAACATGGCCTCCATTTTGAACAGAGTGGCAAGGAGAGAGGGTGGGGAGAAGTGAGGGCTGCCAGGAAGTTTTTAAGTGGGTGGGATGTCTTCTGGGGAAGGTGGAACCTGTACATGAAGGACGGGTTGCACCTGAACTGGAGGGGCACAAATGTCCTGGGTGGGAGATTTGTTCATGTGGTTTGGGAGGACTTAAACTAGTTTGGCTGGGGGTGTGAACCAGAGCTACATATCTGAGAGGGGTTGATGGCGATGGGGCAGTGACAGCATGTAGTGAATCTATCGGGAAGGTTTTTCATGTGGTGAAACAAAGGGATCAGTTAAAGTGTGTCTGCTTTAACGCAAGGAGTATCAGAAGTAAGAGTGATTAACTTAGAGCATGGATCAGTTCCTGGTGTTATAATGTTGTGGCCATAACAGAGACGTGGGTTTCTCAGGGGCAGGAATGGTTGCTAGATGTTCCAGGGTTTAGAACATTTAAAAAGAACAGAGAGGGTGGAAAAAGAGGAGGGGGTGGAGCATTGCTAATCAGAGAGGGTATCACAGCTACAGAAATGAAGGTTGTCAAGGAAGGTGTGTCTACTGAGTCAATATGGGTGGAAGTTAGGAAAAGCAAGGGAACAGTTACCTCATTGGGTTTTTTCTACAGACCCCCTAACAGCAATAGGGAGATTGAAGAACTCATAGGCGGGCAGCTTCTGGAAAAATGCAAAAGTAACAGGGTTGTTATTATGGATGACTTCAACTTCCCCAATATCGACTGGAACCTTCTTAGTGCAGATGGTTTGGTTGGAGCATTTTTGTCAGGTGTGTTCAGGAGGGTTTTCTCACTCAGAATGTGGACAGACCGACAAGGGGAGAGGCCATTTTGGATTTGGTGCTTGGCAATGAATCAGGACAGGTGTCAGATCTTACAGTGGGAGAACACTTTGGTAACAGTGACCACAACTGCCTCACATTTACCAAAACCTTGGAGAGGGAAAGGAGCAGTTACCAAGGGAAGATATTTAATTGGGGAAAAGGAAATTATGACGCTATCAGACTGGAGTTGGGAAGTACAGACTGAGAGCAATTGTGCCACAGGAAGGGCACGCAGACATGTGGAGACTGTTTAAGGTGCAGTTGTTGTGAGCGATGCACAAATTCGTTCCTCTGAGACAGATAAGAGGGGTAAGATTAAGGAGCCTTGGATGACGAGAACAGAGGAGCTTCTCATCAAAAGGAAGAAGGCAGCTTACATAAAGTGGAGAAAACAAGGATCTAGCACAGCTTTAGAGGATTACAGGCTTACTAGAAAGGAGCTCAGAAATGGACTGAGGAGAGCCAGGAGGGGGCAGGAAAAAGGCTTAGCAGGAAGGATTAGGGAGGACCCAAAGGCATTTTACTCATACATGAGGAATAACGGAATGATCAGGGAGAAGGTAAGGCCGATCAGGGATAGCAGAGGGAACTTGTGCATGGATTCTGAGCAGATACGGGAAGCCCTAAATGAGTTTTTTGTTCTGGCTTTCACTAAGGAAAGGGACCTTGTTATGAATCAGAACTTTGAGGAGCTGGGATACAGGCTTGAACAGATCAAGATTGATGAAGTTGATGTGCTGGAAACATTGGCAAATATTAAGATTGATAAGCCCCTAGAACCAGACCACATTTATCCCAGGCTGCTTTAGGAAATGAGAAAGAAGGTTTCTAAGCTGATGGCAAAGATTTCTGCTTTCTCACTCTCCACATGAGTCGTACCCGAGGATTGGAAGGAGGCAGATGTTGTTCCTCTTTTCAGAAGGGTAATAGGGAAATCTCTAATAATTACAGACCAGTCAGTCTTACATCTATGGTCAGCATAGTTTTGGAAGGCATTCTGAGGGATAGGATTTATGACTATTTGGAAAAGCATAGCATGATTAAAGGCAGTCAACATGGCTTTGTGAAGGGCAGGTCATGCCTAACTAATCTTATTGAGTTCTTTGAGGAGGTGACAAGACAGGTCGACAAAGGTCGAGCAATGGATGTGATGTATGTGGACTTTAGCAAGGCATTTGGTAAGGTTCCCCATGGTAGGCTCATTCATAAAGTCAGCAAGTATGGGATACAGGGAGATTTGGCCATCTGGATTCAGAATTAGTTGACCTTCAGAAGGCAGAAAGTCATTGTAGTTGGAAAGTACTCTGCCAGTAGATCAGTGTTAAGTGGTATCCCCCAGTGCTCTGTTCTTAGGCCTCTGTCTTTGTAGATTTTATAAATGGCTTCAATGAGGAGGTTGAGGGGTGGGTTAATAAATTTACAGATGACATAATGGAGGTGCCATTGATAGTATTGAGGGCTACAGCAGGTTGCAGCACAACATAGACAGGATGCAGAGCTGGGCTGAGAAATGGCAGATGGAGTTCAACCTGGATAAATACGAAGTGATGCATTTTGGATTCTTTAATCCTGGAGGAACAGAGGGATCTTGGTGTTCAAGTACAAAGATCCCTCAAAGTTGCCACCCAAGTGGATAGGGTTGTCAAGAAAGCATATGGTGTTTTGTCTTTCATTAACAGGGGGAATCAAGTAGATTTTGCTACAGCTCTACAAGTCCTTGGTGAGACCACACTTGGACACTGTGTCCAGTTCTGGTTGCCCTACTATAGGAAAGATACAGAGGCTTTGGAGAGGGTGCAAAGAAGGTTTATCAGGACTGGAGGGCTTGTCGTATGAAGAGAGGTTGACTAAGCTCGGACTTTTCCCTCTGGAGAGAAGGAGGAAGAGAAGTGATCTGATTGGGGTATACAACGTGCTGTACATCTCTATGACTCTATGATTCTATGACAAGGTAATGAGAGGCATGGATAGAGTAAATAGCCAGAGACTTTTCCCTATGGCAGGACTGACTGGCACACGGGGTTACAGTTTTAAGATATTAGGAGGAAGGTATAAAGGAGACGTCAGGGGTAGGTTCTTTACACAGAGAGTTGTGAATGCATGGAATGCATTGCCTGCGGTGGTGGTGGAAGCAGAGTCATTGGGGACATTTAATTGACTGCTGGACATGTACATGGACAGCAGTGAGTTGAGGAGTGCGTAGGTTAGGTTATTTTAGTTTACATTAGGATTAATCCTCGCACAACATAGTAGGCCAAAGGGCCTGTGCTATGCTGTACCTTTCTATGTTCTATGACCTCCCAACTCCTGTACTTAATACTCTGACCAATAAAGGAAAGCAGACCAAATGCCTTCTTCACTAGCTATTTCTAACTTAGCTGGCTAAATGACATCAAGACCTCCCCTTCGATTAAATCTCCCAGACAGGAGATTCCCTTATTCTCCCATAACTTAAAGCTGGAGTCCATTGCCCCGAGTTTAAATCCTCATGCACCCACCAATGAGGTAAACAGCAAGGTCTTAAGCCAGTTGCCCTTGTCTTGCCTCATTATCCTCCAGGCTTTCACCGTATTTAAAATGATTGGACTCTTACACTGCTCGGTACAATTTCATCATATCCATAAATAATAGATTAACTAGGGGACTCCGAATCCCCCATACTCAGTCACTGACATATACTAATAGTGCACTTATTTGATATCTCTTCAAGTCTGGAAGATCCACCTCTCCGTCACCCTGCAAAAGCTGCAATTAGGTAAATTTAATTAAGGGGTGCCTGCGACACCAAATAAAAGAACTGAGCCAACCACTGAGCCTCAGTAATACTCATCTGGGTAGGAACAACAGGAGCATTCTCATGGAGTACAACAGGCAAGGAAGAACATTCACTTTAATCAGGGCTAATCAGCCTAACCATGGGAAAGGTAATCCCTCCCACCACTGCAAATCCTGTTTTATCCTCTCCAGCAATTGTACATAGTTAACTTTATACAAGTGGTGGAAGGCAGGGGTAATAAAAATTCCCAAATACAAAAAACATTTTGACGACTATCAAAACGGGAGTTGCATTCCATCCTTCAGATCAGACACCTCCACTAACCCGCCCCCCTCTACCCCCCCCCCCCCCCCCCCCCCCCCCGACCCCCACCACCACCACTGGCATGGCTTCTGCTTTTATAAAGTTGATCCTGTAGCCCGGAAAACTGCCAAATAAATTAATTGTTTGAATCAGTTGAAGAACGGACTCCTCCGGATTGGCCAAGAGCAAAAGGACATCATCAACATATAGGGTGATCTTATGCTCTCCCATTCCTACCTCTGCCGCCACTATTTCAGGATCCCTCTTGATAGTCTCAGCCAAGGTAAATAACAGCAATGAGAGAGGACTCCCCTGTTGGCTACCTCTCCCAATATTAAAGTTATCTGACTTAGTGCCATTTGTGATGCCTGCTGCCTTAGGATCATTGTACAACACCGCCATCCATTTGGCAAAGGCTCCCTCCAGACCAACGCATTCTAGGACCCCAAACAGGTACGGCCATTCTCTCCGGTCAAACGCCTTTTCTGCGTCTAGGGAGATCACCAAACCCGGGACCAATCATTGCTGGCATACCTACACTATGTTCAGTACCCTCCTGATATTGTTGGAGGAGCTACAGCCCTTGATAAAACCAGTTTGATCTTCTTTTATAATATGGGGCAACACCTTCTTCAACCTCAGCGCCAGCACCTTGGATAGGATTTTAAAATCTACATTCAACAGTGAAATGGGTCTGTATGAAGCACATTCTTTGGGGTCTTTCCTCTTCTTTAAAATGAGGGCGATATTAGCCTCCCTAAGAGAGGGCGGCAGACAATCCTGTGCATATGAATAACTGTACATCCCCAGAAGTGGCTCCACCAATCCCTTATAGAATTCACTTGGAAATCCATCTGGCCCCAGTGCTTTGCCACCCTGGAGATGCGTTATTACTTCCTGCACCTCCTGTACCGTCATAGGCGCATTCAGCAGGGAAACCGTATTTAAATGGGGAGGTCCAGGGGTTCTCAAAAAAAGGACTGCATTCTAACTGCACCGTGTTCATGTCCCTCCAACCGATAGTACTCTGTGAAGTATTCCCTAAATTTAACATTGATCTTTTTCAACTCACGGGTAACTGTGCCAGCCTTCTCTCTAACAGATATAATAGATTGGGAAGCTTTTCTCTTCCAAGCCAGATTTGCCAGATATCTACCTGGCTTATCTCCAAATTCAAGCAACTTTGTTTAACAAAGGAAACCTCTTTTTTTGCCACCTGTGTGTGTAATGAGTTGAGAACAGCACGGAGGGCCGAGACCAGCTGCAGCTTGACTAAAGGGGGCCTATTATAACATATTTCCTCAGCTATCTGCAGTCGGATCTCCAGCATCTGTTGTTGCTCCTCCCTCTGCTGCCTTCTAGTTGTTGAATACGAAATGATCAGGCCTCGTAAATATGTCTTAGTGGCCTCCCAAAGTATTGCCAGATTACTGGCCGTACCCGAGTTGCTATCCCAGAAGGCCCTGACCTCTCTTGTGATGTACTCAGTGAATTTGCTATCCCTTAACAGGAATGGGTTCCTGTGCCAGTGCCATGCATCCATTTCACCACCCTTGATTTTTAACAACTAAATACACTGGCACATGGTCCAAGACAGCTATATTCCCAATTTTGCACACCAATGTTCTGTCCAAACAATCTGATGGCATAAAAAAATGTCAATTCACATATGTCACTTGTATGGGTTGGAATTGAAAGTAAAGTCTCTTCTGTTAGGGTAGATGTGCCTCCACACATCCACTAATCCCAACTCCTCACACACATCCACCAACTGCTTAGATTGTGCAGGCATACCTGTTGGGTCCCTTGGCATCCTGTCAACTTGGGGATCTATTGGGCGATTAAAATCTCCTCCTATGATCGTGTGGCACACCCCAAGACTCATTAATTTAGCACCTGCATCAATTAGAAATTTAAGAGGGTGCTCCGGGGGACAATACACATTCAGGACGCCATATTCTTCTCCATATATTAGAGCTTTAAGAATGATGAACCGTCCATGTTCGTCCTTAATTTGCCCAGTTACCTGGAAAGAGAGGTTCCTTCTTACCAGTATAGCCACTCCTCTCCTCTTGGAACTAAAGGAGGAGAAGAATACCCTGTCATAGCCCCCTGCTACAGTTTCAGATGTTCCTTATTAGTTAAATACGTCTCTTGCAGCAGGGCGATGTCCACCCTTTCTTTCCAAAGACCTGACAGCACCTTCTTTCTTTTCATAGGAAAATGGCTCCCTTTTACATTCCAGGTGCACCACCTGAACAAATCACTGAACAAATCACAGGGCAGCCTGTGGTTTGCCAAGAGGCGGAAGCTTATCCGAGGTGCGGCAAGCGACAAAGACATTAACTCTATAAAGTCTAAAAACTACTCCTATTAAAAAGTACTACAACCAAAAAAAACCTAATCACTACATTTAATTTAAGCAAATAAAATAATCCCCAATTCACTAGCAATTTCCCCACTTGCCCATAGGAGGCACTCCTCCTAATCCTTGCTACCATCCCGGATCCTTCCAGCTGAGGCCGTGCCCTAGCCATAGGCAATTTACAAATGGAAAAAAAACTGTTATTTACATTCTGAGAGTGAACAATGGCTGCCCAACAACACCCCCCCCCCCCCCAACCACCACACACACACACACATCTTAACCACAGGTATAGCCATCCCCAATCAAAAAACAAAAGGATAGCAGTAACAAAAAAGCCCCAGATAATACCAAATTGACCGATATATGAAATAATTCTGGTTCTACATCAATGTTCAGATCCCTTAATTTTGTCTTAACGTCATCAAATGCCCTTCTCTTCTTAATTAGGGCTCCTGAGAAGTCCTGAAAAAACATTATTCTTGAGCCTTTGTACATTAAAGCCTGTGAATCTCTTCCCAGCCTTTTTGCTGTTTCAATCACTAACTGCAGGAGTCGCGCGAGGGTGTGGGTCTGGCCCAGACCTGCACACTGCGATCTGGTGGGCCCACTCCACACTCACCAGGCCCAACTCCAACTCCAGCCCCAGGAACCTCAGGAGCCACTTCTCCTGACGAGGTCTTTTCCTTCCTCGCTTTCCATAAGTCTTTTCTTCTATTTTTATTTTCCAGGTCGTCCACTTGCTCCTGAAGGACCCGAACCTGGTCTTCCAGCGTTCGGATCCTTCCTCCCAACACCTCCGCCACGGTCTCTGATGCCGTGGTCCTCTCTTCCACTGCCTCGACTCTTCAGTCCAACAATTGGATTTCCTGCTCATGCTTTTTCAGCATGGCAGTTAGTGGTTCCACCGCTGCATCAATCTTTGACAAACTCCGAGAGTAACTGCTGCTGCCCCATTAAATCCAAAGGGGCCGTCCCAGGAGTTTGAGGAATGGCTGCAGGCATTCCCAATGCAGTAGGGGAGTGCCCTGTCTGCTGCACTCATTTAGGCCCCTCTCCTTTATTTGTTTTCATTCTGGTCTTAAAGCTGTCACACCACAATTTTAGCAGCTCCAGATGTTCGGTAATTTTATACTAGCAATGATTTTCTCCTAGGGGTGGTTGATGAGGGGGGTTTAGAGGTCCACCTTGCCAGATGGTATGGCACAGAGCCCAGCACAGCAAGCCACTCAGACTGCAGCCATTTTGGATCTCCCAGACAGATTTTTAATTGGTAATGGGTTGAAGGGCTACTGAAGGAAAGCAGGAAAATGGGGGTGAGGAGTGCATCATCCATGATCAAATGGCAGTGCAGACTCGAAGGGCTGAATGGCCTAATTCTGCTCCTATATCTTCTGAACTTATTAAACTGAACACGTTACAATGATTCATGCACACTTGGAGGGTTAATAAATTAATGTGCAAGATGCAGCAAAATCCATGGGTGACCTTGCAGTTAAATGGAATGTATTTTAGAAATAAATGGGAGCTTACATACTAAAGACTTTAGGCATAGATCCAGATTCCCCTCTGGATGAATATGCAGTGGTCTTAATAGAGAAAAGGCAAGGCTGAGTACCTGATCGACAGACTACTTGTTCCATTTATTTTCATGAAAGAGCACTAATGCGTAGTTTGATCAATCTGGTAATTGTCTTTTCTTATCAAAACTGTTCAAACTGCCAATAGGAGTAATTATGTTCCACAAAGATCGAAACAATGATTACTCCAATCTTCAAATGTCAGATTTATTTCCTTCGGGGAGTTGTGAGAAATTGCTTCATTTTTAAGTGATACAAATTATCTGGGGAACGGCCCCTGGATGAGCTGCAATTAAAGCAATATTGTGTTTCGTAACACAATGCATCAAGTCGTATTTCCAAACCACTGCTGGTACAAGAAGATGTTCCAGACTCCTTAATGATGGAGGGAAGAGAGAGACAAACTCAAGAGAAGAAGGCAGCAAAGCAGTAGGGAATAAAAAGAGGGTGGAAAATGTTAACGAGGTTAAATTTATATAGCCCCTTTTCATGATTGCAGGACATTTCAAAGGGCTTTGATGGAGGGTCAGTTAACTCAGTTGGCCAGATGTTGATACATGATGCATTACTGTGGGTTCCATTCCTGCACTGGCTGAAGTCACTGAGAAAGTCATGCCTTTTTAACTTCACCCCTCATCCATCACCAGTTGTCTGTCTCAATTAAGTAAAGATCCGTACAGTCCTCTGTGACTATGGTGACTTTCCTTATTGGCAGCTAATTTAACCGGCTTCAAATGGGAATAGTCTGGGGTAATCCCTGTGGAGTGGAGACAGTTGAGAGGAGTTCAAAATTAAGAGGTGAAAGGGAGAAATTATTCCCATTGGCAGAACGGTCAAAAACCAAGGATAAAAATTGGAGAAAGGTGACATGAAGAGAGAATCATAGGGTCATAGAGTCATAGAGATATATGTATGAAAACAGACCCTTCGGTCCAACCAGTCCATGCTGCCCAGATGCCCGAAACTAATCTAGTCCCATTTGCCAGCATTTGGCCCATTACATTCTAAACCCTTCCTATTCATTTACCCGATGTTTGATTGATTGACTGATTGATTTATTGTCACGTGTACTTTGTTACAAGTACAGTGAAATGTGAGTATTGCCACTCTCCACCACCATCCTGAAACACAGAAAATAAATTAAAATACAGAATATAAAGGCAGAAATGAAAGCAAAAAGTTTAACTTTACATTTCTTTCATGTTGTGTGGTCTTTGGAACAGCTCCCAGTCCTAGCTCAGCCAAGGGCCTGGATCCAAGCCTCTTACAGCCCGACGCTGAGACTGTGGCACCGTGAGGAGAGGCAAACAGGGGCCTGTATTTCAGGGTCGCCAGCATGAAACATAGGGTCATAGAGTCATAGAGATATATGGTATGAAAACATACCCTTCAGTCCAACCAGTCCATGCTGACCAGATACCCGAAAGTAATCGAGTCCCATTTGCCAGGATTTGGCCCATTACCTTCTAAACCCTTCCTAAACCCTTGAGCTGACCTCAAGACCCAACGGCACCATGCACCGCGCTTCCACTGCCACTGGAACACAGAGTCACCACCAGGGTCCCTCACTGGGCCCAAACTCACCTCGACCACCTCCACCATAAGGCCACACTAGGGCTACCTCGCTACTGTCAACGCCATCGCCACCGGGCTCACCACAAGAATCTAAGGTAAAAAGCAAAAAAGAAGGCAAAAATAAAAAGTTAAAAGCAAAGAAAAATAAAACAGACAAAAGGAGGGAACAGATGAGCAGAAAGCTTAAGACCCTGAACTCCTAATACCCCACTGCCGCCATCTTGAAGTGTTTTACGATCTGGGATGCACTTTCCGAAGAGGGAGGGGTGTAGATTCATCCAAAAAGAAGATTGACAAAGCAGCTGAAAGGAAAACAAATGCAGGACTACAAAGAAAGATTGAGTTGTGGAACAAGCTGAGCAACTGCTACAGACAGCTGCTATTAAATGCTGCTTCTGTGCTCCAGTTATTCTGTGGTTCTAGCATGTCAGCTTATGCTGAGTAGAGAATTGAAGCAAGGAGCAAAGATCTGAAAAAGATCCAAATTCTCATGTTCCATCTACACTTTTGGATGTAAAGGATGAAAATCTGAATATCTCGTGTCAAAATCATTCCCACAGCATCAACCTGAAGTATCGCCTAGTATTCAAAAAAATCCACTGATATGCCATAAAAGGAGCATATAAAAGGACTGTGACTGGGAAACAAGAGGTTTACAAGGATGATGATGGGCTTGTCGTATATGGAGTGGTTGAGGACTCTGGGTCTATCCTTGATGGATTTTGAAGGATAATGGGGAGTCTGATTGAAACTTACAGAATACTGAGAGGCCTGGATAGTGGATGTGGAGAAGATGTTTCCACCAGGAGGAGAGACTAGGACCTGAAGACACAGCCTCAGAGTGAAGAGACGACCCTTTAGAACTGAGATGAGGAGGAATTTCTTCAACTAGAGGGTGGTTACTCTGGAACTCACTGCCTCAGAGGGCTATAGAGGCCAAGCCATTGAGTGTATTTCAGACAGAGGTAGATAGGTTCATGATTACTAAGGAAATCAAAGGTTATGGGGAGAAGGCAGGAGAACCGGTTGAGAAACATTCGCCATGACTGAATGGCAGAGTAGACTCAATGGGCTGAATGGCCTAATTTTGCTCCTGTGTCTTATGGTCTTATGGAAATGTCCCTGTGCATGCCTCCCAGCCTCAATCTTGGAAAAAGGAATCATTTATGTTCCAATACTTTTCAATTACTCCCTTTTTTGAATATCCAGGTAGTTTTGGTTTACATTTGCAACACCATCCTTATTTATTGCTGATTTGGGTAATCTGTTCTGGACTCTCTGTTTAAAGTAGTTAATATTTAAGCTGAATATAAAAGGGCTACTTGAAGGTATTTCTTATCAACCCCAAGCCTCTGAGTTTTTCCTTTTCAAACATTATTACCGTCCACTTATTTCAACACAGCTATTTGTACCTATTAAAGTTTCCATTAAATGAAGGATCGAAAGGTTTTGATAGATTTCAATCTTTCTGTGCTAATGGAAATCATGCTGTGTGCAAATAAAATTAGCCCTTTGATAAGAACATATTTCAGGTCCCAGCTAGTCTGTAATAACAAAGTTACAGTGTGTTGCATTATTTATGTCATATTTGAATGACATTCAAAGGCAAGGATCTGTTTATTGCAATGGAAAATAATTCTTCATTACCATCGATTGATGGGTGTGTTCATGGTTACAACATTTGTGGAACTGAGAGGTGGGTGAAGGGGAATGAAACAGGTTGAATTTTAAATGTTTGACATTTTTGGAGGGGTTGGGATGTGTGTGTGTGTGTAGGTGGGGGGGAGTTCAAATTCAGTGTGATGTTATTGAAATCTTTCCCTTCCTGACACCAGCCAGATTGACAAGTGTGGCTTCCAGCTGGGAATTGGGTGGGGAAGGGGCTACAGAACCCATTGGTCTGAGACTGGTAGATTTGGCACAGGGGCTGAGGGGGGGGGGGGGGGGGGGTAGTGGTGCTTCACAATCCTGGCAGCAAGAGGAGAAAGCAGTCACATCTCTAACCCATTGGGGGTTAGTTTAATCCTGGGGCTGAGGGAAGGGGTGGAGGAGATTTGAGACCTGAGGGGCTGATGAGATAGGAATGTAGTGTCAGAGAATGGAGGGATCAGAGACCACGGAGTAGGTTGGAGAGGATGTCATCATAGGCATTCTGCTAGAGGATCATGGTCTTAAAAAGGGAATTTGGCTGTTGTTGCATTCTTCTGTTTGTTGCAAACATACCATTCATATGAGGATAGATAAAACAATTGTCTGCAGTTTTGACTTTTGTTTGAAAATGAGAGTATATACACACAGTGTTAACTGGGAGGCAATGTGGTCAAGGATGACCCCATTACCTGTTGCTGTCTTCTATCTACAGGGTCTTTAAATTATATGTCACATCCTGTCTCAAGGTGCAGAGTGATGGACAGCAGATTAAAGTTCACACTCTTAAAGGTACATGCACCTCACATCACAATGATTAGAGGTTATATTGGGGAGCAATGGGGATCAGGTGTGGTCACTTGATCAATGCGAGTGTCTAATCACAAGGAACTGAGGAGGCAGATCCAGTGGATACAGCAGGGATGATGATGAAAGGAATTTAATTTTCTGACTCCAAGCAGTGCTCACTTTCCTGTGGCTCTAAGTTTTCTGAGACACGTAAAATTTAAATTGCCAAACCAGCCTTGGGTGGGAGGAGGAACTGGCTCCCCTCCCTCCGTTAACATTGGAATTTGGCAACAGATCACAGTCGAGGTTTTTTGAGATGTTGTCCTCCCAACCACCTGTTTTTAGGCATGAGAACTTTCGCAATATGTTAGTGAAGTCACAAAACACAAAAGGGGGAAAATCAAACAACAGCCATCTACATTTATGTAACACCTTTAGTAACGCTGGCAGTGTATACCAAGGAGTTTCAGAAGAGTGTTAGCAGCAAAGGTTAACAGGTTTCCAAATGTTTGCTCAAAGACGGAGGCTTTCAAGAGCAACTGAAAAGAGGGAAGCAAGTTGGTGATACAGAGAGCTTCAGGGATGGACTTTCAGAACTGAGGGCTGGGGCTGCTGAAAGCATGGCTGCCAATAGTGGAACAATTCAAATGGGGAAAGCACAGAAGCCAGGATTAGAGGATTATAGGGCTAGTGATATGGAGATAGAGTAGGGGAAGCCACAGCAAGTGGAATACAAAGAAGGGAATTTTAAAATTGAGGCATTACCAAACAGGAAGACCATGTAGGTCAGTGAGCACCAGAGAGATAAGTGAGCCAAATTAGGACAGGGTCAGTACAGTTTTGGATGAGTTCAAGCGTACAGAGAATCAAACACGAGAGGCGTGGCTTGGAGAACATTCAATTGTTCCAGAAAGAAGAGCAGAAATTGCTGGAAAAGCTCAGCAGGTCTGGCAGCACTTGTGGAGAGAAATCAGAGTTAATGTTTTGGATCCAGTGACCCTTCCTCAGTGACGGTTCTGCAGAGTTGTTCCAGCAATTTCTGTTTTCCAGCATCTGCGGTTCTTTCAGATTTTATTTAGATTGGTTGAATCTAGAATAAACACGGGTATGGATGAGGGCTTCAGCAGAGAAGGAGCTGAGGCAGGAGCAGAGTCCAGCGATGTTAAGCAGGTGGTTTTCGAGATAGACCCAGGCCCATGTGATCAGAAGCTTTCCTCAGGCTCCAGTGAGATATCCAGTTTGCCCAGCTTCAGATGGTTGCCAGATGTGAAGGAAAAAGCTGGTGGCTATAGGAATGCGCTTTATTCAAATGATGTCACTCACATCTTGAGCACACTGAGAGCTATAGATCCTCCAACGCAACGGAGGCTGAGATCAGCAGTGAGGACCACCTGATCAACAGGGGAGACTGTTTCCAGAAGTTGCATCTGTAAGAAGCATGGGGTCCACCTGCCAAATTTATTGGAGAGACGTAGCTTGGGGGGTGAGCTCCATGTGCTAGGAAATACCACCAGCCTGGCTCAGGCAGCAGCAAGTATTCATATAGTTATAGAATCAATTTCGCCCTGAAGGGGGCCATTCAACCCATTGAGTCAATGCCAGCTCTCGAGGAACAAAATGGTGGGTGGAATTTATTGGCTTCCACAACCAAACAATGAACAAAAGGAACCTCCATGCACTCTGAGCGTGATTAGCTTCTTAACCCAGGATTCAAAGTCTCATGATCCAATATTGCCTTCAGCTGAATTCCAGAAATGAGACTTGTGATTTAAAGGCAGGGATGTTTCCAAAAACTGAAAGGCTCACTCATATTAAAAATGGTATCATAGTCCAGGTCCAACTACGTTGCAGGAAGCATTACCTCTACCTAGTCGATGTACTCACCATAAACCTTATCCGCAACCAGTTACAGATGGAAAACAGTTGTGTATGTCTGATTTTCTTCAGTCTATCATTAGCAGCCAGGAAAAGGAAGTTGATTTTTCAATTAGCCATTTGGAGGAACACATTCTCCACACTGGTGCTAAAAGAGGTTTGACGTGATGATAAGTTGAGTGTTCGCTTGAGTAAGTTAAAAATCACACAACACCAGCTTATAGTCCAACAGGTTTATTCGGAGGCACTGGCTTTCGAGTAATGAAGGCTAAAGGGATTGGTGGGGGGAAGGGTGCTGGGATCAAATGGAGATCTCAAAGGGTGCTGGGATCAAATGGAGATCTCAAAGGGTGCTGGGATCAAATGGAGATCTCTAAGTTAATTTACGGATTTGACAGGGTAAATAGAGAGAAGCGATTTCTTCTGCTGTGAGACGGAAAGTGTCCTGAACAAAAGGACATTGTCTTCGCAGTAGACTGGGTCATACAGGCATGATCCCAGAAAACAAACAGAGGGTAGTGTACATTGAGAATTCTTTCCCCCAAAAGGCTGTTGACACGGGTGGGGGGGGGTGGGGGCGGGGGAGGGGGCCATAGCAGAATTTCAAAACTGAGATTGACTTCATCAGAGTCTGGAGATCTATAAATCCGATGTAGATCATTGAGAATGCGATGTAGATCACTGATTCTCTCATTAAATGGTGTCAGAATAGTGTTGGAGGGGGCCCTGAATAGCTGATCCACGTATTCCTGTCACCAGCAGTCTAAATAAGACCTTACCAAAGTGGAGGACAGACTCAGATGCTGAGTGGACTATAGGCTGGCAGATAAGACCATCTGGTTAGGAGGATAGAGTTGCATTATCAGTGTTAGCTCAGTGAGTCAAGATAGAGCTCAGTCTGAATTCAGTTTGATCAGCTGTACATAACGCATCTTTGGATAATTCCAGGAGCTGGACTGCAGTGTCACCTACTGTCAAAACCAGACAGTGAACTCAACCACAAAATGTCCAAACCCATACAATTCCATAGTTGAAAAAAAAAGCCTAAATGAAAATATTTACTTGTTGCTTTAAACACCAGCCAGATGAGAATGCCAGGAGGAATTCTGAATACACTTTATGCCACTGAAGATGTCAAAGGATGAAATGCTTCATTATCACTAAATACAGAGAAAAAAAACATCTGTTTAGCTGCAATGATTTAGAGCTATAGAGTCGTAGAGCTGTACAGCACAGAAGCAGACCCTTCAGTCCAACTTGTCCATGCCGACCAGATATTCTAAACCAAACTAGTCCCATTTGTCAGCATTTAGCCCATATCTCCCCAAACCCTTCCTATTCATATACCCATCCAGACACTTTTTAAAAATTGCAATTGTACTCCCCTCAACCACTTCCTCTGCTGCTCATTCCATACACGTACCACTCTCTGAGTGTAAAAGTTGCGCCTTAGGTCCCTTTTATATCTTTCCCTTCTGATCTTAAACTTATGCCCTCTAGTTTTGGACTCCCCTCCCATGGGGAAAAGATCTTGACTATTCACACTATCCATGCCCCTAATGATTTTATAAACCTCTATTAGGTCACTCCTCAGCCTCCGACGATTCAGGGAAAATAGCCCCAGCCAATTCAGCCTCTCCCTATAGCTCAAACCCTCCAATGCCAGCAACATCTTGTAAATCTTTTCTGAACCCTTTCAAGTATCACAACATCCTTTCTATGGCAGGGAGATGAGTACTGAATGCAGTATTCCAAAAGTGGCCTAACCAATGTCCTATATAGCCGCAATATAGTCTCCCAACTCCTATACTCAGTTTGCTTCAGCTCAGGTCTCAGAAGACAACTCGCTGCTGTCCCATCTCAAACTCCCACAGTATCCTTACACAGAACATAGAACATTACAGCACAGTGCAGGCCCTTCGGCCCTCGATGTTGCGCCGACGTGTCTTATCCTCTCGGCTTTTGGGAAAAGTTATCATTTAGTGTTGATCCGGGACAGCTTTGCAACAGAAACAAAGCAAATTCATTTTGATGGAAGTCAACCAAAGAGACTTACACCCTTTGGTGATATGGCCAAAAACACGTTTATGTTGGAATGCCATTTTACGTTGGGGAAGATGGTGGAGTGGTAATGCCACTGGACCAGTCTTTCAAAAAGCCCAAATGAACAAGGTTCATAATCTGAAAAAACTCACAATATGTTTCCTGCTGAGTTGGTAATCAACCTTCACTATCTCAGTAACCACAGAAGATCACAGTTCAGTTTTTGCATTGCAACCCTTCCTTTGAAGTGTCTACAGGGCTTTTTAAGCTGTTGATTATGTTTAGCATAGTGTAATTTTCCAAAGGTATTCCATTATTCTCATGTAAACCTCCCACACTCAGAGATAGAATAGAATGGAATAGAAATTTATTGTCATATGTACTTTTACATGAAGAATACAGTGAGAAGTTTTATAAGTCACCGCACCTACATAAATGACAGAAGTCATACATAATAATTTTAAGAAAGTAAAGTTAAGGCTAAGTTCATCACAGTTCAGTTAACAGCTCCTGGGCTCAGGTAAATCCAATTAAGGAATGATGGAGTACCCTGAAGATGCAGCTGGGATGAGACCACCATTCCGGGATGAGACCATCATTTCTGGACAAGACAACCACTCTGGGATGTGACTGCCATTCCTGGATGAGACCAGCATTCCGGAATGAGACTGACAATCCGGGAGGAGACTGCCATTCCTGGACAAGACCACCATCCCAGAATGAGACAACTATTCTGGGACAACACCACCATGCCGTGACACTGGAATACTGGACCAGAAGCCTCTGCCAAAGTAGACTGCCATGCCGGGCCGAGACCGTTACTCCCAGATGAGACTGATTGCCAGGTCAATGGAGTACAGCTAGTTCTATGATGCGATGGTTGCATTCTTGTGTAACCCAGTTTTATAGAAAATTCATGCTTTAGAAACAGCGTTTAAAATGTTGGTGCTGTAATCACGTCACAGCCAACACACATTTTAAAAGTTCAGGCTTTAGAAACAGTGTCCCCAATTCATCAATGGCGTTAACAAAATGTGCGTTATAACGGAATGACCTGTACCTGGAAGGTGAAGATGAGGAAAATGTCCAGGTGGGGAGGAGACCTCCACACCGGATCAGGACAGCAACACTGGGAGACCGCCACTTCTCCTTCAGGCACCCGGGCCTAGCTGTGAGGCAGAAGCCTCGGCCTAGCCTACGAATCTAGGCCAGAGAGTCAGCCTGGGATCCTCTCCTCACTGGCTGGGTGACCCTGGCCTGGAGTTGAACCATGTTTGGCTCGTCTTGGCATTACTGCCTCCTTCAGCTGCTACTCTCCAGACATTAAAGAAGCGAAAATGAAAAAGAAAAGAATTCCTATAAACTTTTTTGCTTGTTCAATAACCATCAACATTATTTCTACTGAAAAGCCTCCAGAAGTCACTACAATCTATTTTCAATCTAGAATTTAGTTTTACACATGGAGCTTGGTTCTTAATAGGAAAAGGTGAAAAACTGAAGAGATTGTGACTGCTTTCTCTAGAAATGAGCACTGATGTGATCATGGTCATTAAGTTTATGAAGTGATTTGTCAGGACAAAAGTTCAACGGATGTTTCTAAAGTTGGGGGAGAAGACTAAACATATTTTTAAAACAGTCACTTACAAATCCAATAAAGAATTGAGGAAAGAGCATAGATACATTTGAAGGAAATAAACATGTGTGGGAGAAAGGAATAGAAGGATAAGCTGAACCAGATGAGATGAAGTAAAAATGGATGGAGACCAGCATATACAATTGGGCCGATTGGCCTGCACAGTAGATCTCCTACCAGCAAGTATTGAAATGGCATCAATTGGCAATTCCATTGGTAAATGCTAGGCTATTGAATGGAATCATTATCAAGGCTGAGGAACTGTGAGTTCAAGCAGATGCAAATGCACTAATGGGAGATGAATGTCAGCATGTGATGAAATATGACATATACAGTCTGATTTATTTTATAAGGTACTGTCTGTACTATCCATCACCCTAATTGCCTAAATAAAACATTGTGCCTATAAAGCATTCGTTGAATTGTGATCCTACTTCGTGTTTTGTGCTTTTGAACCACAATACGTAAATGAATTTCAATTAATAACTGGAATCACGTTAGAAATTAGAAACACAAAGGTAAGCTGTGTCATGCTGGGATAATTTAATTATCTATGAGTTTAATACGTAAATTTAAATCTGTCCATGTTTGAAACTTTAATTAATAGCACATATGTTCAGTGATAAGGACAGCCTCAAAAATGACCTCAGTTATGAATGAAGTAAAGAATATTCTGAACAATTAAAATGCTAATTGTTTAATGAATCTGTAAATTACAAACTCTTCAAGGTTGTCTTTCTACCTTTTATTAGAGAAACAACATAAATAAAAATCATTAAGCCTTGTTTGTCTCATAAATATAATTATCATATGGCTTTTCTTTCCCAAGTCTAACATTACAATAAACGACCTTATTAGTCACTCTGTTAACTCTTCCCCACATACAGAGTCAAGACAAGTCATTCTTTGAAAGATTGTTTATGGCTTTATCAATAGTCACTCAAACCAGCTCTATCGTTGAGTGTCTTCTGTGATTCATTTGATATCACTCTTGATTCTGAGTCATAGCCCTCTACCTCAAGTTCCAATCTCAGGCCTGCGTACAAAGATGAAATCTGATACTCCAGTGCAGTACTGAGGGAGTGTTGCTCAGTTGGAGGCCCTGCCTTTCAGGCAAGATGATAATTGGGATTCCCATTTCCTTCACAGTTGGATGTCATTGGGATCATTTTGAGGAGCCTTCACCATTTCCTTACCATCCAACGCCTGGAGGAAGAACGCCTCATCTTCCGCTTGGGACCCTCCAACCCCATGGCATCAATATAGATTTCATCAGCTTCCTCATTTCCCCTCCCCCCACCCAGTTCCAACCTTCCAGTTCAGCACCGTCCTCACGACCTGTCCCATCTGCTCGTCTTCCTTCCCACCTATCGGCTCCACCCTCCCCTCCGACCTATCACCTTTAACCCACCTCCACCCACCTATCGCACACTCAGCTACCTTCCCCCCCCCCAGCCCCACCCTCTCTCCCATTTATCTGTCTACCCCCAAGGCTCCCAGCCTCATTCCCAATGAAGGGCTTTTGCCAGAAATGTTAACTCTCCTGCTCCTCGGATGCTGCCTGACCTGCTGTGCTTTCCCAGCATCACACTCTTGACTCTAATCTCCAGCATCTGCAGTCCTCACTTTCACCTTATTTTGAGGAAAGACCAGGGAGTTATCCTCATTGTTTATCACTCAAAAAAGAACATCCAAAAATAAAAATGATTGAATCATCATCACATTGCTGTTTTACAAGCTTTCTCTGCAAAACTTGACTCCTGCACTTCCTACCCTCCAACAGGGACTGCACTTCAAAATGCAAAGCTAGCTGCTGGTCAGAAAGGCATTACATAAATGCAAATCTTCCTTTCTTCATCCTGGCAGTTAAGCAATTATCCCCACACCTCCTGAGTCTTGGTTTCCTATTTCTTTATAAAAGAATAATTGTGAGGTCATTGCAGGAGAGAGAGATAACCTGCACAGTAGGCATCTGGATGGGTATATGAATAGGAAGGGTTTGGAGGGATGTGGGCTGGGTGCTGGCAGGTGGGACTAGATTGGGTTGGGATATCTGGTCGGCCTGGACAGGTTGGACCGAAGGATCTGTTTCCATGCTGTACATCTCTATGACTCTATGTACTTTTCACCATTACAGTGCACCCAATGTGAATTTTGAAGCATTTAAATTGATGTAGTGTAAGAAATCAGCCATTTTGCAGTAGCAAGATCCCACAAGCATTAATTTTGAAATCCCATCTACTTTGATCCAACAACTTACTTCAGCCTGAAGAGGAAGCCCCAACCAACTACAGCCTAATAGATTTCCACACTATCCTGTGGCCTCCAGGGAAGTCTCTCATCTTCAGTTGGACTAGCAGAGTTTGTAATGGGAACTGAAATGAATTTGACAAATTCATCTTATGCAGAAACCAATAAAAGACTCTTTCTGCCCAGAAGGATATAGTCAATGGCTTGCAATTATGTAATATTGCATGGCAGTATTTTGATTTGATTTATTGTTGTCACAAGTCCCGAGATACAGTAAAAAGGTTTGGTTTGCGTGCTATACAGGCAGATCATACCGTACAAAGTGCATCAGGGTAACAGAACAGAGTGTTACAGCCACAGAGAAGGTGCAGAGAGAGGAATCAACTTTAAAATTTGAGAGATCTGTTCAAAAGTCTGATAACAGCAGGAGAGAAGCTGTTCCTGGATCTCTTCCTACACATATGGGGTGCAATGGCTTAGTGGTATAATCACTGGACTATTAATCCAGAGACCCAAGTAATGTTCTGGGGACCTGGGTTTGAATCATTCCACGGCAGACAATGGAATTTGACCTCAATAAAAATCTGAAATGAGTCTAATGATGACCATGAATCCATTTTCAATTGTTGGGAAAAACCCATCTGGTTCATCAATGTCCTTACCTGTCTGGCCTACATGTGACTCCAGACCAATAGCAAGGTGGTTGATTTTTAACTGCCCTCTGGGCAATTAGGGATGGGCAATAAATGCTGCCTGGCCAGTGGCACCCTCATCCTGTTAATGAATGTAAAAATAACATATTCAAGCTTTTATATCTTCTGCCTGACAGAAGAGGGTGGGAGGGGCCTTTGATGATGTTGGTTGCTTTCCCGAGTCAGTCGGAAGTACAGATAGAGTCAATGGATAGAAAGCTTGTTTGTATGACAGACTGGACTGTGTTCACGACTCTCTGTAGTTTCTCATGTTCTTGGGAAGAGTAGTTGCCATACCACACAGTGATCTTGAAGGAGACTTGAGGAAATCTCACTGATGTGATACAATGTGGCATCTATAATTTGGGAGTCATTTTTTATATATAAATGACCACGACATTTGTTCCAAGGTCACAAACCCCCATAGACACAGGAACAGACTTTTACTTTCAGCAGGGTGATGAGGTGATACATTTATTAGGCTCCTGTGTCCGTAAGAATGAAGAATGGGTAATCATTCAGTGCTGAAGGATTCAATAGACATCAGTCCTGGTATCTACACACAGTATATTGCAATCGAGTACTTGTGTGCCTGCAATTCTGGTGTAAACTGGAATATTCTCCCCTCAGCATGTCATGCTGCAAGAGGGACTAACTAGGATGGAGACTGAGGCCTTTATAATATTGAGTTAAAACCATGTTCCTCTGATTACAGCATAAGCACATCTGTAAATATATACTGCATACAAATTGTGAAACTTAATACTTTACAGTTTTCCAAGAAAAGCAAATCCCAAATATATATAGTAGTAGAGTCTAGTAGTAAGCAATAGTAGTAGACTCACCAACTTTAAAGGCATTTAAATGGTCATTGGATAAACGTATGGATGAAAATGGAATAGTGTAGGTTAGATGGGCTTCAGATTGGTTCCACAGGTCGGCACAACATTGAGGGCTGAAGGGCCAGTATTGTGCTATAATGTTCTATGTTTTATGTTCTATATAGATCATTTAACATAAGCCTGTGTTGTAATTTAAATAATTACCTGAACAGCCAAAACAAAATTAATAATTCAAAGTGCAATACATTATCATGGAGATTTGACAACTCATCCTGATCTGGTGATTAGGTATACAGCTGAAAAGCGTTTGTGTTATTCACAGCTGACCTTGGTAAGAACTTGGCTGTCTTGCTGCTATCTTCTGCCACTCAGCATTATTACACAATCATCAGAATTTCCTTCCTCACACTCTGCGCCCAGGATTGGTGTGACCTAATTAGGTCTGAGCTGGCTTCTGCTCCTTTACAGGGGAGCACAATGATCAACTGGGGCTTCACAAGGTCAGTGCTGGCTGCTGGTTTTAGAAATCTTTATTGGTGTCCAGTTATGGATAACTGGATTTCTGTCTCACAACTTGCTGTCCAGTGTACAGCTTTTAGTAATTCTCAACCTGTTTGCTGTTTCATTCGCTTCTCTCTTTCAAGAAGAAAGCCTTGTTGCTCTTTCAGTCTCACCACAGTGAGAGTGCCTCGAATCTCATGAATGGTTACAATGTTGAGATCTACAATGTGGGGCCGAAGGACCTGTTTCCACACTGTAGGGAGTCTAATCTGATCTATGCACAATGATAGCCCTGCCAATGCTGCACCATTGCTATCTAGTAAGTGAAAGATTTTGGGAATCTGAACTCAACTTACATATTGGCAACACAGAGTTATGTGCCACTGCATAGAATTAGTGATCCACTATAACCTGCAAGATGGTCTTATATACCACGGAACATCAGGTCTTTTATGATACATACTGGTAATGTGTTGCCATGAGCTCCTGCATCAACTTTGACTCTCAGGGTGCACCCCCATGCCTTTTAGGGACAAATGCTGATTACAAAAGGTTCTACTCTTATTATTAAAACTTGTTTTTCGGTTTGTCTGCTGCGTGTTCTGTTGATATGGTTTCAGTTGTGCACTGTTTACAACTTGCTGTGCTGGTAGAGTTGTAGTATTGAGTTACCTTGTTGATCAGATGGGTCTTGTTCTAAGAGGTCTAGCTTTTCTTTGAGGCCAGATTTTCTGCACATAGGTGCCACATGCTTCTCAGATATGAAGAAAAGTGGAGCCACTCCTGGGTGGATCAAACAAATCATAGCTATATTGCTAATTTTGCTAATTGAGGGCACTCTGCTGGCCATATCAATAGCCTTGACCACACCTCAAGCAAGTAATTGATGCCTGCCTGCCTCTATGGCTTCATGTCTATTTTCCAGCAAGGAAGCAAGGATATGAAACAATATCTGGCTCAGAAAATCTTTCCTGGTGGCTTTGATCATTGTAGGAAAGAATACCAATTTTATTAGCTCCTTAGCAAACACTTCCTCAGAGAAATCACATTTGTGTCCTCTGCTGCAGCATCTTCTGACAAAGTCATCATTGGACTCTTGGGGTTTCGCTCTGTCGATGAGTAGGAGGCTATTAATCCAGACGTTGACTCGTATCTTAAGCTGCTCCTCAGCACAGTCCAGAAATTCTCTGGACCTTTATCGTCCTCAGAAAGATCAATGTTTTTATTCTGTAAGGCCCCTCCTTGTGGATAGCAAGTAAAATGTTCAAAGGTCTCTTTTTGAGATCATTTATAGCTTGCTTTGAGAAATAAAGCTGCAAACATTGCTTAACAGGCTGTAATTCAGTGAATGGATCATTCCCTGCCCAATCCATAATCAAATGTTCGCCTTCCATTTCTTATTGAAGCCTGTGACTATTTTTAAATTGGAGCATAGGTCTTATTTGTTCCTTTTTATTAAATGATTCAATGTTGTTTTGCTTTCTTTTGCTGTTTGGTTACTTTGTTTTCCACTGCTGTGGCATTTTGATCGATATGGCTGCCTTTGGACCTGCGTCTTTAATAAATAAAGGCCTGTGATAGCAGGTTTCAGCCCCTAGAGAAGATTTGTAACAAATAAGGAGTGATAAAAATCCAAAAGAGTAATCAGAGTCCAAAGCTGTGCAGGTTAGGTGGATAGGCCATACTAAATTGTCCATTGTGTTCAGGGTTGTGTTGACTAGGTGCATTAAATATGGTGAATTGCAGGGTTAAGGGGATAAGGTAGAGTCTGGGTGGGATGTTCTTTGGAAGGTCGGTGGGCTGAATGGCCTCTTTCCACGCTGTAGGGATTCTATGATTCTATAATAATGTCACACAAGCATTGAAACTAAATTGGAGAAAACAAAATGACAGAACCAACTGACTCCTGCATTCAGGTAAGCGTCTTTAGGTTAGATAATCAACTTTTAGTGCTTAAAAACTAATTATTTTCAAACCAAGAGGGCTCTGGTTTTAAAATGACAGTATCCTTTGGCTTCTGATTTTAGTTTCAAACCTCCCAGCTGCTGATTTATTTTTAAAGCTGTAAGAAATAAGATCTTAAATTTTACATTAGGAAGCAAGTGGAAATTTTGTTTTTATATGTAGTAGCAATGCAGGGATTAAGCCTTGATAACTCTTGAGTTTTAAGTGTAGAGAAGGTAAATATTCTTTCTGACTGTTTAATTTGAAGATCAGTACTCTCATAAGCCTGCTGCTGTTAGTTTCCTGAATGTTTTGAAAACTGAGGGATGTGTAATCATCAGTGAGGATTTCCCAGGTCTACAAGTATAATCTTGAAGTCTTAGAAAAAAAGTACAGTCTCTCAGCACCAGTCTGACACCATGATGTTACATGATGTGCTGCGGGTGATCGGAGAATTGTTTCTTTATAAACAGCCACTGCTGTTAATCCAGATCTTTTCCTCCCTCACAGCCTCCCATAGAAGCAGGAATCGTCTTTTTACCTTCAGCAGGGTATTTGTACCTGTTGAGCTGATACTTACATCAGTTCCTATAACATGAGAATGAGATGTGCCTACGATACTACTTTAGGGTTCAATATAATTTTAGGTTAGATTATATTTATTGTCACGTGTACCGGAATACAATGAAAATTGTGAAGAATTGCCTCACTCGGGCATGACCTTGGATTCCAAAATTCCAAAGATGCACAGGTTGGGTGGATTGGCCATGCTAAATTGCCCATAGTGGGATGTGTAGGTTAGATGCATTAGCCATGGGACATGCAGGGTTACAGGGATAAGCTAGTGGATGGGTCTGGATGGGATACTGTTAGGCAGGTTCATGTGGACTTGTTGGGCCAAATGGCCTATTTCCACACTGTGGGGATTGTATGATACAAAAAGCTAGAAATTAAAGCAATAGGTTTGGAATTTGTCCAGTTGATGATGTCTATACAAGGGCTCAACTCCTGCTCGCATACCCATTCTCCTGACACTGGGAACTGGCTGGGTCCTAGAACCAGGCTCCTCCATTGCTGCCACTGCCTGCCCTGGGGCTGTGTCTGAGCTGGAGCTGACGTGGGGCATGGGCCTGCACAGGGGTCTCGGAGGGGGAATCCCGGTTCAGGGCTCCACCTTCACTGCCGCCCACCGCTCCTATGGCCCTGTCCAAGCTGTGTCCTGCGCTGATCCTGGTGGGGCCTTGGAGTTGGGCTCCATTTGGGCAGCTACTGCTGTGTCTGAGCCTGAGAGTCGTTGAACCCATCGATGATAAAAAAAACCATGGAAATAACAATACTGAGAAAATGATTGAAGAGGATGTATGAGAAAGTGTGGCTGTGACCAGCTCCACATTACAGTACCCTGTCCATGATGGCTTTGGGATCTACATATTTTTTGGTCATTGTCACCTGCATGTCGGGCTAAAGCTAAGTAATTTGGATGTCAACTGTAGCATGCTACATTGAAGTCAAGAGCAGGAGTAGGCCATTTGGCTCTTCAAGCCGGCTTCATCAGTCCATATGATCATGGCTGATCATCCAAATCAGTCCCCTGTTCCTGTTTTCTCTCCATATCCTTTGATCCCATTTGCTGTAAGACCAACAGCTAACTCCTTCGTGGACAAATGTCTTGGCCTCAACCAATTTCTTGCGGCAGTTCAAACACTTTCCCTCACCATGTCATGCTGCAAGTGGATTCAGTAAGATAGAGTCCGTGATGACCTTTATCCCATTTTTTCATATGGAATGGTTATGACTGCATGAGCTGAAATATTACTGTGAGACAGTAATGGGCTGACCAATATTTGTCCATCCACAAAAATCCCGAGAATTGAATGATTTGATCATTATCACATTATTGTTTTATGACGGCTTGCTATGCACAAATTGGCTGGCACCTTTTCTATAGTACAATAGTGACTACCTATGAACAAGTCCATAGACACTCAGACTCAGACACTCAGAGATCCTGAATGGACCTTTAAATATCTAAGTCCTTCTTTCTTTTATAATGTCTATTCACATTCACCTTCCAGGAACTGATTCATCCCCTCTACACACAGGTACAAATGGGTAAGATTGCAATCCTCAAACACCTTGTCCCAGCTTGAAATCAGCTACAAACCAGGCGGTTGTATCCATTGAATTCCTACAGTGTGGAAGTAGGCCATTTTACCCATCCACACTGACCATCTAAAGGGCATCCACCCAGACCCATCCTATCCTATTGCCGTGGTCAATCCACCGAACCTGCACATCTTTAGGCTGTCGGTGGAAACCTGAGCAGGGACAGGGAGAATGTACAAACACCACACAGAGAGTCACTGGGGCTGGAATTGAACCCTGGATCCTAGTGCTATGAGGCAGCAGTGCTAACCACTGAGCCACCATTAGATCATTATCGCTTTGCATTTGGCAATGCACTTATCAATTAGACTGTTGCATATGATAAAATGGGCATAAAGGATTCTGACTCTAAGTCATTCCAATAATAAGCTCATTTCTCTCAAACTCAAAAAATATACTTCCTCGGATTTTCTCTCATCATTTCTATTAAACACACTTTCATTTAGATCCTGGATAAAATATTGAGCAGCATTTGTACTGCAAGATTCTACATTCACTTTATTAGAAATTTTGCAACACTTTGGGTCAGAAACTGGTATTTTTACACCAAAACAAATCAAAGTCTGTGGGAAAATCGAAAGTGTAGGTTTGCTGCCACCTCGTGGACTAGCAGGAACCTTCAGTTGCTTTCTCAGAAGTGGCCTTGAATCAGCAACAATACAGAGGATTTACTTTATTAACTCAAATCGTGAGACTCTGAACTCTGTAAACCCCATGATAATGACTCCTAAGGCTTTCCTCTACTTGTTCAATGTTAAATGTACTCAGACATCCACTGATCAATCACAACGGAAAATACCATACAGTGGCACGTTGCATCAATACCTGAAAGCGCATTATCATTTATGAAAGACAGTACAAAACTGTCACATTGTAAAAACTTGACTGGCTCACCAGTGCCTTTAGGGAACATTATCAGTTGCCATCTTCTGCTATCAACTCACATACAAATCTAGTCTCACACACATGGCACAATGGCTCAGTGGTTACCATTGCTGCCTCCCAGTGCCAGGTAACCTGGTTTGATTCCACCCTTGGGTGACTGTGTGGAGGTTGCACATTTCCTTCCTTCCCCCCTTCTTTCCCCCCCCACTTCCCCCCTTCTTTCCCCCCCCTCCCCACTTCTTCCCCCCCTTCTCCCCCCCCTTCTTTCTCCCCCCTTCTTTCTCCCCCCCCCACTTCTTTCTCCCCCCCCCCCACTTCTTTCTCCCCCCCCCACTTCTTTCTCCCCCCCCCACTTCTTTCTCCCCCCCCCCCCATCTCTGTGTGGGCTTCTGCTGGGTGCTTTGGCTTCCTCCCACAGTCCAAAGGTGCGTAAGTTAGGTGGATTGGCCATGCTGAAGAGTCCAGGGAAGGGCAGGTTAGGTGGATTAGCCAGGTGTTATGGGGATAGGGCAGAGGGCTGGTTTTAGGTAAGATACTCTTTGGACGATTAGTGTGGAACAGGCTCTTTCCACGCTGTAGGAATTCTAATATGGTTAAAAGCCCTTTCGCATTGTCTATTACATTCTTCTGTTAGACATGTTGAGAAACTTGAAAGGATTCAGAAAAGATTTACAAGGATGTTGCCAGTGTTAGAGGTTTTGAGCTATAGGGAGAGGCTGAATAGGCTGGAGCTGTTTTCTCTGGATCGATGGAGGCTGAGGGGTGACCTTATAGAGGTTTATAAAATCACGAGGGGCATGGATAGGATAAATAGACAAGGATTTTTTCCCTGGGGTGGGGGAGTTCAGAACTAGAGAGTTTAGGCTTAGGGTGAAAGGGGAAAAATCGAAGAGATTTAAGGGGCAACGTTTTAATGCAGTGGGTGGTGCGTGTATGAAATGAGCTGCCAGAAGTAGTGGTGGAGGCTGGTCCAATTACAACAGTTCAAAGGCATCTGGTGGGTATATGAATAGGAAGGATATAGAGAGATGTGGGCCAAATGTTGGCAAACAGGACTAGATTAGGTTAAGATATCTGATTGGCATGGACGAGTTGGACCGAAGGATTTGTTTCCGTGCTGTATATCTCTGACTCTATGACATAAAGATACCAATCATACTAGTGATTGGTGAAAGAATAATGTGAGTTATTTATTTGATGTTTAGACTGCTAACAAACAGTTTTCACTTGGAGCTACTTGTTGTGCAACTCATTTATTTCACTGCTAAATCCAACTGCACAACCAAATCATGGGACTAATGTATCATATCCTTTTGAGGTAGGTAATGATTGATGATAGTTTTGGACATGATAACTTCAAGATGGCATGTCATCACACTCATACCAACCTCATGCCCAACAGAGGAAAGCCCTGACAGTCTGGAAAGCAGGAACCCCTGGCGCAATGTATCTCTCCAACTGCAATGTATCTCTCCTTGACTTATGAAGAGTGGTCAGAGACTTGTCAGTCCTTTAAATGATCCCAGAAATGGCCAAAACCTGGCACAATGAGAAACCAATAATTCTTTAAGGGTTTCCACCAGATTTTCACCAAACCAAGCCAGGAGTCTGGTGGAACGTTATAGATCTTCAGGTATTGTGAAGGGAGATCACAATTTTCTATCAAAGGGTAGATTAGATTAGATTACTTACAGTGTGGAAACAGGGTAAATGAGACTCTCAGCCTCTTTCTTCTGCACATCCTTTCTAATGTTGGTTTCGTTCTTTTGTTGGAAGATCGAAGAGGGAAGATTTCTGTACGGTGTGCAATTTTGATGAGCAACTCCATAAATGTGGCCATTTCAAATACTGTAGATGCTGGCATGCAAAATCAATGCTGAAGCCCTGAAACTTCTCCAAAAATAAGGATTGACATAAGATAGGTATAAAAGTGAACTACTAGTGTGAGTGCTTGCCACCTCTACTTGCCAATGTAGGGTTCACTCCGTGTGGGACATGTTTTAATTTTCTGTATAACGTTGTAATGCAGTCTGTACTGCCTGCTGGATCTTCTGTACCCGGCGTGAGGTACCAGTAAGTAAATCATCCATTGGTAGGATGGAATATTGAGGATGATGAAAAATGCAAATATAATTGAAAAGTAGTCAAATTTTACACTCAAAAAATATGTTTCCCAGAAACAAGAAAATGAAGTCATCTTCTATGCCGTGTCAATGTATACATTGCAAATTAAAGCATATATTCAACTCTATTTTGAAGGTTGCTGTTCAATCTCCTTTCTGTGTTCTGGTTCATAGACAGAAGGGCAAATTGTGATGACCCTTGTGAAGGGATTGCATTGCTAGACATGCTCCTAGCCTAGGTGATGCAGACCACAAATTCTTTGCTTCAATTGGTTGATAACAACTCTGATGGAAGCAGAACATTGTTGAACTTCTACTCAATCACGGTCAATGGAAAACACAGGGAATTAGCAGCCACGACAAGAATGGAGTCATAGAGGTCTACAGCACAGAATAAGGCCCGTCAACCTATCGAGTCTGTGTTGTCAAATCAACTTCCTGTTCTATTCTCATGTTCCAGGACTTCAGGAGTGAATAAGGTCCCATCCTGTTTCCCAGTCTCTTTGCTTTTCTTCACTGAATGAGCAAAGAGTTAAAGGTTTGTCCAAGCTGCCAACCAAGCTGTCATTGCACTTTTATATAACAGTACTATCCACTCATCCTCCTCACAAACAGCCTGAATTTATGCAGCATCTTTAGAATGATAAAATGCCCCAAGGCTTATCGTGCAAAATTTGATGTCAAAGTCACAATTGACCAGAAGCTTGATCCAAGTTGTAGACTTCAAGAAATTTTTAAAGATCAGAAGAGTGGCCGAGGGTTGGAATTTTGGAGCTTAAGACCAATGCAGTTCGAGGCATAGCTGCTGATGGCTGACCAGGAATGCTCAAAAGACCTGAATTGATAAAGTCAGTAGTTGGGGTTTGTAAAATAAGTGCCAACTTTAACGCAGGTAGGAGTAATTTACTGTAGATGCTGGAATCTGCACTGAAAACAAAAAGTGCTGGAGATCATAGCGGGTCAGGCAGCTTCCATGGAGATGTGTGTTGCTGTCTCAGCCAAGGTGGAGCAGAATCAACACTAAACAGAGATTCAGAATTGGCAGTTTCTTGTTACATGAGCCTTGGTCATGTTAATGCAGTGGAGACTCACATTACTGTTAACCGCAAGTATTGATATCACGTAGGGCCGGAAGTGTTATAAATATTTACAGCATGAATTCATTTGTTTATAAAGAGCTTTTCATTCTTAAAACGGCCAATGCCAGATAAGAAAGAAAAAGCTATTGCATTCTGAATAAGGCAGACTGCCTTATTATCTGCAATTCCAGATAAAGTTTCGAAATGTGACATCAAGTACGTATCAAGACAATGTTTGAATGTCTTCTGGTTTTCACCTTCTGTCTTGTTCATTCCTCGTCGGATACAGGAGACAACCATAACACAAGATAAACATTTTTCACAGTCATGCGGAGCAGATAATTCATGAGAGACAAACTCACTGGCCCGATCAGTGCAGACATTTATCACATATTACATAGAAACTGATAAATTAGGAGCAGGAGTAGGCCATTCAGCCCTTTGAGCTTGCTCTGCCATTCAATATGACCACAGCTGATCATCCAACTCAGTACCCTGATCCACTTTCTCCCCATACCCTTTGATCCCTTAAGCCCTAAGAACGACATCTAACTCCTTTTCGAAAACATTAAAGTTTTGGCCTCAACCTCTTTCTGTGAGAGATTTCCACAGGCTCACGACTCTCTGATTGAAGAAATTTATCGTCATCTCAGTCCAAAATGGCCAACTTTGTTTCCTTAGACTGTGACCCCCGTGTTCTAGGTCATTCGAAACATCCTTCTTGCATCTCCTCAGTTTAGTCTTGTCAGAATTTTGGAATGGTTCGCTGTGATATCTTTTACAGATCACTGCACACTACAAGATAGAAGTTATGATTTTTTAATAATGCCACTTTGCCACTGTCTCCCCAATTCACTAAATCCTACTCCCATCTATCCTCTTCTGAAACCGTTATTGTATCCTTCTGTTCTCAGTTTGGGATTATTCAAATGACAATCTCCTGACTCAGAAGTGAGGATGCTGCCAACTGAGCCATGCCTGATACCAAGGCTACTGTGCTTTCACTAACACAGTCTAACTCAGCACAGGCCACAAATCAAACCTGGACACTTCTCAATTAATTAACCGCAGAGAGGAGCAGTCACATCACAGGGTGTTTGCAGTCTATACAGAACTCCTAAGTATATCAGAGTTCGACATTGGATAACACATGCAGATTAGAGTTAATTCCAGTGTCACTTAATCTACATTTTTAATCTGTGCTACTTTTTTAAAGAAATTAATAACCTCCATCTATTGTTTGTTCATTTTCCTCATTTTAAATGCAACTTCACAAACAGAAATCAGCCCAGTGGTAATATTTGAAGTTACATATCAGCATTAACCTCATTAATATTTAACCACTTGTCACATTAATTATAAGAACAAGGATTTGACTTGACAGGTAAATGAGCACATTGGCTCTGGCCTTGTAATGTTTATTGCAAAAACAAACGCCATGTGCAGGAAAAGTCAGTGCAAAAACCCGCATAAGTAAACACAGGGCAAATTAGATTTATCGTTTTAAATATTTTATGCCAAATAAGTGAGTTTGAACAAAATTGGAAGATAATTTCTTTGACAAGGCCATGGATAGGGAGTTATCAATGAATGTTAAAGCAACATAACAGAATTGAATTCCTAGTTGGTGAGCCCATTTAGATGCCAGCAACTGAAATAAATCTCTTCCCGAGTCGACAGTATGTTCATCTATAAAGGAGGGCCAGAGGGCTATTTTCAGATGGGTCAGGCCATGAAGGCACAGCTACAACAATGTGAAGGGTATCGAGTACAGGGTCTAGGAAGTATTATCTGGAAAACATTGTGATTGGCATTTGCCAAGGCAGTGTCGAGAGTGTGGTACTGGAAAAGCACAGCAGGTCAGGCAGCATCTGAGGAGCAGGAGAATTGACGTTTCGGGTATAAGCCCTTCATCAGGATGCCTGAAACGCCGATTCTCCTGCTCCTTCGATTCTGCCTGACCTGCTGTGCTTTTCTAGCACCACACTCTCGACTTTGATCTCCAGCATCTGCAGTCCTCGCTTTCTCCTATTTGCCATGGCATACAAGGCTATGGGTGAAGTGGTGGAAAATAGGATTAGTCAGGTGGCTGACACAATGGGCCAAAGGGTCTTTTTCTGTGCTGTAGATCACTACGACATTGAGAGATGGGTATGAAGGGAGAGGAAAGAGGGTGGATGGAGTGATTGGAACCATGGCCAGGTGAATCTCATTAACTATGAGATTCTTTTTTTTTTCTCTTTTTTTTGAAAGACACAAAGTGCACCAATCTTTATTCAATTTCCACCACCAGGAAGATATGAAAAACACAAGAGTGGCCAGTGACAAGCACTGCCCTTCACATCAAAGGGCAATGCTGTGTGATCAAAACAGTGAAGGGGAGGGTAGGGACTAAATCAAAATAGAGTTGGAAGGAGAAATAATGCACTCCACTCCCTGCGGCGCCCACCTCTCCCTGAACAACTCCAGGGTGTTGGTGGAAACTATGAGATTCTTGACTGAGTTTGTTAACGCGGGTCAATCAGGGAGCCCTGACAGACAGATATAGAGGAGCTTCTCCACCAACACCCTGGAGTTGTTCAGGGAGAGGTGGGGCCGCAGGGAGTGGAGTGCATCATTTCTCCCTCCAACTCTATTTTGATTTAGTCCCTACCCTCCCCTTCACTGTTTTGATCACACAGCATTGCCCTGTGGTTTGAAGGGCAGTGCTCGTCACTGGCCACCCGGGTGTTTTTCCTATCTTCCTGGTGGTGGAAATTGAATAAAGATTTGTGCACTTTGTGTCTTTCACTGTGTCTCACAAATAAAAAGAAAAAAAAAAGAAAAAAAAAGAAAAAAAAGAAAAGAAAAAAAAAGAAATAGAGGAGCTTCTCCACCAACACCCTGGAGTTGTTCAGGGAGAGGTGGGGCCGCAGGGAGTGGAGTGCATTATTTCCCCCTCCAACTCTATTTTGATTTAATCCCTACCCTCCCCTTCACCTTCTTGATCACTCAGCATTGCCCTTTGATGTGAAGGGCACTGCTTGTCACTGGCCACTTGAGTGTTTGCCTATCTTGAGAGTTGGATCAGTGTGTGACTGTGTGTGCACACGTGCAAGGACTCTCCTCCTTGAAGGGGGCTGTCCCTGTTGCTGCTTGGGGCCTGCCTCACTGCTGCTGCCTGGGACTTGCATTGGGGCCCCTCCCAGGACCTCCACCACTGCTGCTGTTACTAGAGGCCCACCTCCACTGCTGCTGCCTGGGACTCCATTTTGGGGCTGCCTGGGACTTGCCTTGGGGACCCTCCCCAACAGGTCTGCCCCCCACCACTGAGACCGAGGGCCTACCTGGGACTTGCCCGAGGCCTGCCTCCACCGCTGTTGTTGCCCGAGGCCGGTCTCCACAGTCACTGCCTGGGACTCTCCCCACAACCTCCACCACTGCTGCTGCTAGAGGCCCACCTCCATCGCTGCTGCCTGGGGCACGTCAACATCCAGCAGCAGAGGATGGTGAGCACGAAGGTCGCGGGGCCCAGCCGCACCTACACCGGGGTAGCCGTTGCCTTAGGCTCGGCTGTCCCAACCCCGGCCGCAAACCAAACCCCCTTCAGGCACCCGACTAAACGCCTGGGGGTAAAGGCCTATCCCCACTCCAACATGTCCATCGAGGCCTGCAGCAAGGCCATGGCTAGTGTGGTCGACCCACTGGCCATCGTCACTGCGGCCCGAATGTACGGGAAGGCCGTCTTTTTCCTGAAGACCGAGCAGGCGGTCCACCTGGCTGTGGAGAGGGGGCTCACTGTAGGCAGGACACACTTGCCTGTCGACCCTCTGGAGGTTACGGCCCAGAGGGTCGTGATCTCCAACGTCCTGCCCTTCATTGCCACCTCAACACCTTGGGGGAGATCCGGTCAGGTATCCAAATGGTCCTGCTCGGTCTGAAGGAACCCGCCCTCCGGCACGTCTACTCCTTCCGACGCCAGGTGTTCATTTGCCTGGCCCGGGAGGAAGTCACCGAGGGCTCCTTCACCCTCCTCCACAAGGGTGCGGCCTACTGCACCTCCTGGACGGCATGCGGTGCCACCTGTGCCACAAGGTGGGGCACATTAGAAAAAACTGCCCCACCCAGAAGGCTGCCCAGCCCACACCAACGGCTGATGGTGGCACTACCGCACCCACTTCCCCCTCCCCCGAAGTCAACACCGCAAGCCCTGGCACCAGAGGCTTCCAATGCTCCAGCCTCCGGCAGGGAGGGGGGTGAGCGTCCGGCCGGGCAGAAGGCACTCAAAAAGACGCGATGCATCAGGTCTGCCCATGGGGAGACGCCCCTTTCCCCTTCCCCGACACTTAGCCCACGACCTGCCCCACCCCAGCACAACAATGCCCCCGTGGCCATGCCAGCGTCACCCCAGCACGGGAACCCTGACCCCCAAACCCGTACCGGATCCTGGCCCACTGACCCCACATCCACCCCCCACCCCGATAAAGAAACCCCTGGGACTTCAACACCTGGCCTGGGGGCCTCCAAGCCCCGCTCCTCCCCTCCCTGGCACTAACCTGGGGGGAACCACTGCTGCCCAACCTCCTGCAGCGACCATGTCTCTGGGCCCCTGCTGTCACCTGATGAACCAGGGGTAGGGCAAGATGTGACACAGATGACCCTGGCCACACCTCCATCTTCCCCCAGCCAATCATATTCTGGGAAAGGCTGGGGAGGCGGGACCTCAGGCCCCATGACCACCAAGGCAGGCGGGGAGGGGATGGCCCATAAACTCCCCCCTGTCTCTCTGGGGAAGACATGGTGGCCCTTGGAGGGGAGAGACACTCCTGCAGCGTGCTGGTGGCACTGCCCCCTCTTCAGGGGATGAGCCAATGGTGCCTCTCGACTGTCCCGCACCGTGGCCTGGCCCACCCAAACCCCCAGGGGCTACAGCAGGGCCTCCTGCTGCCTCAACTCCTCCGGCCCCTGGGGAGGACTTTTAAAAACCCACGAGGGCTGTGGTGCGGGTGACAACAGAGGACCCTTTGCTGGGTCACCGAGGGGAGGAAGGTGTTATCCTCACTCCTCTCTCCCAGAGTGTTTTTCTGGGGGCGGAACTCTTCCCCGAGGAGCTGGGCATCCCGGTGTCAGGAGAGGAGCAGGTCCCCGAGCCTCTGTCACCCGACGACCTGAACTCGGGGCGTTCTGGGAAGGGGTGTGCTGAGGAAGGTACTGCTGGTGACCCTGGGGGTGGGGTTGCCAGGGGTTTGAGGCCAGTTGGCGGTGCCGGACCAGCCCCCGTCCTCTCGGTGGGGGAGGGGTCGGTGACCGAGGGCGACATCCTGGAGGAGGGTTCAGGATTGGTGGCGGACACCAAGGATGACGCGGACTCTATCTGCAGTGACATTTTCGAGTCCCAGGTGCCCCCCACTGATCTCCCCCTCATCCCCGTCGAGGAAACTGAGTCGCCGGGATAGAGCCCAATTGGCGATCGACCGCTGGAGCTCCTTTGAAAGAGTTTACTGGTCGGCCCACGCTGCTCACCGGGCGCCTGGGCTCGATATCAATGAGCAAAAGCGAGTCAGGAACTTCCTGGGGGCACTCCTGGTGAGGGTGAGGGACTTCTGTGCCCCTCTCTCGTCCTCCCTGTAAATGTGTATATAGGTTTTTAACTGTACTGGTGGTGGTTGCACAACGCTTCCGACATGGAGACAACTATAGCCAGCCTCTACATCAACGGCAGCAGGGAGTCACAGCGCAGATTCCAGACCCTCTCAGTCCTTCGGGACGGGAGGTATGCGGTGTGCTTCCTGCAAGAATCCCACACTACCCTGGGAGACGAAGCCACCTGGTTCCTGGAGTGGCGAGGGGGGGTCTACGTGAGTCACCTCACCCGCAGATCTGGCGGGGTGGCTATCCTGTTGGCCCCGCATTTTCAGCCAGAGATCTTGGGGGTCAAGGAGCCTGTGCCAGGCCGTTTGCTTCACCTGACGGTTCGGCTGGGGGGCGTGGTGCTTCACTTGGTGAACGTCGATGCTCCCCTGGCCGGGCCGAGGCAAGCGAGCTTCTTTGAAGAAGTGTCCGCTCATCTCGCTTCCATCGACGAGAACCAGTGCGTCGTCCTCGGGGGAGATTTTAACTGCGTCCTCGAGGGCAGGGACCACGGCGGTGCCCGCACTGGCTGTGCGTCGGGGAAGAGGTTGGGGGACTTGGTCAAGTCCTTCGACCTGGTGGACGTCTGGCAGAATCTCCATCCCGATTCCATCACCTTCACCTTCGTGAGGCCTGGGGTCGGAGCGTCCAGAATCGACCGCCTGTACGTTTCGCGGGCGTACGCCTCCTGTTTTCCGAAGGCCTCCACGCGGCAGGTGTCGTGCACGGACCATCACCTGGTGTGGGCGGAACTCCTTCCGTTCGGCGCCAGGCTCGGCTCCGCGTACTGGCACTTTAACAACCTGCTGCTGGAGGACGAGCGGTTCCGGGACTCGTTTTGTCGTTTCTGGGCCGGCTGGAGAAGGAAGTGGGGAAGCTTCCCCTCCCTGAGGCTATGGTGGGACGTGGCCAAGGCTCACGTCCGCGTCTTCTGTCAGGAGTACGCGAGGGGGTCGACAACGAGGCGGAAATCCAGGATCGTGGAGTTGGAGAGGGAGATGCTCGACCTGGAGTCACGCCTCGGTCAGCCCGACGCGGACCCGGCCCTGCGCGGGGTGTACGAAGAGAAGAAGGCAGCGCTCCGGGACCTGCAGCTCGTCGGGGCTCAGGGCACCTATGTGAGTTCGCGGATCCAGCTCCTCCAGGACCTGGAGCGCGGCTCCCCCTTCTTCTACTCGCTGGAAAAAAGGCATGGCACCCGTCAGCAGCTCCTTGTGCTGCTGGCCGACGATGGGTTCCTCGTCTCAGATCCAGAGGGCATCAGGGCCCACGTCCGAAACTATTACACGGCTCTGTTCTCTCCGGATCCGTCCAGCGAGGATGCTCGCAGAGTTCTGTGGGAGGACCTGCCGCAGCTCAGCCCAGAGGACGCCGGAAGGCTCGACACTCCCGTCACTTTAGAGGAGCTGACCGGCGCCCTCGACCGGCTCTCGAGGGGCAAAACCCCGGGGCTTGACGGGCTGACAGTGGAGTTCTTCAGGGCGTTCAGGGAGGTCCTGGGGAGTGACTACGAACAGGTCCTGGGGCAGTGTCTAAATGCCGGACAGCTGCCCCTTTCTTGGCGCAGGGCAGTCATCGTCCTGCTGCCAAAGAAGGGGGACCTTCGTTCTTTGAAGAACTGGCGCCCAGTCTCCTCCCTCAGCACGGATTACAAAATCTTCGCCAGGGTGTTGTCTTCTCGCCTGGCTTCCGTGCTGGCCCACATGATTCACCTGGACCAGTCCTACACGGTCCCGGGCCGGAGGATACACGACAACGTCCACCTGATCCGGGACCTGATCCATTTCTGTCAACGGGCTGGTCTGCCGTGCGCCTTCCTCTCTCTCCACCAGGAGAAGGTGCTCGACAGGATCGATCACGAGTACCTGCTCGGGACTCTGCAGGCGTTCGGGTTCGGGACGCAGTTTGTCACCCAGATCCGACTTTTGTACGCCGCCGCAGAGTGTCTGGTTAAAGTTAACGGGTCCCTGATGGTGCCCCTTCACTTCGGGAGAGGAGTGCGTCAAGGCTGCCCCCTGTCCGGCCAGCTGTATTCCCTGTGCGTGGAACCTTTCCTGCGCCTCTTGCGGAGGAGGTTGTCGGGGCTGGTTCTGCGTGGCGCGGGCACGTGGATGATCCTCTCGGCCTACGCCGACGACGTGCTCCTCACTTTCGCTGACCTGGGGAGGATGCGCAAGTGCCAGGTAGTGTATTCGGCAGCGTCTTCCGCCAGGATCAACTGGGCCAAATGTTCCGGACTACTGGTCGGTCCGTGGCGCGTGGACTCTCTGCTGGAGGAGTTACGGGGGTTCAGCTGGAGTACCACCCATCTCCTCTACCTGGGGGTCTACCTCAGCCCGGTTGAGGAATCCTGGCTGGCCAACTGGCAGGAGCTGGAGGCCAAAGTCTCGGCTCACCTAGGCCACTGGACAGGACTGCTCCGAGTGCTATCTTACAGGAGTCGAGTGCTGGTCATAAACCAGCTGATGGGCGCCATACTGTGGTACCGGCTGGTCACTTTGGTCCCTCCTCCTGGCTTTGTCGCTGACATCCAGAGAACGTTGGTCGACTTCTTCTGGGACAAAAAGATGCACTAGTTCACTGCGCAGGTTCTGAGTCTCCCTATTGAGGAGGGCGGTCAGTCACTGGTGTGCGTCCGCGCCCAGGTCGCGACGTTCTCCCTTCAGACCTTGTGGCGATACCTTTACGTCGAGCCTCCTCCTAGGTGGTGCGCCCTGGCGACGTATTTTTTCCGCCAGGTGCGTAACCTCAACTACGACACGCAGCTCTTGTTCGTCGACCGTGACGGTTTGGAGTTCGCCCTCAAGACGCTGCCTGTCTTTTACCAGGACCTGATCACTGTTTGGAACATGGTCGAAATGCGTCGTGCCTACCCTCCGGCTGGAGTAGCGGCTGTCGTCAGGGAGCCGTTGCTCAGGAATCCGCACCTCCGTACTCGCGGGTTTGAGTGGCTGTCAGAGGGGAGGGCCATGGCGGCGAGGGTGACCAGGGTTGGGGACGTGCTGGGTGCCAGGGGCCTGGGCTGGAAGATGCCACAGGACATAGCGAGCAGGGCAGCGGTAGATGTCCGGTACGTGGCCACCGCCATCCAACGCCTTAAAACGGCGGTGCTTGGACCCGACGTAGTGCACCAATTGGAGGACGCTCAGGTGTGCGGTGGGATCCCGTCCGCGCTCACCCCAGCCTGGACAGAATTTCACATTAGCCCCAAGGTCCCGTACTTCCCACGGGAGCCTGTACCCACAACCTGAGCCGACTCCGGAATTTTAATTTTGTCCCCTTAAGGGATATAAAAAGGAAGGTCCTGTATCGACTGCTGCTGCACACCGTCCACCTCTTCTCCCTCATCCACCGTCCGGACACGCCTTGGCGTGCCCATTTGCCACCGGGCGGTGGGGATCCCCAGTGGAGGGCTCTCTACGCGGGAGTCCTCCCCCTTTCTCTCGGGGATCTGGGGTGGAGGGTGCTGCACGCAGCAGTCCCCTGTAACTGCAGATTGCGATGGTTCACGGACTCCCAGCCCAACTGCTTGTTCTGTGGCGCTGTGGAGTCCGTGGACCATGTATATATTGGGTGTGGCCGTTTGCATTCCCTTTTTGATTTTCTCAGAAACCTTCTCCTCTGCTTTTGGCTGCACTTCAGTCCCACGCTCCTGATCTTCGGGCACCCGGTACGGAGGAGGGAGGGCAGGTCCGAAGACCTCCTCGTGGGTCTGCTCCTGGGCCTGGCCAAACTGGCCATCAACAGGTCCAGGCAGCGGGCCATGGAGGGGGTCGTTAGGGCCGACTGCCTGCCCCTCTTCCGGGGTTACGTTAGAGCCCGGGTGTCCTTGGAGAAGGAGCACATGGTGTCCACCAACACCCTGGAGTCGTTCAGGGAGAGGTGGGCGCCGCAGGGAGTGGAGTGCATTATTTCCCCCTCCAACCCTATTTTGATTTAGTCCCTACCCTCCCCTTCACTGTTTTGATCACACAGCATTGCCCTGTGGTTTGAAGGGCAGTGCTTGTCACTAGCCACTCGGGTGTTTTTTCCTATCTTCCTGGTGGTGGAAATTGAATAAAGATTTGTGCACTTAAAAAAAAAAGAGAAAAGAAAGAAGAAAAAAATAAATAAATGGGAGTGCACACTGCAAAAATAAAATAAAGATTGGTGCACTTTGTGTCTTTCACTGTGTCTCACACCTGCACACACACTAAGGGTGCTGGGGAAAAAGAAAAAATAAAGTAAAATAAAGATTGGTGCACTTTGTGTCTTTCACTGTGTCTCATACCTGCACACACACACCATGGGTGCTGGGGAAAAAATAAGCACTACCGCAGTTAGGCGGTAGTGTGGGAAAAAAAAAGATTTGTACGCCTTGTGTCTCTCACTGTGTCTCTTCACTGTGTCTCTCACACACACTCCATGTGTGCTGGGGAAAAAATAAGCACTACTGCAGTCAGGCAGTAGTGTGGGGGTTTAAAAAAATCCACAGGAGATTTCCCCCTCACTGTTTGATCACAAAAAAAAATAGAGGAGCTTCAGAAGGTCTCCTCAGTCTATGGACTGGCATTGAGCTGGCTGGATACATCCCATGTACAGTACATATCTAAATCAAAGGTGACTTGGTGAGGGGATACTGGCCTCTGTTCAGTTATTCCAGTGGCTCTGCTGTTTCATTTTGTGCATGTGGGGGAAAGGTGCCAGGTGAGTGAATAGGCAGTGTAGAGAGCATGACAATAGTAGTGCCAGGACCTATGGTTGGTGAGTGTGAGTGGGAAGGTGTTGAGGGCAGTAGTGAGCGTGGTAGAGCATGAGCCTTGATGGGTGGTGGTTTACAGTAGCTGAGAAAGAGAGATCATTACAGGCATTGGAGAGAAGAGTGTGAAACATACTGATGGAGTGGAGGCCGTTAACATTATGGGCTGAAGGGCCTTTTCCTTTGCTGTAGATCTCTCTGACTGTATAGCTGCAAACAGCTGCCATGGCAGAACTCAGGATGCAACACACACTTGGAGTACTGATAGATTTGGTATTCTTGAAAGATGAAAATAAAATAGAAAATAAAGCATTTGTTACCCAAACTTATCTGGCTAATTCCCAGGTATTTTTAGCAGGTATGGTCTAATATACTGATCAATAAAATCCTAACCAAGAACTTGTACAAGTGATCATTTTACCTCTAAGATGTACCTCCGATATGTAAGTAATTATATCATACATATTACATTAAAAGGTTGTGGAATCACTTTGCATAAAATTTGAACATTACTTTTACATAATATATCTGATTCATTTGCAATCTTGTGTAACTATTGTCAAATAATACAGACATGCAAGTCTTCAAAGATCAGTCATGTGCGATACAGAAATTTAAGATGACCTAATAATGCTCACTGCCAATTTCAGTATTATTTTAGTTCCAACCAAATTATGAGTATTTCTGATGATTAATTATGTAATACATAAATTGCATTGCTACATGTAAATCCAAAATCTAGAGTCTGATTCAAGTTATTTTATTTTTCTTAAATCTAAAGAAGTGTTATTTTCCCATATTAACCATGTTAAGTCAACTGATTTTAACTTTTCTTCACATTTCTAAGAAAATAATTAAAGACAACATTTCAAAGTTAATTCATTTCAGTGAAACACCATCAGCCTAAAACATCGCTGTTCGATCCTCAAATGCTGCTTGATCTGTTAAGGTTCCAGCATTTTGCCATTATTTCAGATTTTCAATATCTGCAGTATTTTGCTCACTTCATTTGCTGCACTTCCAGAAATGATCACATTTAAGAAATTACTTTTATATATTTCAAAATGTACTTTATTCATAAACAAATCATCTGAGTGCATACAATCATTATAAATCTGTTTTGTACAGTCTTTGCAGAGAAAAACAAACACAACATTAGATTTTTAACATTTCTCAGAGGTTCTGCAGTTACAAAAACAAGGACATTTTCTACTCTTATAGGACACAGCTTACATTCATTTTGAGGCACTGAGAGTCTGACAACTGAACAGACCTTTGTTATAGCTTAGCAGAAAGACCTTACATGGTAGCCCTTCCCCACTGCGCCTTGGCAGCAGCTGCCCCACGCTTTCGTGTGCCCCCCAGCACATAATTCTAGACACTGGAATGTGCCAGTCTGCAATACTTGGTTGAGATTAACTCTTTTGGAAAGACCAAAAGAGTTTGCTGCGTATTTTGCTGAGTTGATGGTCCTCCAGCCACAGTTGATGTGTGCTCTGCTCTCCAGTTGGTCTTTACACTGTTCACCTATGTTGAACGCTAAAAATTAAATGCTTCTGAGTTCAGATAAACTTTTAAATCAGGGTTTTAATTCAATCAACTACATTCCACAAAACCCTCAACATCTGGTTTATTATTCTTAAATACATTGTAAAACAATTAACAAAGTGGTTCATAACACTCTTTGCCTTGTTACCTTTAAATCCTAGTTCTTTAATTAATCTCCTTTCTAGCCTACTAACAGAATTAGACATGAACATTATCAGTTTCCCTTCTTGCATTTGATCATGCGCAAACATAAAGTGAACTTTCACAGGCATAATTCTTATTCCATCAACATTCTTCAACTTTGACCCAGTTCTGAAACATCAAATCTCTCTCTCTCTCTCTCTCTACATAGATGCTGTCTGATCTGCTGAGTATTTTCAATTTTCATTGCTAGTTAATTATGGTCTTGTACCAGCAGACAGCAGAAGTGTGACAGAGAGTTAATGAATCTGTGCGTCCTTTCATTCAATTAATTTTGGACGAGCTGGAGACATTGATTAATAGATGGGAGCAATGCTACATCTAAGCTGGGGATGACAAGGATCGTAGATTTTCTTCCTTTACCAACAGGAAACCTGATTGTATATTTCAAGAACCTGACGTTTTCAGGGCTAACAGGGTGTTCGGTAGCAGCAGTACCCATCATCTACAAGATACATTGCAGAAATGGTTCGAAGGCTCTTTAAGACAGCACCTTCTAAACCATCTAGAAAGATAGATGATGATGCTGTCACTTTAAAAAGGTTACTTTGTCCAGGTTTTTTTTTGAAGATAGAAGTGTAAAGGCAGAGATGCTGAAGTGGCTAGGGGGTTAGTCTGAATCTACAGTGTGAGAGTCTTTAGGCTTTGTTTCAAACAGTTTAGCAACGGAAGGGGAATGGCCAGTTCTCCCAATTCAGGTGTCCCTAGGTTTTTTTTAAAGCTAGTAGTTACAAGATATTGGAATCCAGAAGGGTTACAAACTTCAGTAAATGATTCCTAACTGACTTTCTCTGAAATCCTCCTGAATATTGTTCCCTCCTGCCTGTGAGAAACTGTGTTTGAATTTATCCTTTTGCCAAGGGATATGTTTATGGGATGTTACAATATTGAAACAGTTAATTTGCTGTATTGGGTCAATTAAATTGTCCAATAGTTAATTTATTATAAATTTGCTTTCTTTTGTTCATGCTTCAACTGTAGTGTTTAAATAAATTCTGTTTTGCTTACAGCCAAGTGGTTTGACCAGTTGCATCATACCTGGAAGACCCATTTCACATCAGCCTTTACAATAAGAAAAAGTTAGGGTGTAGGGTACCTCTTAAAAATATTCCGAAGGGACCTGGCCTGCTCCATAATAGATAAGAGTAGCAAATACAGGAGAACCCCATCCCATACAAGTTCATTTCCAAACCACTCTCCGTCCTGACTCAGAAATACATGACCATTTCTTCAATGTCACTGGGTCAAAACCCGTGAGTGAAGATGGTGTGGTAGAGCATCTCTGAAGTGCCTCAAACAATCCTGTGTTTGAGATTTTGGAGAAGAGTTTTAGCTCAGGTTGTGGACCTGAGTTAGTTCAGTGAGCAAACTTACACCACAACAATCCTGTGTGCCTGGATGTCATTGCTCCTCCTTATCAGTGCACAATGACACTTCCCTCACTCCTTAAAGAGATGAGGCACTTGGTCCCTTGACCACTTCTGCCTTGCCAGTGAATGAACACACCACTGACTCAAGCAACGTAAGTCTCTGTGCATACCTGGCAGATATTATTTGTTCTGCTGGACCTAGTTCTCCATAGCTCACTCAATCCATGAATGTTATCACACACTTACACACCAGGGCGATGACATCAGTCTTGGACCCTTCACTCCAGTCTATGATCTCTGGCCCCTCTGCCAGGTATTTCTCTCCTTATTTATACATCACTATCAGCCCATTAATAGGCAAGTCCAGAGGCTCATCATCTGTGCTAACAGCTGGGACTTGTTTTCCAGAAGTCCTTCTGAGCAGCAGAAACCTAGACCATTCTGCCCTCCTACAGCTATGATAGTGTAAAGCTAGCCTTGAGATTGCTATAAATATATTACCCCTGGATTTAAATGTCACTGCATTATTAGATTTTAAAATTAGAATTAGGCTTTATCGTCACGTACTCAAGTACAGGGATACAGAGTACACTGGAAACTGTATAAATTCGTTATTTCCAGCGCCATCTTAGGTACAAATTAGAAAAATAAAGAAATAAGGTTAAAAGTTCAGCATTCTCTTCAGAAGCAGAGAGAGAGAGAGAGAGAGACAATTGTTCACGCTGGGCTGCACTTTGATTGTGGGAGTCCTTGATCCCGAGCTGGGAGTCCCTCAAATCCATGGTGGGCTTCAATTCAAATCTGTGCTAGGTTTCACAAAGAGTCCACCATTAGGCTTCATCTCAAATGAACACTGGCTCAACGCACAACTGCTGCCAGAGGGCAGGAAGTAGAAAGGAAAGAAAGAGGAGGCACAAAAGAACGTGGCAGAGCAGATGAACTCCAGCTTAGGAGCCCAAGTTCACCACCATCTTAAAGAACTCAGGAGTGGGGAAAGAAAGACTTTGCTGCTGCATTTGCTGAGGCTGGTAACTGTACCAATTCAGAGGTGATTTGTGAAGAGCTGGTCAATAAGGACCTTGGGCTGGAGCACTTTTTTTTTGGTCCTAGTTTGGGAACGTGTTCTACAGACAATATAGAAAAAAAACAAATATTTGCTAATATCACAAGTCAACATCCTTATCCAAGGTTTCATTAAGATACACTGCGAGATATATAACTTGGAGAGGATGATTGGAGGCTTTCTCACTAGATGGCCATATATACAGAATTTCCTTTTCAGAACAGGCACATTCCCTTTGTTTTCCTGTCAGCTTGGTTGCTTGCTCCTCAAGTAGGAGCTTTGTGTGAGGAATGTGTATCTAAATTTAATACAAGCACTAGTTCCCCTTTATCAACAAGGCAAAACGTCTTCAAAAGAACTCCAATAAATTAGTTAAACATGATTGCCCTTTGACAAACCTATGGTGGCTTTACCTCATTAACTTGAACCTGTTCAAGTGCGCTGTTATGATGTCTTCATTAATAGCATCTAACATTGTCCCCAAGCTAACTGGCATACATACGTGCACTGATACAAATGTCAATCCCCATAGTTGTGAAGGTTTGTGCCAGTTACTGATAAGAAAAATGTAGTGTGGGCAAGTTAGGAATTTAAAGTTTCTGACATCAAAACAGCTTGAATTCAATTAACCAGGGCTGACAAAATTCTTATGGCAGTGACATCCCTACCTCTACGTAGCTCTGTCCCAGAGATAGGTCAGAAATGTCTGAGCAGGCTCATTTACAAAGCAAAATTGATGAACACTATTAATGCATTGTGTGTACCTGAGATAGCTGTGAAGTATTCATCCTGCAATCATGTTTTGTGCTGATGGTCATGGCCCACACAATCCTTTGAGGAAAAGTTCAGGTTGTCACATTATGCTAATTATGTTGAAAGGTCAGTGAGCCTGTGGGTGACAAGCTACTGAGCACTGTAGCTTTTTTTTGGTTTAAGTGTGAACCTCAGCAGTGGTGTGATCCAGTAGTACTGTAGCACAAATTGTACTACAAAAGGTAGCTACAATGAAGAGACATTGATTGCATATTGGAGATCTGATCAAGATGCCTGGCATCCAATCGTGTGCAATTGTCATATGCTGTGACAGGCTTATCATATTAATTAACTCCAAGCATGAAACATTGCATCATTCTTCCTTCTGCAGCACTGAAGCCATATTCAGCTGCCTATGAGCACTGCCATCCACAGCCACCTCTGACCATGCTGCCTTATCTCCCGGACAGCCTTCAAGAAACCTATAGGAACACATTGCTGAACCATAACACTTTGTACAGATTGTCTAGTGTGTGGGAGGGTGATGATCTTACTCCCTTTGATTGTTGCTGATGTCACTGCAGATAAGTCACATTGATATTATACTGGCATATGCATCTGGCATGTGTTAGCTGTGTATGCGCAGATGCTTCCATCACCTGTCATTGCCAGCTGATGTCACAGCAAACATCTGCATACAGAGAAATTTTGCATTATGAACAACTACTCCAGACCAAAAAAAAAAGTGCCATCCAGACCTCAATTTATTTTAGAATGTTGAGCGTAGGCAACAAGACATGTTTTAGTATTTAGATTTAAAATATTTAAGTTTCAAGCTGGAAAGTCAGCTTTTTAAAGACAGTGTTATGTTAAGGAACAGCTCCAGAGGAACACATATGCCCTTAGTACCTCAAATCAAACGGTTATTCTACACATAATCTTGAATTGGCATAGAATATTTGACTATAGAAGGTACTTAAGCTGACCTTCAACCCAATACATAACTTTCTTGAAACACAGTCATGAGATAGCAATCAAGCATTGGCCTGAAGAGGAGGAAAATCTGCCATTATTACTGAGGACAATTGCTACATCACAATCATTGCCCCAGTGGAAACCATTCAGTACATATCTGACAAAATTGCGAACTAAACATTATGCCACATTAAATCAGTTAGCCAAGCACATTTACTTATCAAAAATGTTGTCAGTTTATACTTCGAGCCAAACTATTTGTAAATGTACCATTGGGACATTGTACTGAATATTTCTAGTCAGCTGAAGGAACTGTGTATGGGAGGTAAAGCAGCTTTACACAGACTCAAATCAGAAAAGGCAGACTAACATTTATTTTAAGTCTTACTCAGTGGCTCAACAAAAATGGATCAATTCAATTTGAATCTCCTGAACAAATCAAAAATCATTTGTGCAACACAGTCACTTGCAACAGATTGATCTCACAATTGACCATTTTGTTTACAAGACCACAGTTTGGACATAAATTCCAAACCCCAACTTGAGGCAAATAGCACAGATACATTCAGCAGGAAAATACATAAAATGTAAGGAAGAAAATAGCTAAGTATGTGCTGTATGAACACTGGTAGAGATCTTTTATGTTGAATGGCATGTTTCTGTACTGCAAAGAGTATGCTTGCTTTGAATGCATAATTACAGAAGCAGCATTGGAAATGCAGGACAAAATGGAAAAGCAAATTCCTTCATCTGGTCAACTGCTTAGTAGAAAGGGTAACTTATTAAACACATTGATGGAACTTCCAACTCTCCCTTTAGGAATTAGTGCACTGAAACTGGTATTGATATGCAGTATGGACAAACATACTATGTAGAATTTAGTCTGTGACAACATGAAGATTTGATAGCAGATGGAAAGGGTGGACGCTGGGAATGTGTTTCCGCCAGGCAGGGATACTAGTACGCGTGGGCACAGCCTTCGAATTAGAGGAGATCAATTTAGAACAGAAATGAGGAGACATTTCTTCAGCCAGAGAGAGTGGGGGGGCCTGCAGATTTCATTGCCATGGAGCATAGTGGAGGCTGGGATGTTAAATGTCCTCATGGCAGAGATTGATAAATTCTTAATCTCGCAAGGAATTAAGGGATACAGGGAGAGTGCAGGGAAGTGGTGTTGAAATGCCATCAGCCATGATTGAATGGCAGAGTGGACTCGATGGGCCGATTGGCCTTGCTTCCACTCCTATGTCTTATGGTCTTATGGAATGGAGAGTGCCAGTTATGGCTGTTCTTCTGCAAATGAACTAACTCTCTGCTCAAGAGAATCATGGAGAGCAGCAGCACACAATATTTATATAAAAGAGAAATGAAAGGATAGGGGAATAACAGATAAAAAGAAAACTGAATTTGCAACACTTGGAATAATTAAACCATTCATATGCACTTGACTTTAACTATATTTCCAATATCCAAGTTTGATCTTCTCAACTGCAGAAATTAAAGCAACAAAATTAAATTGAGCACATGCATCTTCACATCGACGCACAAACTTTGTTTTAAATACATTCCCATTTCTTTAGAAATTTAAAATATAGAAAATAGATACAGTACAATTTTGTTTTTCCTTTATAAACTATGACTCAAGGTGAGATGAAGTAACTTGTCAAACAATATTTCTTACTGGCCTCCTTAATTCCCCCCCAAACCATTTTATTTGACTAAAGCTATAGTTCGTCGTGTTTTAATGGCTCGGCACTAGGTTTGATAAAGACACCTTCCATTACTGTCCAGTAGTTGTTGGCACTGGGGCTGAATGTGCCATGAACTTCAAGCTGACCTCTGATTGGATGGCCATACTGCTCTCCTGTTATCGTTAGAAAGACCTGGGTGCCTGCATGCTTGAAGCGTACTTCATCATCTCGCTCCCAATTTGTTCCGCTGCATTGCACGACCCAAACATCCAAGTCGTCTCCTTCTCCATTCTCACCAAAAGCACTTACTTCCTACATGTGAAAACAGTACAAGTTTAGCTCATGGTCAATCATGCTCTCAGAATAGTCAAACCTATATTCAGATAAAGTTGATAGAAACACATTTCACAGGATGTGGGAGTGTCTGACAAAGTCACCACATTTTGCCTATACCTAGATGTCCCTGAGAAACCTACAGGTGACATTTTTATAAACCATAGCCAAAGCTTGCCCCAAGAATGCACATTCATGTGGGAAAGAGGAGGAGAACATAAGATTACCATGTACTGTATGCCATACCAGTGTCAAAAAACAAGAACACAATAAACAAAGTTTTATATAGTAATGAAGGGCAAGCTAGCATAACTTCAAAGACACTTCATGATAGGAACAGAGGAAGTCATAACAAAAACAGTGAAAAACAAACTTTGATAAGTAGCTATTTTTATTATCAGACATGTTTACGCAAAGGGAACACTATTTATATCAAATGCAATAGTTTCAGTTACCATGATATTCATGCTAACTACTGAACTACAGCTGCTCAGCACTTAGATTATTATACCTGGTTTCCAGAAAGTGGTGACACAAAATGGTGACTGTGCAGATTTCTTCCAGTATTGACATGTGTCAGCCGTATTGACTGGCCACATTTTATGGGCATTCCTCGCTGACAAACCTGGCCTGGTTTTGCTCTCACTGTCCAGTAGCTGTTGCTGTCATCAGAAGCATCCACCCCAGTAACAGATTGCTGACCACTTCCTTTTCAAAAGTAAAAAAAGTGTGATTATTGTAAGTTTATAATTTAAAAGCAGGTTTGAAAATAATCAAAATGCAAGGAACCCATTACCACAATATCAAACATTAAAAAGCAACCTTTAAAAACAATTGTACAAAACAAATTATGCCACTTTTCCCCTATCCCAATTATCATTACTCAATGTGTAAGCATCTATGTCTCAATAGCTGAAGATGAAGTCAGATGGAAAGGAAATAAGAGAAAAAAAAAAATCAGCAAAATTCAATACTCTCTTCATCCAATATCCACACACTGCTAATTAAACAAATGGGAAAAACAAATCCAATAATCTTCTTCTTGGGTCTTAGCTACTCTTTAATTGGATACAGGATCTATAAACAATGAAATTCTGATAGGAGTCTACAAAATGAGATCAGAAAGAATTTTACAGGTCACCAGTACGTTATAGTGGGAATGAAAGCAAAACCTTGCAAGTAATTATGAGGAATGCTTAAGAGGAACCAAGGGACTGCAGGAGGTTGCAGTCTTCAGGGGAAACAAGTAGACTTTCAAAGAGAGACCTTTTACAAGGGGCTAGGAAAAAAAATTGGAAAAATATACATTCCTTCCATTCAGTCTTGGGAAGAACAAAGGTTGCAATTATTTAGAAGGCAAGTGGACCTGCAAAGCTGTACACTGTACATTCCAAGAAACAGGTACAGATCCAAATATTGGCAACAGTCAGAACTGAGCATGAAGCATTTGTCAAAACATTTTAAAATCGAACTGTTCCATACTATAGCGTAAATATATTGATAATGAAATCACTGAAATTTTAATAGCATTCCAGCACCATATGGAAACTTAAAGTAGGGATCTATTTATGAATATATAAAACTAAAGGGCTAGATTATCATTATCCAGCCGCACTATCATGGAACCAAGGTTGGTGCAGCCGACATCATGGTTACACATCCATTGTTGCATCTCCCTCACTACTCCCCACATCGGAGTGAAAATACCATCATACTAATTAGTAAAGTGTAACAAAACTTCAATTCAACCTGACTGAGTTGGATGCCTCACTTTAAAGCTACCAGGAAGCTTTAACAATAAATCTACCTGAAACAAAAAGAGGAAGAATGTTCACAAAAAAAGTACAAAGACAGCGCAGAAACAGTGTTTACGGAAACATCTACTCGGTGCATACACTAGATATGAATGTACAATCTGGACTGATAAAAGGCTCTATGTGCATATTCAGTTGTTTCATCATCATGGACATCACATCTGTCACTAACATTACTTTTTCATTCCTGTTTAGAAAGTACCAACCCTGATTCACCCAAAAATCTCAAAACAATATTTATTTCTTGATTCTTCTTTAAAATGGATCAACTGACTATTAATCTACTACTAGCTCTGGCAGTCTGTTCAGGAAGTCTCCTAAGAACCCAAAAATCACGGCTTCTAACCACTTTCTGGACAAATCAATTTCACCTGAAACACAATGAATTTTTTAATTTTTTTAATACTAATGGACCTAATCTGTCTCCCCATAAGTGCGAAGATATTATGACAACCAAGCAAATGTTAGCAGGACTTATACACTTAATGGTAAGGTCCTAGGGAGTGTTGCTGGGAAAAAAAAAAGAGACCTTGGAGTGCCGGCTCATAGCTTCTTGAAAGTAGAGTCGCAGGTAGATAGGATAGCGAAGGTGGTGTTTGGTATGCTTTCTTTTATTGAGCAGAGTATTGAGTACAGGAGTTGGAAGGTCATGTTGCAGCTGTACAGGACATTGGTTTAGGCCACTGTTGGAATATTGTGTGCAATTCTGGTCTCCTCCCTATTGGAAAGATGTTGTGAAACTTGAAAGGGTTCGGAAAAGATTTACAAGGATGTTGCCAGGGTTGGAGGATTTGAGCTATAGGGAGAAGCTGAACAGGCTGGGGCTGTTTTCCCTGGAGTGTCGGTCCATGCTGTACATCTCTATGACTATCAACCCCTTTTAAATATAGCTATCAGTCACTCAACTCTCTATTCCAAAGACTTGAATACAAGATTATTCAATTTCTCTTCATAGACAATTGATACAATAATTTTTTTTAAAATGTAGCTTCTCCAAAATATCCATTTTGTAATAGTGGCAACATCTGTACAGCATATTCTATTTTTCACACATTGTATTCGAATTGTCATTTACACAGCCATTTTACACATATGATATCTTCTTGCATTTTGCCTCCAATTTAGAACTGTAAATGAGCGAAATTGTGGAATCCGATTCAACTTAAATAAAATTGCCTTGATAACTTTGTTTCTTCCTGACTATCTCAGATGATATGCTATCAGTTAGTCAAATGCTTATGGTCAAGCATAACACCTGAAAGAAAGTTTCTCAGCAAGATGGTAAACTTACCTGTTTCAACCAGTACTTCCCTTTATTTGGATTTGAATCCGTACACAGAATTCTGGAATAAATTCAGTAACTTAAGGACTTCCCTACAGTAAGAGAACAAATTGTTCCAGCAAAGGCACAAAGTGTCCTTTCACATGTACCATTAGAACATGTTGCCACCTGCATCATTTCAGCTGTTAATGCAAGAAATTAACAAAACAATATAGTCCCTAAAAGTGAACAGTAAAATTCTTCATTGGCACTATATTAACTGTGGAGTTTTGTGAGCAACATTGCGAATCTACCCTGCATGGACTCGCAACAATTGCTGGTTTGGACACTATTCACATGATTTTAAAATAAATGCTTTGAAACAATGCAAGTTCCACACATACAATATGCAAATCTGCCTACATCAGCTGTTGATTTCTCAAAAGTTCAATCCTCAATGTGCAAAACTGTTCCCTAATCCAGTAAGCAATCAACTTTCACCAAGGCCACCTAACTGCTCAGTGGCTCGGGATGTACATAATCCTTGTGTACCTTTCACCTGGGAACACTGAGCCTCTGGCCCCATATAAACTCTACACACACACACACACACACACACACACACACAAAACTGTAGTTAACATCTAACACTAATGCGAAGTACTAACACTCACCAGTTAGAAAACCAATAACTCCATTGAAAACTGTCCAGAAATAAAGAACTGGAGCTGAACGAGGTAGACCACCTCTCCAATTTGATTTCCACCAAACTCCAGATTATCTAATCCACAAAATAATCAGCATAGTGTCAAAAGGTGCAACAATGCTCCACTGGAAGGTGGGGGTTTGCCAGAAGATGCGTTGGCAGGGAGTGGGGATATTTGCCAGAAGAGACACCAATGCCCCTTTATTTTTTTGGGGGGGAAAAAAAAAGAGTGGGGGAGTTGCCAGGACACAGAACAGTACAGCACAGGAACAGCCCTTTAGTTTGGCCCAAAAATGTTGTGCCCAACATGACAAATTAAACTAATGTCTTCTGCCTGCCCTTCATCAATAATTCTCCATTCCTTGCATATTCATGCATTCATCTAAAAGAACCTTAAAACACCTCTGTCTTACCTGCCTTCACTACCAACCCTGGCAGTACATTCCAGACTCCTACCACTGTGTAAAATAAACTTGCCCCTCACATCTTCTTTGAACTGTCTTCCTCACCCTCAAAGCATGCACCCTTACAATAGATATTTTAACTCTGGGAAAAAAAATCTGACTGTCAATTCTACTTAAGAAGTCTATAAAATTGAGATTCAATCAAGTCTCCCATCAGCCTCCACTACTCCAGAGAAAACAACCCAAGACTTTCTCGCCTCTCCTTATGATTCATACCCTCTAATCCAGGCAACATCCTGGTGAACCTCTTCTGCACCCTCTCACAAGCCTCCACATCTTTCTTGTAATGTGTTGACTAGAACTGAACGCAGTACTCAAAATGCAGCCTAACCAAAATCTTACAAAGCTGTAACATGACATCCTGACTCTTGTACTCTGCTCCCCGATCAATAAAGGCAACATGCTACACACCTTCTTTACCACCCTATCTATTTGTGTGGCCACTTTCAAGAAGCTATGGACTTGAACCTTAAGATCCCTCTGTACATCAATGATGATCAGGGTCCTGCCATTAACTTTATACTTTCCCTTAACATTTGATCTCCCAAAGTGCAGCACCTCATACTTACCCAGATTAAATTCCATCTGCTATTTCTCCACCTACATTTGCAACTGATCTATATGCCACTATATCTTTTGACACCTTCTACACTATCCACAACTCCATTGACCTTTGTGCCATCTGTAAACTTACTAACCCACCCATCTGCATTTTCATCCAAACCACTGAAATATATCACAAACAGCATTAGGTCCCATTATGGACCTCCAACTAGAAAAACATCCTTCCACCACCACGCTCTGCTTCCTATTGGAGAACCAATTCTGAACCCAAGCCCGAAATGCCCGAAACGTCAATTTCGAAGCTACTTGGATGCTGCCTGAACTGCTGTGCTCTTCCAGCACCACTAATCCAGAATCTGAACCCAAGCAGCCTAGTCACTGTGGATCCCATGCATTTTAAGCTTCTAGATGAGCCTACCACAAGGTACCTTGCCAAAATCAAGATGTAATGAACTGGAAGAGCACAGCAGATCGGGCAGCATCCGAGGGGCAGGAGAATCAACATTTCGACCATAAGCCCTGATGAATCAGGAATGGCTTATGCTTGACCGTCAATTCTCCTGATCCTCAGATGCTGCCTGATCTGCTGTGCTTTGATCTCCAGCCTCTGTAGACCTCAGTTTCTCCTGGACCTTGTCAAAAGCCTTACTAAAATCCACAGACAGCTTCCACCGCTCTATCCTTATTGACCACCTTTGTCAGCTCCTTAAAAAGGAAAAACAAGTTTGTAAGACATGACCTACCACACACAAAGCCATGTCCATCACCCCATGGTTTTCCCAAATGCACATAAATCTAAGGATTCTGTCCAATAGCTTCCCAACCGCCGATGAGAATCTATAGTATCCCTACGTCCCTTCTTAAACAGATGAGCAACATGTGCCAATCGCTAGTTCTCTGGCATCCTTCCAATAAGCTATGAAGATCTTGGTCAAGACCCCAGCAATCTTCCTCTCTTCGCTTGGGTACCAATGCCCCAGAGGAGGATAGTAAATCAATACTAGAGGAGGAGAGAGCTATCCATCCACATCCAGGCAGGGCTCCTGATCACTATCCAACCATGATGCCTCCCCCAGTGAAGCAGCAACGCTGTTGAGTCCGAGCGGCGAGAGCCGGACCAACTTACCCGACCCGTACTTCACGTCGTGCGAGTGCAGGCGGACATTGTGCCGGCTGTTGAGCAGCTTGACCACGGAGCCGCAGGTCACGTCGTACAGCTCGGTGGTGGAAGCCGAAGCGAGCAGCGCGCAGAGGGCGAGCGCCAGCACGGAGCTCCGAGCTGGGGCCGTCAACATCGCGAGCCGCCGTGACCGTTGGTCCAAGGACCCCCCCTTCAAAACCCGGCTTCAACGGCCCCCGCCGGCCTCAGCCAATCAACGGGCGCCAGCACCCAGCTGGAAGGTGGGGTCGGCGCACGCGCCCCCGGAGGCCGCTCCTCGCCGATTGGACAGTGACCGGAGTGCTGACGCTGGGCCTTCCTATTGGCCCATACCGCATGTCAATCAACCTCCACCGGGGCGGGAAGGGAGGCGGGGCCTGCTAACGGCTCCTTCCGATCGTCGGAGAAGGGACGACCTTCATTACAGGAAACCGTGCACTTGCTGCCATTCAGACGTTCTTGGTTGGATGTTAAACTCATCACAGATCAGGGTAAACAAAGAAAAGAACCAATGATGTCTGCGAGCGTCGTCCAGGTAACAAGATGACGACGCAACAACCACAGAAATTGCTGGAAAAATTCAGCAGCGTCTGTGGAGTGAAAGCAGAATTAATATTTCGGGTGATCGAGATTTGGAGAGGCCAGTGTTGGACTGGAGAGTACAAAGTTAAAAAAAAATCACACAACATCAGGTTATAATGCAACAAGTTTAATTGGAAGCACTAACTATCGGAGCGCTGCCCCTTCATCACAACCACCTGATGAGGGAGCGACGCTCCAAAAGCTGGTGCTTCCAATTAAACCTGTTGGACTATAACCTGGTGTTGTGTGATTTTTTTAACTTTGTTTCGGGTGAAGTGGCCTTTTCTTCAGAACCCGAAACGTTAACTCTGATTTCTCTCCACAGATGCTGCCAGAGTTTCCAGCAATTTCAGGTTTTTTTTGTTTCTGGTTTTCAGCATCCACAGTTCTCATCAGTTTTTATTAAAATGGCAATACATTTTCAGTCCAAGCTAATTATCGTGGTGCATTTATGTGGGAGTGCCGCTCTGGCAGCGGTGCCACATTTCCAGGTGTCTCCTAATCAACCCGTTCAGGTAAATTAATGACACACTTCTGGAGCAGGTGGGACTTGAACCTGGAACTCTTGTCCATTTCAGATACAATATTAGAGTTAGGGCAGCTGCATGTGAGGTAGCCTGTGGTATTATTTTGAACTGTCCAAAATGTCAATGATGTCCTGGGAAATCTCCATCCCTTAATCAACATCACTTAAAAAGCTACAAATTATCCGAACATTATTTGCACATGGAATAAACATGTAGTTGCACCTGTTTCAACTCAGCAGGAGGTCACTATCTGAGAAAGGGTCACTCCACCCAAATCTTTAACTCTGATTTCTCTCCACAGACAATGCCAAACCTGCCAAGCTTTTCCAGCTACTTCTATTTTTGTCACTAGAGATAACAATCCATTGACTTATGTCTCAGGACAGCATGCCTTAACCAATCTGAATCAACCTGCCAAGTATAAAATTTAAACAAAACCTGCACTTAACAACCAATCAGCACTTCTGCACTGGCTGAGATTACCATAAAGGATTTTCCTTCTCAGCCTCTCTCATTGAGGCATGGTAAACCTCAACCCAAAACACCACATATGAAAGAACAGCCTTCTAGTCCTCTGAGACAATGACAAATTTTACCTTACTTAACGGCTTCAATTTAACCCCTTAAATTGATTTCATTGTGAATATGTGCAAGATGAAACGCTTTGATAAAGTATATCTTTTTCCAGCTTAACTCAAATTCTGTCCTATTAAATGACAATTGGACAAAATTAGAATTTTTTGAGGGTATTCAATATATTATTGATAAAAAAAAGAGCCACTCCTTAAGATGTATATGAAGTTTTAGAAGATTTTTTGATCAGTACGTTTCTAAATAAAATTTGTTCATGGGATTAGGGGAAATATGTTAAGGATTAAGAAAATCAATATGTAATGTATATTTAAGAGATACCTTATGTTATTAAACTTACAAAAAATGTAAACATAATATCAATATTGTGACCTGAGGGAATACAGATCTCAGACTCCATCTCTCCCAGGAAGCACTTGAAGCATTGGATACAATTAGAAGCATTCTCTTCCTTTCTAATCTAATAGTTTAATGGTCACCCAGAAACCGGTGAGCGTCTGAATGGAATATTAATGTTATGTAATAAAATGTTTAGGGTGTAGGCTTGCTCGCTGAGCTGTAGGTTTGATATCCAGATGTTTCATTACCTGGCTAGGTAACATCATCAGTGGCGACCTCCAAGTGAAGCAAAGCTGTTGTCTCCTGCTTTCTATATATATATGTTTGTCCTGGATGGGGTTCCTGGGGTTTGTGGTGATGTCATTTCCTGTTCGTTTTCTGAGAGGTTGAGAGATGGTATCTAGATCTATTGGTTTGTTTATGGCATTGTGGTTGGAGTGCCAGGCCTCTAGGAATTCTCTGGCATGTCTTTGCTTAGCCTGTCCTAGGATAGATGTGTTGTCCCAGTCAAATTGGTGGTTGTTTTCATCCGTGTGTCTTTTTGTGGCTAACTTTCTTCCTGTTTGTCCTACGTAGTGTTTGTGGCAGTTCTTGCATGGAATTTTGTAGATGACGTTGGTTTTGTCCATGGGTTGTACTGGGTCTTTTAGATTTGTTAGTTTTTGTTTGAGAGTGTTGGTGGGTTTGTGTGCTACTAGGATTCTGAGGGGTCTTAGTATCTGGCTGTCATTTCTGAAACTTCTTTGATGTATAGTAAGGTGGTTAGGGTTTCTGGCTGTGCTTGGTCTGCTTGTCGTGGTTTGTTCGTGAGGAAACTGCAGACTGTATTTTTTGAGTATCCGTTCTTCTTGAATATGTTGTATAGGTGGTTCTCCTCTGTTTTCCGAAGTTCGTCTGTGCTGCAGTGTGTGGTGGCTCGCTGGAATAGTGTTCTGATACAGCTTCGTTTGTGTGTGTTGGGATGGTTGCTAGTGTAGTTAAGTATTTGGTCAGTATTTGTCGGTTTTCTGTACACACAGGTTTGTAGTTGTCCGTGGTCCTTCCTTTCGACTGTGACGTCCAGGAATGTGAGTTTGTTGTCGGTTTCTTCCTCCTTGGTGAACTTTATGCCTGTGAGGGTGTTGTTGATGATGTTAAATGTCTCTTCTATCTTGTTTCGTTTTGTGATGACAAAGATGTCATCTACGTAGCGGATGGCAAATTTTTAGTTTGATGGTTGGTAAGGCTGTACTTCCTGCATGAATGCAAGTACAACTGTACTTCCTGCATGAATGTTTGAGAAAACAGGTACTGCCAAAATGTCTCCAATACAAACCGCCGATAAAAACACCTCAAGCTAGAAGTTTAACAGAATGAAACGGACACAGAATGCTGCGAGAACTAACCAATGATGCCCACCACAGACTCCGAAAATTCAATGGGGAAATTGCGCACTAAAAACCGTTATTCAAACAAGCAAGAAATCAAGAATGGACAGACGTAGTAGAACGAGCCATAAACATCAAACAACGACAAACACAGAAAAAGAAAAATCAGGACCTGAAGAAAAAACTTGACAAACTAACAAACAAAGACAAAACCGATAACACAATGGCATAGATAAAGAACTTATCAGACCAAACCCTATCAGACACAGAAAACGTGGTACTAGTAAAAGGACTAAATTTAAATTACCGAGATGCTGACAAGAAGGATTTCCTAGTGGTGTTAGAAACCACATTGAAGGACAACAACTCACAGAAGAAACACAGCAAACGATCAGACAGACAGTTGCACCTACTCTGAGCCGAAAGAGGGAAGGAAACAAACTGAACACATAAGAACAGAAAGCCCTAGAAAACCTCAAAAAAGACAAAAACATCATGATATTACCTGTAGACAAGGGTAGGCTCACGGTCATCCTGAACAGAAGGGACGACATTGAGAAAGCCAATGCACTACTCGCAGACACCAACACCTACCAACAGGTGGCGGTAGACCAGACCCGACAACTAGGAAACAAAATTACATATAAACCTCTGTAAGAACACAGAACGTTACAGCACAGTACAGGCCCTTCGGCCCTCGATGTTGTGCCCACCTGTGAAACTAATCTAAAACCTATCCTACACGATTCTATGAGCATCCATATGTTTATCCAATGACCATTTAAGTGCCCTCGGCGAGTCCCGTCAGTCTCCAAGACAAAAGTTCCAGCTTATCCAGCCCTTCCTATAACTCAACTCTCCAGTCCCAGCAACATCCTTGTAAATTTTTCTGTACCCTGTCTAGTTTAATAACATCCTTCCTATAGCAGTGTGACCAGAATTGTATACAGTATTCTAAAAGAGGCCTCACTAATGTCTTGTACAGCCACAAAATGATATCCCAACTCCTAGACTCCTTCACCACTCAGTCTACCTACGACGCCACTTTCAAGGAATCATGAACCTGGGTCCTTCTGTTAAATAATACTCCCCGGGCCCGATTATTAATAGTAATAAGTCCTGCTCCTACCAAATCACAAGCTGACATTTATGTAAATTAAACTCCATCTGCCACTTCTTGGCCCACTGGCCCATCTGATCAAGATCTCGCTGTACTCTTAGATAACTTTCTACACAGTTCACTATGCTACTAATTTTGGTTTCATCCGCAAACTTACTAACCATACCTCCTGTATTCTCATCCAAATTGTTATTCAACGCTTATATCAACAGTGTTAATATTAAATCTGAGATAGATCAACTTTTGTTAAGAGATATGGAGTTTGGCCGCAGATCAGCCATGATCACACTGAATGGTGGAACATGCTCAAGGAAATAAATGGCCTACTCTTGTTTATATGTTCTTAAAATGATTTTGCTTGTGCAGAAAGTGCTTCTCCTGATGCTACAACATCTGTAGAAAATGTGATCTACAAAATATCCATTCCAGATGCAGTATTTGACAAGATGTGAAACCCATAACCTAACCTTCCCCATATCTCCTAAGAAAATTACACAATTCCGGACAATTAAACAAGACAGAATTCCAGAAAATGCAACCAGATAGGACCAACACCCCACAATTCTACGGACTACCAAAAATCCATAAACCAGGAGCTCCCCTCAGACCCATAGTCTCACTACCCGGAACACCAACTTACAGACTGGCCAAAGAACTACACGCAAGACTGAAATACCTAGTAGAAGAGTCACAGTACTCCATCCACTGCACCTGGGAATTCCTAAAAATTATCAAAAACACCAAAATAGAGGAAGACGAAACAATGATCTCATTCGATGTAACAGCACAGTTCACCTCCATCAACATCGACCTGGCAAAGAAAACACTTACCACACTTTTAGAAGAGACCATCACACACACCCCAACCACCATCAATCGCATTACCAACGAAAACACCATGAAGCTAGTGGATCTGTGCCTCACCACCCACTTTGCCTTCAACAACATAATCTACAAACAAACCAACACACACCCATGGGATCTCCGCTATTAGGATTCATAGCAGAAGCGATAATGCAAAGACTAGAACAAACAGCCCTACCAATCATCAAACCAAAAATCTGGGTCCGCTATGTAGATGACACCTTTGTCATCACAAAATGAAACAAGATAGAAGAGACATTTAACATCATCAACAACACCCTCACAGGCATAAAGTTCACCAAGGAGGAAGAAACCGACAACAAACTCACATTCCTGGACGTCACAGTCGAAAGAAAGGACCACGGACAACTACAAACCTGTGTGTACAGAAAACCGACAAATACTGACCAAATACTTAACTACACCAGCAACCATCCCAACACACACAAACGAAGCTGTATCAGAACACTATTCCAACGAGCCACCACACACTGCAGCACAGACGAACTTCGGAAAACAGAGGAGAACCACCTATACAACATATTCAAGAAGAACGGATACTCAAAAAATACAGTCCGCAGATTCCTCACAAACAAACCACGACAAGCAGACCAAACACAGCCAGAAACCCTAACCACCTTACTATACATCAAAGAAGTTTCAGAAATGACAGCCAGACTATTAAGACCCCTCGGAATCTAGTAGCACACACACCCACCAACACTCTCAAACAAAACTAACAAACCTAAAAGTCCCAGTACAACCCATGGACAAAACCAACATCATCTACAAAATTCCATGCAAGGACTGCCACAAACACTACGTAGGACAAACAGGAAGAAAGTTAGCCACCAGGATACACGAACACCAGCTAGCCACAAAAAGACATGACCCTCTCTCCCTCATAGCCCTACACACAGATGAACAAAACCACCAATTCGACTGCTCACAACACATCTATCCTGGGACAGGCTAAGCAAAGACATGCCAGAGAATTCCTAGGGGCCTGGCACTCCAACCACAACGCCATAAACAAACACATAGATCTAGATACCATCTATCAACCCCTCAGAAAACGAACAGGAAATGATATCACCACAAACGCCAGGAACCCCATCCAGGACATATATATAAATAGAAAGCAGGAGACAACAGCTTCACTTCTCTTGGAGGTCGCCACTGATGATGTTACCTAGCCAGGTAATGAAATGTCTTGATATCAAACCTACAGCTCAGTGAGCAAACCTACACCCAAAACCTCAACCTGAGCTACAAACCTTCACAAACCTTGCAATAATAAAATGTCTATTGGATTCTTCAATACTGCAATATCATAAACCAGTGCTACTAAAGCATTTTCTCACTGTAATTTCATTTCTGTTCTCAAACATTGCTGAGACAGCATGCCTGAGAGAGCTTGGGAAGGAGGTGTAATGGATGCCTGTGGGAATATGGAAGGAAATGCTTATGCAAGCAAGTGGAAGAAATGACTGAGGGGCATGGGCAGAATGGCTGGGGAGAATAAATGCTTATGGAAGGGAGGAAAGAAGAGAACTACCACTGTTGGTAGGGTGGAGGCAAAATGCTATGTAGGGGATGGTGATAGCTGTTGTGGGTGGCAGGGTGGTTTTGAATGTTTTGGGGGCCAAGAAGATGCCTGTGAAAAAACGAGTGAGGATTCTCTGAGACCAGCAGGACAAAAATCTGTTTCATCCACAGAGTTACTGTGTAAAAAAGCATCTACCTTCCCACGGGTTTTTTAGAACAAGATTCAGGTACTTAGGTCATGCGCAATGTTTAAAAAGACAGCATGTCTTAAGGGGCCACCCAGCTCTTATAACTCAGACAGAGCTCCATTGTGGCCATTGCTGTACTAGAGTTCACATCACCAAAGTATTGGCTACCAACCTGTCTGGGGATTACAACTGACAGTTTGGGAAGCCCTGACATAAGCATTGTACACCAGCAACCCCATCCAGGACATATATATATATAAATAGAAAGCAGGAGACAACAGCTTCACTTCTCTTGGAGGTCGCCACTAATGATGTTACCTAGCCAGGTAATGAAATGTCTGGATATCAAACCTACAGCTCAGTGAGTAAATGCTGTAAATGCTGTATCCAGTAAATGCTGTGCTGGAGGCAAAATGCCCATCATGGCTAGCACTGGTGGCTGTGTATAAAGATACCATCAATACCTTGATGGTAGACATTCAGAAAATTAATTAAAGACAACTGGATAACAGTTGTGGACATCAGGAAATTTGGATATCAGTAGCATCAGTTTCTGTGAATACATACAACTCTGCAGATTTTCAGTTGGGACATTAACCAACCTGAAGACAGCAACTTTTGGAATTAAATTCTAAGTTCTTTGAAGATCGAAGAAAATTCTAAAAGTCCTTCATTTAATATTAAAAAGGCTGAAATTACAAATACAAGCAAAACTAAAGGCTGTGCAGTGAGCTGTCTTACTCCTTTTCTTTTTTCTACAAAAGTAAAAATAAGCTAAAAGCCTGCTGATTTGAGGTTTTTTTTTAAAGCAGGTAAGTTGTCATGAAAACACAGCTCTCCTACTAGGAAACAAAGTTTAGCAAGAGCTGAATCAGGACATCATCATTAAGAACATGAGCATTAAAAATGTGGTTTGCTACATTAAGAACACTTACCTGTGTGCAAAGATTAGTTGATTCTGCTATGTTTTTTCTTTAACGTGTTGCAAAAGTATAGGACATTTCAGTGGCGATTTAGTATTAAATCATTAGGATCATGCAAACCTATTTCTTGAACTTCCAAGGAAGTACCACATCTACGTTCAGGACAAACTTCAAGCCACATTGAACAAATCAAATGAAGTGTCATACTTCAGAAGGTTAACTACTGGACAGATTGATATAGTTCTACCACATGGCAAAGAAACATGGAAGCATAAGGGTATGGTTAGATTCAAGGCTCCTCAACCTTCTACCTAAAAGATATTCACACAAAATGCGAATGCTCGTAGAATTAAATACTAAATTTTCCTGTGGCAGATTTATATTGCAAGCTAGCTGCGAAGCATGGAAACAAGCCTGTCCAAAAAAAAATCCCTAGTACTGATGACATTTGGATCACTATTTGGATGGTATTATTTCCAACAGTTATCATTTGGACTTTCTGTAAGCCAAGATCTATTCCAACAGTATATACTTAGGATTATTGAAAATATAACAACCTGTGTTTGCAAATATCACAGTTTTATGGTTATGGGCGAGATTTATGCCAAATATGCCACAACCTTCATCTCCTGAAGACAGTGGCACAATGTCAAGGATTAATCGTTAACAGTACTAAGTAAGAACTCAACATCTGCCAGATGAACTTCTTTTAGCCCATTTATTCTGCCTGTGGAGTATGCCCCAATCTGCATATGATTGTACAGGATAAAGAGGACCTGCAACATTGCCTTGGATTGTGTAACCTCCACTCACCATATGCTCCCATCTTTGTAGGCAGTGCATCCCGCTTAGTGATTTGGTCAAGAAGATGTGCATTAAAGGAATATCTGAGAAGACTTGGTCACTTTGGTCATATAGAGATGAACATGATATATCATGGCAAGTGATTTTCAGTGGCAAACAAGTCCTCATATCAAAAATATTATGTCAAGATATGTTCACGTAATACTAATTATGTGTGGTTATTTAATGATGTGAAGGTACTGGTGTTGGACTGAGGTGGACAAAGTTAAAAATCACAAAACAATTTTAACTTGGTTATTTAATGCACACGGCAGCTAGCATGTGAATCTGTGTACTGGCCAGAGATGAATCAGGACAGTCTGCAACTTGAAAATGCATGTGATGCATTCCAGTCTTTCAGAGAATTAGAATGAAGTTTGAAGTATGAGACCCGTAAATTCCATTTCCTTGTTTATATAGTTATCAAATTGAAAATGTATCTATGTACAACTTTATACAACTGTTTGGTTTTATGTTTATTTAATTTTTGGAATAAGGGAGACGATATGTCTCACAGTTTGCATAACTAAGAATTATATCAGGTGAACATGTCTTTAAGAGTCATAATAATATTATTGTAACCTTATCATCTTGTGACCTGAGGTGATAAAGATCTGAGACGTTTTTAGCCTGGGATCATTTCAACAAATATGCTCTTCAGTTGTAATCTAATACAAGTGAATGTAATATTTGTACATAATAGCTAATTGCAATAAACATCTGTTGGATTCTTCAGTATCGTGATGTCCACATCTAGTTTCTTGTGTTATGAGAGATAAAGTAAGTATTGCTACATCAAGTAGAATAACCAGCTAGAAGTAAAACTCACACCAGAGAATTGGATTACATACAGAAAGTAGACAGGAGGAATAAACAGACAATTCTCAGGATGGTAGGCTGTTACGACTGGGGTACCACTAGGAAAAGTGCTAGCGCCACATTTCTAAATGATTTGGATGTGGGAATCAATTGTAACAGGCTCCTTTTATATTCATTATCTATAACTGCCTGGTTTTACCAAGGTGAATGGATGTGGCTAAATTGCTTTTGCAGAGAGGCCCCACCAGCAAATACATCTTCCCATCCCCACCTTTCTCCGCCTTCCACAAGGACTGTTCCCTTCACCAACCCTTGATTTGCACTACTCTACCCACCAGCCCCCTCCAAACCTCCAGGTACCTTCCTCTGCCACCAGAAAAGATGTAAAATCTGCCAGCAAAGCATGCCCTCATCCAGGGCCCCAAACAGTCCTTCCAGGTGAGCCAGGAGGTTCACCTGCCTCTCCTCCAATCTAGTTTACTGTATCTACTCTACATCAGACAGCCCAAACGCAAACTAAGGGAACGTTTTGCCAAATATCTCAGCCGGGCCTGCAGGGGTCAACCTGACCTTTAGTCACCACCTATTTTAATACCCCTTGCCCCTCCCTTTCCAACATGACCATCCTTGGTCTCCTCCTTTGCCACAATGAATCAAACTGCAAATTGGAGGAACATGACCTGACCTTCCGCCTCAGCAGCCTACAGCCCGCATGACTCAACTGAGTTCTCCAGTTTCAAACAATCTCCCTTCCCATCACTCGACTCCTTTCCCAGCTCCTCCTCCCCCCCTTCTATTCCTTTCATCAACCCTTCCTTCTAACACCAACCAGATTCATTCCTCCCATTGACCAATCAGATCGTACCTTCTACCTGTGTTCACCTATCCCCACCACAGAACCCTGCCCCCTACCCCCCACCCCTCCTTTATCTGCAGCTCCCTTTACATCCACCCACAGACCTGAAGAAGAGTTACACCCAAAACATTGACGTCTACACCTTATGATGCTGCCTGGCTTGCTGTGTCCTTCCAGCCTCCTACTTGTCTACCTTGAATTCCAGAGAAACAGCACAGATTCAATGAGCTGGATGGCTTCTTTCAGCGCTGCAACCATTCTATGATTCTGATCTCTATGGCATTTTTCACAGTCAGGAACATCTTTGAAGCTGGTAGTTGTTAAGACAATGAGAAGTGGTTGTAATTGGCACATCCCAAGGTCAAGTAGAGGCTAATGTTGTGCCAATTTGTGTTCGGTTGCAAATTTCTATCTGCTACATTTTACATCCTGGTGTCCTGACTAATATTTATCCTAAATTAACATTATTAAAGAAACACATTATCTGGTTGTTTTCACAAGTTGTTTGTAGAATCTTCCTGTGTGCAAATTGGCTACTGCATTTCAAACATTACAGTGGTGACTGCAGTTCAGTAATGTTTAATTTGCTGTAAAGTACTTTAAGGCTTTTTGAGATTATGAAAGATGTTCTGAAGTTGAATAGTTTGGTTTTCAAGGTCAGAGAAGCAATAGAAAATTAACTAATTTTTTAAAAGTACTTTCTATTTTTATACTGTGATCTTTTTCACAGATGCTGCCAGATTTGCTGAGCTTTTCTCGCAACTTTGTTTTTGTTCCTGACTTTTTTTAAACTTTAATAGTTTAAAGTGAGGCATCCTATTTGCAGTGGCATGACGTTAAAGACTTTTATACTTATGCAATTTTAGGAGTTTTGCACTTATCCTATGACATTGATCTGCCTTATTTTCACAATGTTCTACTTTGTTCCACTTTTTTACATTTGCTAATCTTAATTAAGTGTGCCTATTTCATATACTTAATGTTTTAGTGCCTTGAATTGAGAGTGGCATCTGCCAGGTTTCATCATTTGTGACTCATTCGTGGAGGCACAGATCCTTGGCAGAGAAGGCAAGAGTGGTCCTGAGGAAAGCGAATTCTTAGGTTTTAAAGTCATACAGCACAAAAACAGACCCTACAGTCCAACGAATCCGTACCAACCAGACATCCCAATCTAGTCTAGTCCCATTTGCCAGCATTTGGCCAAATCTCTCTAAACTCTTCCTATTCATGTATCCATCCAGATGCCTTTTAAATGTTGTAACTGTACCCAGCTCCACCACTTCCTCTGGTAGTATGTTCTCTACTGTTCTATCTTATTGCTTCACTGCTGCAGACTTTACATGGTCAGTATCCAACAATTATAGCTTAGTGGATGAGGCACTACCATATGGGAACTTGTGACAAGTTTGGTTTATTTTTTTGTTGTCACATGTACCTAAGTACAGTGTAAAGTTTTGTTTTGCAAGCAGTACAGACAGATTATAGCAAACAAGGACATACAGATCATAGGGTGCTTAGAAAGAACAAAGCATACAATGTTATGACTGCACACAAGGTGCACAAAGCAAGATCAACACTAATAAGATCAACATTATTTGAAGTTAGAGAGGTCGATTTAGCAGTCTAATAACAGCAAGAAGGAAGTTGTTCTTGAACCTGTGTGTGTGTGTGTGTTCAAGCTTCTGTATCTTCTGCCTGATGGAAGAGGTTGGAAGAGAGCATTATCAGGGTGGGAGGGGTCTTTGATGATGTTGGCAGCTTTTACGTGGCAACATGAAGTGTAAATGGAGTCAATAGACAGGAGTGTGGCTTCCATGATGGTCTTGACTGTGCACACAACTTTCTGTACTTTCCTCTGTCCTGGGCAGAGTATTTCCCATACCGAGTCATTACGTACCCAAATAGAATGCTTTCTGTAGTGCATCTGTAAAGGTTAGTGAAGGTCTTTATGGACATGCCGAATTTCCTAAGCCACCCGAGGAAGAAGAGACATTGCTGTGCCTTCTTGACCATCGCATCTGCGTGGAGAGTCCAGGTTGTTGATTTTCATCACTCCTAAGAATTTGACACTCAACATATAGTCTATCCATCATAGCTCCGTTGATGTAGATAGGGGTGTGTCTTCCTCCTTTCTTTCTGAAGTCAATGATCAATTCTTTTGTTTTGCTGACATTGAGAGAGAGGTTGTTATCATTGCACCACAACACCAAGCATTCTATCTCCTTCCTATATTCTGACTCACAGTTGTTTGACATCCAGCCAACTTGTGGATATAGAGGTTGGCTACACAGTTGTGCATGGGCAGGGATTACAGTTTCATAGAGGTGAAAATCGGTGGTTTTGTTGATGGTACAGTTAGGAAGATCATCCCGGTGTCAAATATGACTGGTTATGAACATAAAAATAAAATAGCACAATTGCTGGAAATTTGAAAAAAAACTTCTGAAAATGCTCAGCAAGCTTTGTAATATCTAGGAAGAGAGAAGCAGCTAACATTTCAAGTCAAATATGACTTCCTCTTCACACCTTGACTGTACCTTAAATGGAGAAAGGAACAGTTTGGTTTAGCCTCAGACTTTTGCCAGGATGCAGTGACTTGACCAGAGCAGTGCATTTTACATGATCATGGTTGCAATGTTATGGTAATTTATTGCAATGAGCTTGTAGTAATTTGTTCTTCCGTCTTCCCACTTGAATTTGAATATACTGCAGAGATACAGCTGGTGGAAATTCTCCAGCGACTTGAGGTGACCCAAGTCTTGTTGCCATATAGAAACAATAGCTTTATTGAACATTATGTTGGTCTTGGAAACACAATACTGATGCGAATTAGCTTCTTTGTGGATTTGTGTACAAATTTGGAATTTTAAAATCATAGCTGAAAATATAGGAGTTTACTTTGAAACATTACCATAGATTTTGATTACATAAATATGCAAAAACTAATTTAAGTTGCACATGTAAGATCTGAGGCTCATTGCCAGCTCATGCTGGTGGAAGTTTTTTTTTGACAATTGTATGTCCTGGACGACTTGCAAATTAATCCATCAATATGTAGCATGCCATATTTCTCTGCATGCTGAGGTGCTGATTTCTGTTTTCCTCAGCACGAAAGCAAAAGAAAGATTGGGGTCTTTCCTTGTAGCTATGTTGTAGATTTTAGAACTGTCAATGTGAATTCAGACTCTTAAATAAGCCTTACATCTTTTACACATAAAAACAAAAATATCTACTAATATGCTGCCTTTGAAGTTTTCGCAAGAGCATTATAAAGCAAAATATGATAAAAAGCCAAAAAAGAGATATTAGGCCAAATGATCAAAATCTTGGTTAAAAAGGTGCTTAGGCAGCTAAAGGTATTATCAGTTGCGGAGTGATTAATACAGGGCTACTGAAGAGATCTGAATAGATAAGGTCAAATAACCTGGAGTGTTGTGAGGATGAAGGAGATTACAGCACCAGGAAATGACAAGCTCTTGTATGGATTTAAGAACAAGGATGATAATCTTAAAATCTCAAATTGCTTATTTTGGATTCAGTAGAAGTTAGCAGGCATGGAGTAGACATAAAAGGAACTCAGATTTATGGATAATAGAATGCAGGACACCATCTGGGAGATCATTATCAGTAGATATGACAAAGCAGCAATGAGTGTTTCGAAGTAAACAAGGTGAGTTAAGGCCAAAAGATGAAGTTACAGAGGTGGAAATAGTGAGTATGTAGTCATCTCTGGGTCAAATATGATACCAAGATTTGCAAATAGTCTGGTTCAGTCCTAGACTAGCAATGACATGGCTCCTCCCAGCAATCGATGTGAGACTTACAGGCTGACCAAGACTTCAGGTTAGGTGTCAGCATCAGTGTTTCCAAACACCTCTATAGAGATAAGACTTAGACTTTACGATCTGAATGTTTTTCTTAACTTTTGGCTTTCTTATATTTATGCTGCTGCTTTTTTAAAGTTTTGATTTTGTAACCAAAATGGTGCCAAAGAATGTTGCCTTTGTGCACTTTTCATTTTCCTGTACTTGAGTACACATGACAATAAAATCTTTTTTAAAATTCTAGACTAAAGCCAGGGAGAGGGATAGAATCAGTTGTATAATTGATATTTATTTAATTGTTCACCTTTTTCTTCAGTAAATTAAAATTAAGATATGCTGAAAGTCACAAAGTTTCTATGAAAGCATAGCATGAGACTGATAGCTAAAAATAATGAAGAAACAGCTTTTACTTTTTTGGTTATCCCAGGAATATTACAGAAAATCTATTAGATTGCATGATTAGAGTTTTGTTTGCTATTACAGCTTGTAGTATGAGAGCTAAATAATTTAACATGATACAAAAGACAAAATGGATCCAGTACTTTTGCAGAATCATAAATGTTCTGTATTTTTACATCATCTGCAAATCTAATTAGTTTACAATTGGCATTCTGAACTTTGTTCATTTCATGTGGATGAGAGTCAACAAAAGTGGCAGCACTGACCCCTTTCACACCCTAATTGGCATTTTCGCATGTCTTATACTGTAACTCTTTTTCATTCTTTTGAAATGAGTATCCACATCACATTCTTTCTAGATTCCGATGAATTTTAATTTATTCAGTACCCTTGCATGTGGAACCATTTAAAATGCAAGTGGATTATTCATCACTTTGTCTGTCTCAATAGTAAAACATGAATTTTCTTTTCATTTAGGTTAGAACTGGTGACTGAGAAGCAAATTAGAAAGACAGGAAACTAGGAATTACAATACCACTATAGAAAAGGGAAAAAAAAATCACAGAAACTATGTGAGACATCTTTACCAAGGGATAAGAAGATTGGCTGCAGAAGGAGTGGGGAAGAAGGGAAAAAGGGCAGCATTTGGTGTTTAAATAAAGTTTCCATTTGATTGTTCTAATAGTAGGTTTACTAAATCTATTGGCAGAGATAAATTTGACTTGAATACTTCCACTGTGTCCTGAATGTGAGGTGCAAAAGGAATTGAAATTGACCTAATAGAAGAGAAGGCAAAGGATGAGAAATGGTACTTTTAAATGCCAGCTAAATTAACATGAGTTACTTGTTCTAGACATGCTATACTGATCTACTTCCACAACTTTAATCAAACTGCTAAGCCAAAGGACCCCATTTCACATTGGTGTTAGTTCAGGCAGTTTCGTATAATTAATATTCAACATCCCACAGGTGTCTTTTCAAAGACCACCTCGGATTTCAACAGTATTTCACAATATTGTAGTTGTTATCGACACTGATACATGTGCAAAATTAGCACATCTGGCTGCCCATTTCTCCTTCCGGAATGTTGTTTTCTTTTATAGGTATTTTCAAGATGCTTGTAGTGTGACAGTGATAGCACAATTAAGGCCAAAAAGTTAAACAAATTATCAAAATAAAAGAAAAGAGCATACTATTATTATTCACCAAAATAAAATACATGAACAGTTTTCTTTTCTTCCTTTCTCTCTCCGTGTCTTCCTATTCCAAAAGAATCACATTACATAATACTATAATTTTTCTATATTTAATGAGGGGGGGGGAGAGAGAGAGGAATTCAGTATTAGATGTTAGATATTTGATACTTTGTATCATAACTTTGGAAGAACAGTGAGTCTTGATCTGACATTTGTACTGGCATCTACACAATGCTTAAAACAGACTGAAGATTGGTGGCTGTCACGTCCACTGCTCCTTTTTGAACTCTGACTGGAATACAATCTGGGCAAAACTGCACGGGATTTAGCTGTGCTCTTGAATTGCCCTCTGTTCTGAGCATTTGAATCAGCATCAGGGCTTTCATATTCAACAATTTCCATTTTATCCTCTGAACTGCACTCTTCAAAACACTGTCTTGGGCCACAAAGGGCAATTCCTATCTTTTCAGCAAGCGAGTCTTCTTTTTTGATTTTCTTCATAATGAGAGAAAATGTGGCAGAAAATAATGCATTTGCAATTTTCATATTCTGTTTTTTCACATCATCTGGGTGAGGTTTCATATAAGTTCTGCAGATGATTTTACAGGCCTCATCTCCATGGTATAATCCTTTATCTTTCCTTGAGCTCTGTGCACAGAAAAAAGCTTCATCAGTGAAAGCAGTAATAATAATGGCATTGTCTAAACTGGATTGCTTCTTCACTTAGTGTCAACCAATTCTATGTAGTAGTTTATGTCACCCTGAAATTCCTGGGCCCTGGAGCAAGATTACTAACTCATTCACTTTGGCAGCTTTGAGCCAAGAATTTGGAACTGTTCCCATTACTCCCAGGGTTGTATCATCTCTTTTGTTATCCTCACATTTGGGAGCACATGCTCAAATACATTACTGATTCCTCAGTAGATGGTAGGAATGGCTGTACATTCTCAATGTCAGGTTCTATGGGAGTTTAAAATTCAACTGCTGGATTTGACTGCACAGTCATGGAAGCATGGAGCAAGAATAGACCATTTAGCCTGTCAAAATAGTTCTGCTATTCAACTGAATCTCTGTTAACTTGTTGTACCTGCCTCGTTTCTGTAAACATTTATTACTCTTACCTAATAAATTCACAAATTTTATTTTGATTTTTCATTTGACCCCTTTCTTAGCTGTTTTTGAAGGAAGAGTGTTCCAGATTAGCATGAGGTGTGGTGATACTCCATCACCAGTCATATCTCTCTGACGAGAGAGCAGCACTGTGGTACCTGGGACTATGGTGACTTTATCTTTTACTTACCCTTTGTATGAAGAAGTGTTTCCTAACATCTCCCCTGAATGGACTAACTCTGACTCTGAGGTTATGATCTCTTATCCTATAATACCACACTAGGGAACACTGGTTTGCAGGCACTGTAAGTCTACACTATATATGGGAACCTAAACAGCAAATCATTCGGGTTTATGCCCAAAGCCTGATAGTAGTCATGGGACCTTCGTAGCTGGAAAGTCTATGAGGTTCATAGTGAGGACTGCCAGGGTATAACTGACACACAGAGATCTGGCCTGGAAATTACTGTCTGAGCAGTGCTCTCTGTTGCCTTCTGTCATCCTGAAATTACAATTACACAATGGGATAGAAAATAGCTGCAAATACACCCAGAATGAACAAAGTGATGCAGAAGGCTGCAAAACCCATGGAAGTGAGACCATTCAAAGAGCAACATGACACATAGCTAAGTTGACTGTAGAGGACATACATCGCAGTCTCAACTTCACTGGTGACACTTAGGCATTAGCCTTCTGTTTGCTGTACATCCTCAAACACTGCTGAGTATTCATGCAAGATCAACACTTTTGGCTGTTGAGGCCAGTGTTGCCATATCAACATCTTTGCAGCAGGAAAAGTGCAATGTTCACAATGTCTAAACATGTTGCCAGCGGCTTCTCAAATCTGGCATTGCTGCATGGAATATAATGCATGCTGACTGATGTCTGGCCTTCCAGTACAAGTTACAGTATGAGCTACACAGAGATACAAGCACACAGAGTTAGTGGCATTATGAACATGTTTAAACAAATGTGATACTTTATTTACAGTGATATGTCAGCCATTGCCAACAATGTCCTTTTGGTCTTTCCCTTCTACAAACTCTTAAGTGCAGCCCCAGCTTCTACAGTGAATATGGAGGGAGCCTAGACGGTCATTCTTCAGCCTTGGAAGTTTGGTTGGGCAATCCTGGAAGCATTTATGAGAGTATCCTTGCTGGTGCCAAAAGCACCTTCATCAGCTTGAACTGCCACAGTTCTTGGTCACATGCAAGATGAAAGTGGAAGGCCCTGCCACTTGGGGAGTGCCCAGACATGAGACTTTGGGGTGATCTATCTGTAGTTCTTCTGGCCCAGTGCCTACAGGCATCAGATTGTCTCTGTATGAGAAAGAGACATGTGGTGTGAGCCATTGTTGTTAAGGTCCAGTGGCTAGATTGATGGAATGCATGTCTGTGCACATATGCAGCAGACTCTGATATTGCTGAACCTGGCTCTCCTGTTCATAAAAGCCACCAGATGCTCACATCACATTAGTGAATCTAAATAGCAGCTCTATTCCCTTGAATACACTGCTGGATCACTGTAATGTTCAGCAGCACAGATGTCGAGATTTATGATGGTCCTTTGCCATCATGAAGAATAGGTCTTGCCATCTTCTATTTCGCCAGGAGCATAAAGAGGAAGAAGGTGAAAAGTTAAGCAACCTAAACAACCCCTTTTGCCAAGATGTCTGTGGGAAAAACTAATTTGACTGTGATAACAGGAATTTAAATTTTCCATTCACCAAAGCTCCTATACCTTTCTTCTCATTGTCATAACCATTATGCTGGTTATATTACTGTAGTATAAAACGAGGACCCTGAATCTGTTGTGGATCTGCATTTCTGCATCTTCTGCACTATAAGGGCCATTGCCTCCTACTTATGTGCCTGGTGCTCCAGTGGCACCTTGTGCACAAGCACAAAGTCCCTAATTGCCAATACCAAAGGTCCTCTTCTGCCAGGGGCTGCGTAGATTCCTGGTTCAATAGTCCTCCAAGTGTTAGTGGTCTAAGCCATTTCTTCCTTGGCCAACTGCAGACATGTGGCTGTGAAATGTTCACTACTTTGTACCCAAGACTCTAATCTAGCTAATGTTTCTAATGTTTTAAGCTGCCAATAACAGCTGGTGGGAGGTCCAGGAGGCAGTGTTGTTGATGTTTGCTGGTGGTGTTGAAACCCTCCTCCTTGGAGGGCCTTTCTTGCAGGCTGACAGTCTTGCCTGTTAAAACACTGGGACATTTCATTCAAACCTGCCAGACACAAAAGAGAGAAGGTAACAGGGCGTAGGGTAAAAGGTGTGCAATTAATAACATTTTGTGAGATTACTGTGAGGTTAAACTGGAATGAACAATGATACTTACTCAGTTGGCGGGATGTAAATGTCTCAGCATCCCTGCAGGAGTGCTTCCAGTGCTTCTGCGAGGGCCAGGATTCTTCCCTCAGAGGGTAAAGGACCTAATGTTATGCATCCCAACACTTATCTGGGTCCTTTCTGCCCTTTTATAGGCTGTTTATTCAAGAATGAGAGAGAAAGGGAGGGTTTGAGAGGAAAGGAAGGGGTCCGATGCATATGCGTATGATGGTGATGCCCCAAGTGAGTAGGCACCTCAGAGAGTATATAGCATGTTATTCCAGAACAGTTGTGTGGCTAACAGCGAGTGATAGAAATGTTGCTTGCAATAATGAGAGTGGTAGAGCCTGAGCCTTGGTGGGAGATATATGCAGTAGCTGAGATAAGAGTTGAGTGTCAGCAGCAGAGAGAAGAATATGACACTTACCTTGGCAGAATGGAAACTGTCATTGGTCCATTTCCTGAACTGCTGTGTGTCCCACTGAATCATGGAGACAGCATTGACTCGTGTGGCAACATCAGTCTAGACTGGAAGTGTTTAGTGTTGTAGCCTCCTTTTCCAAAATTCTGGGAACAGGAAGGCCTTACACTACAAAATCCCATCCATAAGAACCTCCAAATCCCTATCAGAGAATCACAGTATCAATTTCCCTTTATCTGACATGCTTCCAAATTAGTCAGGTACTGAGCAGAGCAGCTTTGAAATGCCAGTGTTTGTCTGGGTGGCCAATGGCTTGTCAAAATGACATAAAGGATGCTATTCTATCCCAGGATATTCATTAAGTGACAGGTTCTTCTTAATACAGTGAGAGGGAGAATAGTGCTAGCATCAGATGAAAGGGGTGCCATAGTTGTGGTTTACTAATTAATGAAGTGTGTTTGATAAAATACAGCAGGAAATCTCATTGTGCCTTGTGAAGAGAAACCCTCTATGAAATTTAGTGAAGTTGTCACTTAAACATAGTGTGGTTAAATTCAGCTGAATAAAACTACTAGATTATTATAAAAGTGAATATGCTTCATTTGTATTGAATCTTGTTCCTGCTTGTTGAAAATACTTGATAGTCTGCTTGAACCATAAACTGCCATCTTTCTGTGGGTGCACTATGTACCCACGTACCCATGTACATGTATTGTACTCTGCATTGTGACTTGCTCAACAGTCTAGAAAATGGAAAACATTTCCCCCATTTTCCAGACTCCTCATTGAAACTGTGGTAGCAGCAAACTCCTCCAAGACAGTCAAACACCACCGTCCTAACACTTTGGAGTGTCACCCATACCCTAAATCATTACTACCTCCTTCTCCCACTACCCAACCCTCAATCCTCTCAAGCCACACTGATGCATCCCTTCCCTTTTCTAACTAATGTTGACCATCATGTCCACAAGTCCGCAAGTGGAGTTGGTAACCATGTGCACACTGGAAAAGATGGTCTCGAAGTTCTACAAAGCCCTTTGGAGGTGGTGTAACAATTCACTACTTTCCTTGGTACCGAATTCAGGCATTTTTCCGGCATTTAATTGTGCATACCTCAGTCTTCTTCCATAAGCTACCCCACTGAAGTCCTTATCTGAGTTATCTGCAGCAGAAACCATATACTACCTTGCTCTCCTGCCACCCTTGCCTCTTTACTCTTCTCTAAATTATGTGCAAGTTCAGGATCAGAATTGATTGCCATGGTATCAAATCAAGTGACAGTTCATATTTGTGTTCTTATTTCTCCACTGATTGGCTTGGTTGTACTTTTTGGGTATCTTGAAAGAAGGAAGGCACAAGAGTACAGCTGTGGTGCAGGGAGATAGAGGAAGTAAGAGGCATGTGGTTACATCAACAAGAGTGCACTCTGCATTGTCAGAGGAATGTATGAAGTGTGAGGAAAGGTGGGATTGACAAGGAGAATTTTTATACAAAATTACTGTCAACTTTAATAGCCCAGCACTGCTGCTGCCCATGGCCTCATCAATGGGCATCCTAAAAAGTAGCCAACATCACACCTCCACGTAGGTGTGCTTGATAACTCTCTGGTTAGCTCCTGCTACTCCCATTTGTGTGTCATCTTGTCCTGCAAGAGAAATTAAAGCATGTGAGGGTCATAAAATCTGTATGGGTGCCACAGCTATCATAGTTGAATAACTGCGTGTGTGTGCCACCAGCAAGCCGCAATTCCACAAACCTTAGTGGATGTGAAATTTGCAGCTATGCTAAAAAGGTGGATAATTTTAGTCAATCCAGTCACATGTTTCATGACATATCTCTACAGCAGGTGGGACTTGAACCCATGTCTACTGGTCCAGAGGTAGATATACTACCACAGCACCACAAGAACCCCTGCAGTGTTAAACCTGGGAAGGTGCAGCACATCACTGCCAGGCATTAGTTGAGATTGGGAGCAGTTGTTAGAAGGTGAGTAGAAGGAGTGTGATGAATCAAGCAATTTCTGAGATGACTTGTGCAGTAGGATATGGTATTTAGAAATACATTTACTGACCTTGATCATTACATTTGGCCAGTGGAGAGGAAAGTATATTTGGCCTCAGTGTCTTTGAGTTACAAAGAGGGAGGAAATGAACACCTAATTTCTGAATGCTGATCTTTATTCATGGACCCTTGATGGAAAGTGCCAAGCAGTGTTGCAACATAGTGTATGATCATGTGAGTTACATGTGACTGATGACCATTAGTGTGACATGTCTTGTCTGAGGAATGAGCAGTCAATGCTTCAGAAAGTGAGGGAGGGATGGGTAAAGCCTTAAACTTTAAAGCTATTTCATGACTGAACTGAATCATGAAATACATCAATGTGAAAGGCCAGTTTGTCCTTAGAACTGGCAACCAGCCATTCAACTTGACTAAAATCACATGCTGACATTCTTCTGTTCTAATTTATTCTGCTGAGTCACGGATGTCAAGATCAATAATCCAATAAATTTTACATGGTTGTATGTGATTACTTAAACAGAATTGAAATCTGATTTTTTAATACTGTTGTCAAATGTTTGAGAATTACAATAAATAGAGGGAGATACACTTTTCCATTTAAAAATTATTCAGTGGTCAATTGAATTATAGTGAAACTAACTTTAAATGACTTTTATAGTGTGATTACTGGCCTGGCAGCTGTTTCAAAGCAATGCATATTTACAACGTGCAACCTGCTACACACTACTTTTTAAACCTTAAGAGGTAATGCAACAGCATCATCCCTAAGAAAATGAATTTAGTTGGGTAGAGTCAATGACAGAATAAACAGTATGTAATCCGTGGCATGAATAGAATTGCTCATTCAAGATTTCACATATCCCTTTTTGTGATGCCAGTCAACAAATATGGTAACATCACAGCTAAGCATAACCTTACCAACAGATGCTAGTTTGATAAATACTTTTAAATCTAAGATGCGTAGAGTTTTTTTAAGCAATGAGTACATAGAGATATGAAGCCAATACATTTAAATGGAGTTAGAAAATTGATCAGCCCTGATACAATTCAAAGATGGAACAGGCTCAGGAGCTGTATAATTTATTTCTGGCAGGTGTCAACAACCACAAATGCTGAATTACCAAACTTGCCCATATTTCAGAAAGTCTCAGAAATCACAGTGATATCATACTCCCATATGCTTATCTTATCCTCAGCGCCTCAGTCTTATTCTTAAGCTTTCTTGCATTAAAATATATTCCACTTAACTTTTTTCTTATATAACCTATGCTTCTTCTACCTTCCAAAGATAATTACTATTATTTTGATTTTAAATTCTATCTCAGCTTCTCTCTTCTTTGAACAATTTGTTAAGATCCCAATACCTTCCAATTTAATTTTAATCCACCCTAACAGCATTAGTTAAACTCCCCACAAATATGTTGGTACCATTCTTGTTCAGATGTAACCTATCTAATTTGTACATGTCCACTTTCCCTAGAAACAGTTCCAATGCCTCAGAAATCTAAAGCTCACCCTTCTCTACAATTTCTCCAGCTACTCATTCTATAAGTTATATCCTTCTATTCTTAAAGTCAATACTTCATGGCACTGGGAATAATTATAGATTGCTATCTTTTGAAGAGGGTTCAATTTACTATCTCACCTTAAAAAGTCAGCTGGCAGGACATAATTTCTCTTTTTTGCAATGTCTTTGATCCTAACATGGATCACAACTTCTGGGTGTACACTCTTCATCTTCAGAATGCCCTGCAACCATTTCATGACATCCTTGAACCTGGAATCTGGGAGGCAATTATCCTGGAGTCATATCTACAGCTTTAGATGTATCTGTCTACACCCTTCACTCATGAATCCCTTACCCCTGTTGACCTTTAAAACTTCCTACTCCCTGTTGAGCAGCTGCACAACATATTAGATTAGATTAGATTAGATTACTTACAGTGTGGAAACAGGCCCTTCGGCCCAACAAGTCCACACCACCCCGCCGAAGCGTAACCCACCCATACCCCTACATCTACCCCTTACCTAACACTACGGGCAATTTAGCATGGCCAATTCACCTGGCCTGCACATCTTTGGACTGTGGGAGGAAACCGGAGCACCCGGAGGAAACCCACGCAGACACGGGGAGAACGTGCAAACTCCACACAGTCAGTCGCCTGAGGCAGGAATTGAACCCGGGTCTCTGGCGCTGTGAGGCAGCAGTGCTAACCACTGTGCCACCGTGTGTGTCTTGTCTCTGGCTTGCCTCCACAGAGAAGCTGTCACTCTCACCATTTTCCAAGGTCAAACCATGCTTTGTGAGTCAGATGCTCTTGGGACTTTCATCACTTTCTGCCTGGTCTTCTGTCTGGTCAGTCAACCATTACTTCTCAGCCTTTTAAATAGCTGCTGCTCAATCTCCAAAACCCGAGGCACCTCCTCCTATACATTTGACTGCCAAGAGTTTATAGGATTTTCCCTGTAGTTCAGGATAAACAAATCTCAGGCCTGAACTCCCCAGACATAACTAAATAGAATATGGATCCCTGCTTCTGTTTAACTCTTATTCCTACTTAATTATAGACTACAAAAGTTTATTCTTGGTTATGTCAACTAACCAGAATCCTTTTACTCTATCAACTGAGAAGTTCAGTTTTGAAGTTCTAAAATATGATTGCTAAATTTTTAAACTGTACTTAAACCTAAATCAACATCCAGTTCCACCTGAACCATCCAGCAGAAATCATTAAGTATTGAAAAAGCGAGGCTAACATATTTTAGCTTCCATGAGCCAGAATTACCTACTTCTGTTCCAACCTGTCAGCACCATCTGTAAATAACTCTCAACATAACCTTAATTCATTTGTCAATCAACACTTTTCCAATAACCTGTCGTGAATTTGAATGCTATAAGGACAATTTGTTTTAAGCAAAAACAAGCTAAAAATGAACCTACCTTCCTTGATCCAGATGATTTGCTTTTGAAATAGCATACTTGTTTGACCACTGGTTTGGGTTCTTGTTTAACATTAGATTCAGTTCCAGCTTTCCTAGAAGGTGCAGAACTTGCTTTTCCGTCAAGACGGTTGCTCCTGCTTGTTGAGCTTACTTTGGCACCAGAAGCATCTTCCTTGTTCACTTTAGGCTTTGGTTGTGGTGTTTGGTCTTGCGTTGGTTCTGAAGGCGTCTTTGAACTTCTTGGTTGGCTTGAATGTGATGTTAAATTTTCATCATCCCACTTCTGTTCAACACGCCCATGCTTTTGCTGACCTGGATTCAAGTTCTTCTGTGATTCAGTAAAATCTTTAACTCTTTTCTCAAAAGTTTTTTTAATATCTACCGCATTACTTCCCTTGGAACGACTGACTGATAGCTGATTTTGAGAGGCGGCAGAATTTCTATTTGATACTTTTTCAGTCACTAGTTTTTCAACCAATTCTTTCACAACATCTTCCAGAACTTTTAAGAATTTGCTTTCTTCCAAAACTATAACAAGATCTTCACATGACACTCCAGATGATTCTGTCCCAGTTTTGGAAGCACTTCTTTCCTTTTTGGATTTGCTGGCTGATGCTTTGGAATGTGTGTCAGTTCGGTCACTAGGTGTAGTACTAGTAAAAAATTCTTCTTCATTTGCATGAAATGAGGATGAAAATGCTGAAGTGACATTGGATTTAGAGTCATCTTGATTTTCAGAGAACTTTACAGATTCTAAAGGTGGAATCTGAAAGACATAAATTTATTCCCAACAGGATAAATTGAAGTCTCAAATTTAGCAGTAATAACTATAAATATTATTTTATATGAAATTATTCCTAACTAAAAGAAGGAAATTGCTATTACAAAAAAAAAGGGGGGGGGGGGGAAGCATGTAATTAGCAGCAAAGAAATGTGCAAGATAATAAATTATATTCAGTCTATGGCCCAGTCTATTTCATTCATGGTTGTCAACAAAGCAACCAATCCAGAGACCTCTGCACCTCCATTCATGGTTGGTCAGTATTAAGATATTCATCAAACTGAGGTATGTTTCCAAAACTACATTTCAGATTCTGGAAATCTAGGAAAAATATAGAAATGCTGTGAAGCACTGAGCAGTTTAGAAAACATCCGTGGAGAGAGAAAAATGGAGCCAGCTTTCCATCAGAAAGATAATCTGCCTAAATGGCTGCTTTTATCCTAGAATTAGTGTTGATTTCTGCCCTTTGCTTTTTCTCCAGAAAAGCCATGCTACAGGTAGATGGGATTATTCCAACCTCCAAACAATATGTGAAAGTACAACAGCAAACTAGAGCAAATGAACATAAGAAATAGGAGCAGGAATTGGATGTGCTACTCATCAAGCCCGCTCCACCATCGAAGATCACTCTTGTATTTCAACTGTACTTTCCCATATCCTGTGATTCCCTTAGTGTCCAAAAACTTTTGATTTGCCATTCATTTTTCCTCTGGAGGACTGTTAGGCCTCCGCTTGGAATCTGATGACAGCAGCACATTTAAATCAGGAGCTCATAGAAGTCCCAAGTGTGGAAGCAAATTTTACAGTCTCTGCTGAAACATATAGCATCTGTCCACAGAGTGGGCCTTAAGTAAGACATCAGTAGATCTGACCCTTAGCAAAACATATAAGCTTCTAGTTCAGAATTCAACCAATTTGCCAAGTTCCAATTTGAATGACTCCATTATGTATTAAAAAGTATGTAATTCAGTAACATCCCAGGGTAGATTTTAACTGTTGGGTGACAAATCAGTGGAGCATGTCAGGTGGCAGAAGGAGGACCTGTCCATTCTGAGGGCTGGGTGTTATTACATGCTCCTAGCAGTTTTCGAGTCCCAAAGGGTTCACTGGTTATTGGTTGTAGTTGTGGAACCCTAGCAGCACTATTGTTTCTCCTGGCCTTAAAAATAATTTTGAACCTTATCGTTTTCATCCTGCTTCGTTGGACAGTACCTGGTAAAGCTGGGAACGAACAAAGCATTACTATGCCCCGTTGTCTCCAAAATGACAGTCAGGTACCGATGCAGATTAATGTCAGCTGAATTGGAAACAGGAATAGGGAAATAAAGTATTGGAAGAGACTACCATTCTATTAAAATGGTAAAATAACCATAGCCCTGCCAGACCATTAGACGGCTCACTCCACTGTCCAGTAGAACCCGTGAAAATCTTCCTTCATTCTAATTGTGCTTACTTTATCTTCTGATGAATCTTCATCATCAGCAAAGTAGGTGCCATGTCCTGACATCCTTTCCTTTACGAACCTGTTGTTGCCAACGCTTGCCTTGTAGTTTACCTGGAATGTGAATAAGAACAATATCAATGTTTTAGCTGGTGTACTATGAAGATTCAGTTCTAGGATCATCAGCTTTTTATTCAATTTGTTTTTGGAATGTGGATGACAATGACAAGGCTCAACTTTGTTGTTTGTCCTGTGAAGATGGTGGTCGTAAACTTTCTCCTTGAACTGCTATGAAATTTGTGATGATGTTGCTCCCACAATTGTTTGAGGTAGGGAATTATCAGGGTATTATCCCAGTGACAACAATGGAGCAACAATATACATCTATATCAAGATGCTGTGAAATATAGAAATTAACTTAAAGGTGATGATGATTCCAAGACATTTCTTTCTATTCTTCTCATTAATAGGGGATGGTGGTGGTACTGTTGAAAGTAATCTTGTCCTACCTACTTTCCAAGTTGCTTCAGTGCATCCTGTACAGTACATATATGCAGCCACTATGCACCAGTGATGAAGTGAATGGATATTCATTCCAGTGACAGACGTGCTAATCAGGTGAAGTGCTCTGCTCTGAATTGTGTCAAGCATCTTGATTGTTATGGAAACTGTACCTATCTGAGACAATGGTGAGCATTCTATCACACTCCTGACTTAAGCATTACAGTTTTGGAGGGGTCAGGAGGAGGGCACTCAGCAAGGAATATTTAGGCTAATATCTGTAATAGGTATGGTTGGCCCTCATCCTGATTCAGAGGGAAGAATTTTCCCTCTCTGATTATTATAAGAAAGAGAACCTAACCATGCAAGTGTCTAAAAATCAGATTCTCAACATCGAGAAAAGCTCTCCCAACGAAGTCCTCATATCTTAAATGTCAACTTCAGAATCTCACTTTTGGACAATGAGAAGCTTATCTCCATGCATTTGCATCTTATTGATATGGCAACTTGCCTTATAACATCACATGTCTAATCTTGCTCTCTACAATTGAGGAATTCAATAGCTCAAAGACTCAACTGGTAAAATAGAGCAAGAACATGGCAGCTTGTCTTAGTGGCACAGAATGGCTGTGTCAGCTATCTAGCTTCTCTTTATATGAAACTGTTTTTGAAATGATTCTGAAGAGCATCTGAGGTGATGTCCAGCTGGCCTATAAATAAGCCCTGTCTCCATTCTGCGTTAATATTAAGACGTTTGCAATCAACATGGTCCAACTTGATGGATAGTTGTCACCATTTTGAATTATTAGTAGCAAACTCCTCCCAGTTAGTAGTGCCAATGCTGCCACACTTCAAGGAGAACTTAAGAGTATCTTTGAAGTGTTTTCTTTCTCCTCCCCTGGAAACCTGACCTTTTGAGAGTTGAGAAAATAGGACTTGACAGAGAAGACACTGCTTAGCTATCAAAGTGCCCAGCCCATCATAGTTGGTGTTGCAGGAGTTTTGCCTGAATTCTTGTGGAGTTAACTTCATGATGGTCATTAGCATTTGAATTGAAATTTTGTGGTAAAGGTATCAATGGAGTTTCTCTGGTGTTCTTACATGTCACTGATCCACAGTTCAGGCCTCACTGCTATATAGGAATGTCGTGAGGAGAAATAATATGTATCTCAGATTTGTATCCAAGGAAGGTAGGAGGAAACAGAAGTTTTGAAAAATGCTAAGAGCAATTGACAGGCAATTTTTTGCTACATACAAGACACTATAATTGAATAAATGTAGAGATTATGTGCTTTAAAATTAATATATTATTTAGTTGACAGATGCTGTAAAACTAGCACTGTTTATAATATTTGAGTATATTCTTGATCATTTTCTGAATTTTAACTATTTAAAAACAAACTTCAACTATCTACTTGCATCTATGATAATCCAGTAAAATATTAATTTATCGCTATGGGCTTACATTGAACTGCAAGAACGCCCACACCATGGTTGTTCTGGTGTACAACATTTTGGTAAATGGAAGTAACTTAGAACATGTCAATCAACAGTAAAGCCAGATGTCAAAAAAGTAATAAAATACAAAAAAGAAAGATTAGACAAGCCAAAAGTGTTTTTACAAAATTAAGTAATATTCTAATAAACATCATTTTAAGTCTTAAGATAAGAAACTTTGTACTAAAGTGAACCCTTACAGATACTGGGGTAGTCAGTTTAATGCAACCAATACTATTTACTTCCTAACCCACTTTACCCACCCCTTCTCAGTTTTACTTGTGCAGATTTCAATCATTCTTGCCCTTTTAAAGGCTTTTGTTGTTTCAGTAAGTCTCCCCTCCACAATACTCGACATCCATGTAAAAAGGGTAAATGCACTAGTTGTGATGGGAGCAATATTGGAAACAACAGCTATTTCCATTGGAAATTGTAAAATTGTGAATACCAAGCCCAGCAGTTAATCCATTTGAAAATTACGATTTTCTACATTTAAAGAATTCATGTTTGTCATCACAATTTTGACATAAGAAATCTGTATTGAGATAACCATGTCAATTTTATTTATTCTTTTATCATTTATCTCCCACCACTAAAAAATAAATTGATCGTTCATTAATGGAAGGGAGGAAGCACAATGGCATAATTACAGGGCAAACAGCTTCTGGTCACAACTGTCTACATTTTCCTTGCCGTTTGTGATTCTAGCAGGTGGTGCTCAAGAAGGCTTGGACTTGCAATATGGGTATAAAGACAGTGCAAGAGCTGAAGATCAACAATCCAAAAGAATAGCAGGAGACCAATTGCCTTGGAAGTTTCTTTGTTGAAGGGTAATTTGGATATATAACCTCCTGAAAAATATTCTCATCCATGATCAAATTAATGCATATAGTTACTCAAGTTCTGTTGCACAAAGTGTAATGGAGAAAGCTGTTGGAATACTGAAACATTTTGTATTCTGCCTGGACCATTTTGGAGAAATCCTGCAGTGCTGGTTAGAGCAGGTCTCAAGGCACATGGTGGTCTGCTGCATCCTGCATACCCTAGCTATCATGAGGAGGTAGTCCTTGCCATCAGCTATAGTTTGAGCAGTTGAGCAGCAGGACCATTAGAGGAGGAGGAGGAGAAATAAAGAAGGCACCTTGGAAAGCCTTTTTGTCATGAATAACTAATTTTAAATAGAATACAATTAACCACATTATCATTTCTTCACTCATCAACTGTTCTATTGTTAACTTCCTGGATCACTAACCATCACAGATCCGCATAGCCACAATGTGAAAATAAACTTGTAAATCACATTTCTAAGTGAAATCTTGCTAAATTATATATACACATAAACTAATCATTTGTACATTTCCTTCATTCCTCTCTTTTTTATGTCTTTGCCTATCATGAGTTTAAACGCAGTGCTGCCTCAGTTGCTTTTGCTTGACTAGCGAAAAGCTCAGGACTTGACTACTGACATGAACTTCGTAGCTATCTGTTCTGAATACCTCCTAATTGTGTTTCTGGAGGTTCTCCTTCTTCCCCTCACACCTGCTGCAGCTTTTAGATATTTCCCTTCCCTTCCATCTCCTAAACTCTTTAAGCAAGGCTTACAACATGACATCTAAAAATCTGGGAGCCTGCCATATGCAGCTTCTGCCAGTTCATACTCTCCTTCCTGCACAACTAACAGCATCAATGTACCGCCCCCCCCCCTTTGAAAGGCTCAATGTGTCTTTAAGCAATGCAAGATAACGTTAGGTACGAGGAAGTTATAGTTCTGGCCCCTTGTAGTCAGTGAAAACCAAAGTTAGTATTGGGCAAACCCAGAAATCATTACAATAGCAGGCAGCACAAAGATTGTCTGTGAACATAGATTAATTGTTTATCATACTGCCCGTGCCTATTTATGGGGACTGTCCAACTTTTTTGCCCTTGAGAATGTGCTGGTGAGCTGCCTTCTTGAACTATTGTCCGTGCGGTGGAAGTATTCCCACGGTGCTGTTACGTAGGGAGTTCCCAAGGAACTCCTTGATGCCCTAGGAGCAAAGATGAAAGAAATCAAGAAGTATTAATTAGGTGACACCAAGTGAACGGAGTAGCTACAAAAATGCAAAAAGGAAAAAACATAATAGAATAAAATATAGGTAGAGATTAGTTGTACATGTGCTTTACCTTGAAAGTGTTGGTGCAGTGGAGACTGTGAAACCAACAAAGGCATCACGCAGGAAGGAGCCTACAGAACACTACACAGGACTGCCTCATTCAACTTGTCTATTCTTTCAAACAAAACATGTGCATTTAATTGTTATGGATGAACAATTTGCATAGAAATTATGTTTAGATTTCAATTTGGAATTCAGCCAATTTAAAATTGATAAAAGCATATTCATCATGTTGATTTGATAATTGGTACAGCCAGCAAGAGACAGCCAAGCTAACAGCTATCATTTTATTCCTGACTCTCTATTCCTGTGGCTAGGCAACAACCTAGGTGGACAAGTTTGGGAACATGTTTTAGAACTTCCAAACTTTGATTTCAGTTAAAATCTTAGCAGAAATACCACATGGGAGACAACAAAGCTAACAAACAGATAAGTTAACCTTTACTGTGGTAGTAACTATGAAGGATTCCTGAAGGGCTCATGCCTGAAACGTTGATTCTCCTGCTCCTTGGATGCTGCCTGACCTGCTGCACTTTTCCAGCAACACATTTTCAGCTCTGATCTCCAGCATCTGCAGTCCTCACTTTCTCCTGTGGTAGTAAATATTTCTATATATTATGTAGAGAGCCAGTACACATTTTTTTTTTAGCAGACCTGCTGAGATATAATTCATCATGAAGAGTAACATAAAAAAACAATAGCAGATTGACAGCCCCTTTATTTTCTGCCCAGGTTCAGATTGGATGGATTATAGTACTATCTGACCTACATAGGAACAGGTGGAAGCTATTCAACTGCTTAGAACTGTTCTGACATTCAATAGATAATAGTTGATCTATGATTGCAAGAGTAGAGAGTTAAAAATCACAATACCAGGCTATAGTCCAACAGGTTTAATTGAAAGCACTAGCTTTGGGAGCGCTGCTCCTTCATCAGGTACTCCACAACCACCTGATGAAGGAGCAGTGCTCTGAAAGCTAGTGCTTCCAATTAAACCTGTTGGACTATAACCTGGCATTGTGTAATTTTTAACGTTGTACTCCCCAGTCTAACACCTGCATCTCCAAATCAAGTGTAGAGAGGTTATGCTTCAGTTACACAGGGCGTTGGTGAGACAGCATCTAAAGTACTGGTCTCCGTACTTAGGGAAGGATGTTAATTTGTTGGAAGCAATTCAGAAAAGACTTACTGGACCAATACCTGAAATGAGCAGACTACCTTATAAGGAAAGGGCTCAACAGGTTAGGCCGGTATTATCTGAAGTTTAGAAGAGTCAGAGGTGACTTAATTGAAACATATAAGATCCTGAGTGGACTTGACCAGGTGGATGTTGAAATAATTCCTCTTGTAAGAGAATATAGAAAGGAGTCAGTTTAAAAGTAGAGCTTCCCATTTAAGCAGAGACGATTATTTTTCTGAATTTTTGCGTTTTGGAATTCCCTTCCTCAAAAAGCAGTGGATGTAGAATATTTGAAAAAAAATTAAGGCAAAGATACATTGGTTCTTTTAAGGAAATGACAGATTATCATGCACATGCAGGAATGCAGAATTGAGGGTAAAATCAGATAAGCCACGATCTTATCGAGTGGCAGACTAGGCTTGAAAGGCCGGGTCACTTGCTCTTCTGCCTTGTTTATATGATCCAATTCCATTATCCCTTAATAACTTTGGCTGACAAAAATATACCATCACAACCTTAAAAGAACAATATACATCCAAGAATCAATCAGCATGTAAAAGATCAAATTTCTATCATCATTTTTGTATAGAAATGTTTACTATCACATACCTGAAAGGTCTGTCTCTAACTTTATGATCATCCCCCAAAAGCAGAACATTTTCTCTCTATCTTCCATGTCTGCTTCCCTAAGTACCTTGAAAACGTTGACCAAATCACTCCTTAGCCTTATAATTCCAGAAAAAAACATTCGTTTGTGTAATCTTACCTTAGACCTCTCTTAGACCTGAATTTTCCCTTTCTGGGACTGAAAGTGGGTAGGCATGTTAAGTGTAAACCAATTTTCACACCCATCAGAGAAACTTTTGATCTATTGTATACCAATCAACTTAAGAGCTGTACTTTGGTGAGTTTCTTGCTCAATCTTAGGCATTGACACTGGCTTCCTGGGTAGTCAGAAGCAGTGGCTTCTGAATGTCTGAATGCCAAAGGTCATCGGTTAAGGCCTACTTCTCAGGGAATCCAACAGTGAGAAGGTGAGTTCTTCTTGACACAGTTTTCCCCCGATACTGGAGGCAGTGCTCCCCAATGGTTACTTAGCCAGGAAATCAACTACCTCTCTCACCTGCCAGAAAGGCAGATAGCCAGGAGGTAGTGAATGGAGGTCTTGTAGTAGCTACTAATTGGCCACTTAAAGGCTTTAATTGGTGATGGATTGGACAGTTTCCAATGAACTTTCTCACCCAGAACTTAATCAGTGCAAAGGAGTGAGTATATCTCCATGGTCGATTTGCTCAATTATTACCACCTTGGGCCACATGAAAGGAGGGAAAAATCCAACAATAGAGTTAGAGTCAGTTATCATTCTAGTAAAAGTATAATGCATTCCCTTCAAAATCAATATATCCTTCCTACAAGTTCTAAGGAAAGGTCACTCGACCCGAAATGTTCACTCTGATTTCTCTCCATAGATGCTGCCAAACCTATTGAACTTTTCCAGCAATTTCTGGAATAGCAGAGTAAAATGGCCACAGAATGCTTAGAGGAATAGTTAATGATGCCCACAACAGACTCCGTAAATACAGCCGGGAAATTTTGAGCCAAAAGACTTTACTCACTAACATGACAGACCATGAATGGACAGACACAGTAGAACGAGCCAGAGACATTAGACAACAACAAACACAGAAAATGAAAAAAGCAGACCTGCAGAAAAAAACTTGACAAAGTCACACAAAAATAACAACACAGACAACCTAGAAGCATAGATTAAAAAAAACCTATCTGACTGACCCTTAACAGACACTGAAAAAGCCGCCTTAGTAAGAGGAAAAATTACAACTTCAGGGATGTGGACAAGAAAGATTTCTTAGCAGCATTAGAAACAACACAAAGACAAAAAGCTCACAGAAGAAAGCCAGCAAACCATCAGACAGACAGTAGCACCAACATTAAGCAGGATAAAGGAATGAAACACACAATACACAAGAAAGAAAAGCACTAGAAGGACTCAAAAAAAGATAAAGAACATTGTTATTCTGACTGCAGACAATGAACATTTGACAGTAATTTTAAATCTGAACAGACTGCATTGAGAAAGCAAACACACTGCTTGCAGATTCACAGGTGGTGATAGACCCCAACCCCACAACTCGAGAACCAAATCACAACCCTATTAAAAAAAAACTTCAGAAATCTGGAGAATTAAACAAGACAGACTTCCAAACACTGAAATCAGACAGATCCAACACACCACACTTCGATGGATTACCCAAGATTCACAAACTAGGAGCCCCCCTAAGACCCATAGTCATGCTACCTGGAACACCAATGTACAGATTAGCCAAGGAACAACACCAAAGACTAAAACACAAAGTAGAAGAATCATGCCACTCCATTCACTCCACCCAAGAATTCCTTCACACCACAAAAGACACCAAGGTAGAAGAGGATGGAATAATAGTCTCTTTTGATGTAACAGCCCTGTTCACATCCATCAACATCAACTTGGCCAAAAACTACTGGCTACGTTATTAGAAGAACTAAAGTCACATACACCAAATACTACCAACTTCATCAGCAAAAACAAAAGTCGTCAAGCTAGTGGACCTATGCCTTAACATCCATTTCACTTTCAATACTAAAACCTGCAGACAAACCAACGGAATACCCACGGGATCTCCAATATCATGGTTCTTAGCAGAGGCAGTAATGCAGAGACTTGAATAAACACCTCTACCAACTATCCAACCCAAATTTTGGGTCCACTAAATGGATGACATCACTAAATGAAACAAATTAGAGGAAACCTTCAAGACCATCAATAGTATCCTTACTGGCATAAAATTCACAAAAGAGGAGGAAAACAACAACAAATTGCCATTCCTAAAAGTCACAGTAGAGCGAATAGCCAGTGGGGAACTTCAAACCAGCATCTACTGGAAAACAACACATACGAACTAAATACTGAACGACAGAAACAAAATCATCCCAATACCCACAAATGAAGCTGCATTAAAACATTATTTCAATGAACCACCACAAACTGCAACACAAAGGAACCACAAAGAGCAGAGGAAAATCACCTATACAGCATATTCAAAAAGAACGGGTACCCAATGAACACAGTCTGCCAATTTCTCAGCAACAAATCCAAACAAGCAGACAAAATATATCCAGATACTCTCGCGACTCTCCCCTACATCAAAGACATCTCTGAAATGACTGCCAGACTACTCAGACCCTTTGGCATCATGGTAGCCCACAAACCCACCTACACACTCAAACAGCAGCTAATGAACTTAAAATACCCTATACAGACAACAAGCAAAATGAATATCATTTACAAAATACCTTGCAAGAACTGTAACAAACACTAAATTGGACAAACAGGCAGAAAACTAGCCACCAGGATACATGAACATGAACATAGCCACAAAAAGACGTGACCCAGTATCACTTGTATCATTACACACAGATGAGGAAGGACACGCATTAGAATTCCTAGAAGCATGGCATTCCAACCAGAACTCTATCAATAAACGCATCGACTAGGACCCCATTTACCACCCTCTGAGAAAAAGAACAGGGAATGGCAACACCACAGAAAATTACATCACCAACCCAAGGAAACCTAAACACACAAATAGAAAGTAGATCATAACACCAGTGCTTCACTGGAGGCTCACTGATGATGTTGCCGAGTATGGTGATGAAATGTCTGAAAATGAACCTTCCAGCTCAGTGAGCAAACTTACATCCAGAATTTCAGTTCCTGTTCCTTTTTTACGAAGTGGCATAGCATATCAAAAAGATCAAAATTGCTCAGATGTGAATGGAATATGGACATTGTTGCACCTAAGTCATAAGACAATTCATTGGAAGCAATCTTGGATACCAATCTACTGCCCCTAAAGACATCTTGAAGAATACACTCAAAATTTCATTGGATGTTTAAACAGGGATTCTTGGTGGCCACCTAAGAGAGACTTTGGGGATTAACGCTTGTCTTAGGACCCCTAAACCAAATTGGAATTGGACCTGCTCAGCTAAAAATTCCATTGTGATTCAAATAGCACTCACTATAAGTAGGTCAAACTTAAAGGATTATGATGAGGCTAGAAAAAAAAAGTTACTTTCCCTGTATAGCAAATCACTTCCCTGTCTTGTTCTTAGCTGCAACTTCATCCCTCTCAGGGCATACATTTAGATCAATATTCATCTTTTTAAAATAGGCAAGTTGCCTGTTGAAGTTCAACAAGAGTGGACAGCTCTGCTGAGTAATATTAAATGGTCATTTTGGGAGTCCAATGTGGTGGGCAGCATTTACACATTCATTCCAGAGAGGAAATAAGCCCCCTCCATATAACTAAAACATTCTGCATACCATATTGGGTGCATACCAGAAATAAATCTTAGCTGATTTGCACAAGCAAATAAATAACAATTTGATTCCTCCTTTACAAAATGTCTTTACAACTAATCACAACTGCTGTGAAAAAATGTCTACCTTGATCACTTTATTTACTTTGTTGTGATGTCTAAAGAAGAATTATAATTCTGACTGGAAATTCAGGCAAACTAAGTGTTGAAGCTGGAGTAAGGCAGAGAAAGCACAAACTGCACTTTTTTGTGGAGATTCACTGTCTAGCTTTAACTGATAGTGATGGCAATAACAGCAACAACACAATGATATTGATAGCACCTTTAACGTTCAGAATGTTCCAAGGTACTTAAGTTGCAAGAGTATGGGTAAGGATGCAGGTACACAAAGAGAAAAAATTCAGAACCATGACCAAAAGGTTGAATAGAGAAATCGATTTTGAGAAGGTCTTAAAGGAAGCAAAGTATTTAGGTTTGGACAGTGGGCAAGAAGTGTGTGGAATTCCAGAGACTACAGTGCAACATATCAGAAGTGCTTACTACTCTGCAGCAAGCATTACTGGTTTTTAATGCTCTACTGATGTTACCCTAGGTTGCATTCCAAAGATTCAAACATTGTTTCTGCTGAATGACCATACAAAATCATTTTAGGAGCCAAGAATAAATATTTGTGTCGACTTACTTCACTGTTGTCTTCACCCCATGATAAATTGCTGGCAAGAGGCACTTTGAGACAGCCACTTTCTGTGGAACTCCTTGTGACATCATGAATGGGGATTGGTGCCCACAACTCATCATTTTCAATTCATGATGTAACATCAGTAGGAATTCCATACTAAATCTCTGCTCTATCATTACTTGCAGTCTCTAGTACTAGAACATGATTGACAGTAGCAAAAGAAGACTGGTGTGGTAGTAAGTACAGAGGCATCCTATTATACGTCATCGCCGAATGTTTCCTTTCTCCTACTGTTTCAGGCTAGGTTAGATATAGAGATTCAGGAGGGTGGAAGGAGCCAGTTGCGAAATATTGGCAGTGGGACAATCCCAATCACGTGTTTCATTTAGGATTATCACTTTATTAGTAGTTGTATTACAATGTAGCAAAATGCTAGTGCTTCAATGATAGAATTATAGTTAATATTGAGGCTGCCTGCCCCCCCATTGACGAATGTAATGCAGTTGTTATGATTACAAATTATTTCAACAGCGCACACTCATGAGAGAAAATACTAGTGTGGCACTGTGTTATTTTTGCATGTTGCATGCATCACAAGCAAATATGCAAGTCATAACAGCAAACTTAAATATTGATGCTCAGTTGTTAGAAATGGTAAGGGAGTAGGATGAATTTGTCTTGTTCTGATGCCTTAGGCTCCCAGAGGCTTCAAAGGCTTCCCACTTTTGCATTCAGCTCTTCCAACTGCCTCGATTTGGCCAGTTTTGCTTCTCTCCTGTTCTGTAATCATTCTATAGTTCTCAAGGCACTGGCCACCTCAAGTTTAAATTCCAGTGAAAGCACATTATTTGGTTAGAACTGTGTGGTCAAACTTTCACAAGGAACAGACAGATGTAGATTTGATATTTAAGTGTAAAGATGGGTAACTCCCAACAGTCTGGAATTGGTCCAACAAACACCTTCCTAGTTCAAAACCTGTGAGTTTAAGCCCCACTCCAGAGCACATAACAGAACCTGATACTCTGAGGGGAATTTTCCTAGAGTCGTGGAGGTGGGTTCAGAAACTTCAGGGCATGGTGAAATTGAAAAACATGCCATTGAGCAGTCATGCCAATGTGTTCTTAGCACCTCTCGCTTTTCCTGAAGACAACTTATGCAAGCTGTCAGCAGCCTACCAGGTAATGGCAGAAAGCCAATTGAGTTTCTTAATGATTCAGTTGTGAGCCAATTTTGTCAGAACACTGGAATAATTCCAAAATTGCACAGGAACCACTGAGTTGTCCCAGTTAATAAATGTCGTGCCCACTGGTTGGAGAGCTGGTGAAAGCTCCAAGTCACTTCTTTCAGAGAAGACCAGTGTATAAATGTTTCAATCAGGAACTTATGTATCCAGCAATAGGACTTTCCAGGATCAATCTGCTCTGGTGGTAATTCTGTCCATACCCAAGTGCTGGCAACTAATAAGCTAATAATGTGTGAGGGTGAGTTGGGTCACAGGAAAGGCATCTCTGGCTAAGAGAAGAAGGGATGGATCTCAGCCAGCCTATTTTTTTTTAAGATGCCAGGTCCCTCATGCACGAGTAGCTTTGAATGAGTGACCCAACCCACTGGGAGCAGATAGGTTTTGCTTTTCATACTTTCTACCTTCTACTGACCCATCTGCCACTGGTTGAGCAGTGGAGACAGTGGGAGGAAGTCCTTAAGTAAGCATTATTAATTTAATTAAGATGTCTTACTTCAATTGTATAGAATCTTGATGAGACTGCACTTAGAACATTGTATGTAGCTTTGGGCCTCATAAACTCACAAGGTAAAGTTCCCTTGCTTTCCATAGATAGTATCTAGTGGAGATTTACCATACTAATTCCTGGAAAGGCAGAATTGTTCTGTGAAGAGAGATTGAGGAGATTGGACCAAATTCTTTAGAATTTGGAAAAATGAGGTTATCTCAATGAAACAAAATTCTTACAGCATAGATGCAGAAAGGATGTTTCTCTTGGGGACTCTAAGAGTAGGAACACAATCTTGGAATAAGGAGCAAACAATTTAGGACTGAGATGAAGAGAAATATGTTTTTTCAGAGGGTTATGAATACTTGGAATTCTGTACCTCAGAGGGTTGTGAAAATTCAGTCATTGAGTATTTTAATTAATGACCAACAGATTTCAAAATACTAATAATATCAAGGGAAATAGGGATAGCACAGGAAAATGGCATAAAGGTATATGATCAGCCATGATTTAGCTGGAGATTTTGAATGGCCTACAACTGCTGTTATGTTCCGAAGCTGGCAAGCTTTGCATCAGTCAGGGCAGAAGTTTGGCATTGAATGGAAAGGTCATGGAGAACCTGACACAGGAATCTCTGGGATGAAGAAATAATTGCTGATCCATTCAGTCTCATCATATATCTATTTCACTCTGCTTTCTTTTGTGTCATTCATTTCAGGAACACACCCAATACAGCCAAAATAAAGATTTTCAATAAACTGCATGGTTTTGCTGTCTTGCTTCCTGAGCCCACCCTAATTGGATGGTGCATTCTTAATTGGGCGTCTTTCTCAAATGGATCATGCATCATCTTGCCAAGTTAAAGACACTGAAATAAAACCAAAAGTAGAAGTTGCTGGAAAAGTTCAGCAGGTCTGGTAGCATCAATTTAAAAATGGAAGCATTGTTGCATTGCTCAAGGTGTCATTTTTTTTGCAAAGAGATGAAAAGCTAAGATTCCAACTGGCTGTTCAAGTGAACTTAATATGTAATAATATTTACTGAGAAAAAAGAGCAAGAGAGAGTTCTTCTGGTGTACTGGAAAACGTTTATCTCTCAACAAAAACAAGAGTGTTCCAAAGACTGGTGGCCCTCTGAGACATTTTCTTTATCTCTCTCTCAAAAAAGTGAGACCCAGCACTAACCCATGTGGTACACCACTTGTCACTCCTTGCCAACCTGAAAAAGACCTCTTATGCCTGCTATTTCCTGTTAGCTAGCCAGTTTTCTGTCAATACAAATATGTTTCACAATAACATTTGATGTGGAATGTCATCACATGCCTTCTGAAAATATAAATGCAGCATGTCCACCAGTTGCCATTTGCCCACAGAAAGTATTTCAACAGAAATGAATTCCAATAAGTTAACTCTACCTTCCTTTTAGGTGCCCTGCTATTACATCTTTAATAGCTTCCAGTATCATCCCAATGATGTGCTAACATAACTGGCCGATAGTTTCTTATTGTTTATCTCTCGTCCTTTTTGAACAAAGGAATTACATTCACAATTTCCCAACACAATCATTCCTTTTACAAAACTGGGGAATTTTGGAAAATAACTGACATCAACTATTTTATCAACTAGCTGCTATTTTAAGACTACCCCATCAATACCTGGGACTTAGCAGCTCATAGCTCCAAAAGATTGCTTAATACCACTTCCCCAGGCGATTGTAATTTTCTTGAATTGTTCCCTTCGTTTTTATTTCTATGCATCTATTTCTGGGTTACTTGTATCCTCTACAGTGGAAGGTCAATGGAAAATATCTATTTAGTTCATCTGCCATCTCCTTAAGTTTTATTTATTCTCCCATGGTACTTGTCCATTGCTGGCTGGCCAGCATTTATTACCTGTACCTATGTGGCCTTGAGAGGATGATGGTGAACTGCCTTCTTGTTGCAGTGATTGTGCTTTGGGTCGACCCATAATGCTATTAGGTTGGGAATTCCAAGATTTTGACCCAATATATTTCCATGTCAGGATGGTGAGTGGTTTAGAGGTGAACTTACAGGTGTTGGTGCTCCCATGTAAGCTGCCCTTGTCCTTATAGATGACTGTAGTTGTGGGTTTGGAAGATGCTGTCTAATGATCTTTGGTGAATTTCTGCAATGTGCATCTCAGATAGTACACACTGTTGCTGCTACTGATCATCAGTGATGGAAGAAGTTTATGCTTGTGGATGTAATATCAATGAAACAGACAGCTTTGTCCTGGATGGTATTAAGCTTCTTGAGTGCTGATGCTGCTGTGCATTCATCCAGGTAAGTGGGGAGTATTCCATCACACTCCTGACTTGTGCTTTGCAGATGGTGGGGAGACTTTGGGAAGTCAGGAGGGGAGCTGCTCACTGCAGTATTCCTAGACTCTGCCCTGTCCTTTTAGCCATTGTGTTTATGTGACAAGTCCAGCTGAGTTTCTGGTCAATGGTAACTCCAAAGATGTTCATAGTCAGGGAATTCAGTGATGGTAACACCAATGAATGTCAGGAAACAGTGATTAGATTGTCTCTTATTGGAGATGGTGCCCGGCCATGAAGGTTACTTGCTACTGGTCAGTCCAAGCATAGATATTGTCCACGTCATGTTGCATTTGAACATGGACTGCTTCAATATCTGAGAAGTTGCAAGTGGTTTGGAACATTGTGCAATTATTGATAATCATCCCCAATTATGACAGAGAGGAAGTCATCTATGAAGCAGCTGAAGATGGTTGAGACTAGAACACTAGCCTGAGGAGCTCCTGCAGAGATGTCCTGGAGCTGAGCTGATGCACCTCCAAAAGCTGCAACCATCTTTAGATTAGATTACTTACAGTGTGGAAACAGGCCCTTCGGCCCAACAAGTCCACACCGCCCCGCCGAAGCGCAACCCACCCATACCCCTACATCTACCCTTTACCTAAAACTACGGGCAATTTAGCATGGCCAATCCACCTGACCTGCACATCTTTGGACTGTGGGAGGAAACCGGAATTGAAGCAGGCGGGAATTGAACCCAGGTCTCTGGCGCTGTGAGGCAGCAGTGCTAACCACTGTGCCATCTTCCTATGTGTCAAGTAGAACCTCAACCAGTGAAGAGCTTGTCCCCGATTCCCATTGATTCCTGTTAAGATAGGGCTTTTTCGTACCGCACTCTGTCAAATGTGGCCTTGATATCAAGAGCTGTCACTCTGACTTCATCATTATTAATTCCTCAGACTTGCTTTCCACAGGACCACTGCTCACTTCACTAATGCTTCTTTTAGAAATAGATATAAAAACTGTCATCTGTTCTTATGCCTCTAGTTAGCTTTCACTTGCCCTGTTAAATTTCCCTGCTTATTAAGAATCAGCAACAAATGACAAAAAGCTTATGTTGTTACATTTTCTGCCTTGTTGCCCAACTTCGTGCCATTCTATACTTTTCTTTAAGACCAATAGCACCTAAACTTTTATTGTGGGAAAATCACTACACATTTCCTTTATTTTGGCTACTCATTAGGAAATCTCAGAGACAGAGACAATCAAGTACTGAAACAATAATTTAAGCTTTCTTATATGTAGCAACCAAAATAAGAACCTACAAGTAAGTAAATAGAAGTCTCGCTGACTAATGATGAAATCTGCCTAGGGTTTCAACTGGTCAGTCTCTGGAAATGTCTGTGGCTCAATCCTTGTACAGTGTTGGTTATTTGAAGTTCTTTTGAGTTGTTATGGTGTTGGATTCTAATACCATTTTCTTTCTTTCAAGTTTGTGGTGTGTCATTATAATCAATGGTGGGGATGAAAACTCTATTGATGAGTAAATACTTTTGGAGACTTCAAGTCTGTAAGCTTGCCTTCTCACAAGAAGGAGCTTCTTTGTTCCTTGTTACATTCAGGGTTAGCTGTCTGTTTAAAACTTTGCTTGTCCTGCAATTAACCCTTTTACTTCAGAATGTTACTTCATAGGCAGGTCTTAATTGCCTATTTGTCTTGAAGCAGCAGATTATCAAATAAATCTTATCTCCTCTCTTCCATGAGGCATCTTGTTTTTGATGTTTCCGTGTCTCCTTCCCAGCGATGGTTAATTCGATGTTACTGTAACTCCTTTTCTAATAATTTCTCATTGTTCTTTCCATCTCAAGAAACAGTTTATTCCAAAAAAGATATATTACTGAATCTTCCAATCCACGAAGTTTAGATTAGATTACTTACCATGTGGAAACAGGCTCTTTGGCCCAACAAGTTCACACTGACCCTCCAAAGAGCAACCTACCCAGACCCATTCCCCTACATTTACCCCTTCACCTAACACTATGGGCAATTTACCATGGCCAATTCACCTAACCTGCATATTTTTGGACTGTGGGAGGAAACCGGAGCACGCAGAGGAAACCCATGCAGACACGGGGTTGCCTGGAGGTGGGAATTGAACCCGGGTCTCTGGCGCTGTGCTAACCACTGTGCCACCGTGCCGCCCTAAAGTTATTAAAGTAGTGAAGTTTACATTGTTACATTTTTGTTTTAGTTAATTCCATTTGGAATTTTTCTTTCTGGCATTCTCTGCATATGACTGCCACTGCATCTCTGTTGACGCACCTCAAAACATTATTTCCAGCTGACCACCCTCCTACCACTGGATGTCCTGCAGCTGCATTGGCATTCTTGATTCTGACACTGGGGAGGCAATACAGTATCCTAGAGTCATGTTTACTGCCACAGAAATGCCTGTTGATTCCCTGCCTAAGAATTAACTTATCACAATTGATCTATTGCTTTTCCTCTTCCCACCTGCAGCTGTGTTGTCTGTAGCGCCATGAACTTGGCTGTAGCTGCACTGCCCTGAGGAACTGTTGCCTCACCAGTTTCAAAAATGGAACACAAATTAGCCAATACAATAGACTCTTGAGACTACTGCAGAATGTACACTCCACTTGATCCTTCTGACCTGCCATTCCATAACTTAAAACTAATGGTTACTCTTAAATATTCAAAGCAAGTCTGTTTTTATTCTAACAAGATATTTCTCAGAAAAAGAGAGCAAAAAAATTCTCGTCTTCTATGCAAATTAAGTGCCTAACTTTCACCTTCAAGATTGGAAACACTGACCAAACTTAGTCACACATCAATTTCTTTTTTCTCTTCAGTAAAAACTATTTCAAACCCGAAGGTAGTGTTGCTGTGACCTCTTTACAAATGAATGAACGAGCCACCTTATGCTTCCTGCAAACAAGTAAAAGTACCTGGAGAAGGAAGATAAAAAAAAAGTCCTGAACAAGCTAAAATGAACATTTCAGAGACCCCTGTGGACTGGTTCCATTGAACTGCTTTCTCAATCTTTTCCTCTGCCCATAACACCATGTGCTTTTTTTCTTTATCCACCTGTATTTGTATAGGGGAAGTTAAATAGGGGAAGTTGAAAACGGGGTTCATAATTTTTCAAATGTAATTAAAATATATTTATTTGAATAAAATAGCACATCTCGTTGAGTACAGAAACCTGACCCATACTTTCTGCCAACCTGGAACTAAACGACAGGAAAATTGAGAAATTCTCCATACTTTTTAAGATCTTTAACTTTTATGACAACTTCAGGAACAGTGAACCTTGATCTCAAGTGTGCAACCCCCATGAGGCATAAAACTACTGGTGAACTTGACCTGCTTTGGCTAGGTTTAGTCAAATGATTTTCTAGTACAGGTACACAATCTTTTATGTGAAACGCTCAGGACCAGCTGGTTTTTGGAGTTCGGAATTTTTCGAATTTCGGAATAAGTTACAATTAAATGGCGAAATTTTTCAAAAATCTTACCGAACAGCAGATTCACAGTGAGAACTACAGGCCCTGAGACAGAATTGAGACCTGCCAGTTTGGGCCATGTCCCCCCCCCACCTCACATCTTAGACTAAATCTTACTTTCAGGCCTTCAACTTTCAAAGACAGTAATGCAAATACTTTATCTCCTATTTGAAATGTGCTAATTGTAGAATATTTGTCTGCCTATTCTTTAATTTTCCGCTATTAAAAATGTAACTGCTCTAGTGCTGCTTTACATGCTCCTGTGAGTCTTTCTAGAAACATGGGCATCTTACCTAACATCGAAATTGGTCATTTTGTCTTACAATGTTTCCTTAAATTAGTTTTAGTGGACCTCTAATACCATAGCTATAGGGTAATTCAAATGAATTGAACTCAGTAGATTCATTTGAGGAACCTCTAATAGAAGTAGTAAGAATTCCAATCTTTTGTCCCAATCCTGTGCGTATTCGTGACAGGATGCCTTAATCATGGCTTTGAGTGTCTCTCCAAAGCTCCCTGTATTTGTAGGTATTGTGTAGTTGACTTCAATTGTTTTATACCCAAACTGCTGCTGACACCTTGGAAGACTTTAGATCTGAGTGTAATTCAGTTCATCGTCTATTACAAATTGTAGATGCAGGTGTAGTTACAACATTTAAAAGACATTTGGATAAGTTCATGGCTGTTTGTGACACCTTGCTGTGAATAACTTGGCTGTTGTATTTGCTGATTTCAATGACTATACTTTTGAAGTAATTCATTGGTTGTGGAATGCTTTGGAACTTGGAAGGTTCTACATGAATGCAAGTTCTTTCTCTTACCTTTTTTAGTTCTTATGATGTCATAGTCAACCAACTACAAGACAGAAAGAGGATCAGGTGATAGGTGTAAACCAGATACAAGTCATTCGTTTCACATTGGTGATTCTTCAATGCAAAATACAGCCAACTAATCACCCAATCAAAATCCAAAAATTGCATCAGCTGATGTCATAGCATTATGACTCAGTCTGTAAAATCACTAGTGTTAAATTACATCACAATTAGAACTCAAATCAACAGAGATATTTTACAAATTGTGACCCACTTCAACCTCTAAATCTCTTCATCAAGTGTTTCAGAGGAGATGCATGCTGAGGACTCCATTCATGCGTTTAAACCCATCTGTCTCCTTTTTTTAAATACATTTTTCCATTGTCATAGTGGAGTTTGTTGTTCTAACAGTTGAGCATTAAACTGAACCACGCAGATGAAGAAAACCGTAGGTCTGATCACTGATCTTAGCTAAGTTGATGATACACTAGAATCAGCCTCGGCTGAAGTCTAAGAGGAAGAAAGAAAATGACTGCTATGTCCCCCTTGGGAGTTCAGTGTGGTGTTAAATCACTGCCAGATAAATAAAAAGAACTTTAGAATTACACACCATAAAATATCAGGCTGTACCAAATGTTTCTGCCACTACCCTACATATCCCTGATTTATATTCTTTATGGAGAAAGTGAAGACTGCAGATGCTGGAGATCAGAGCTGAAAAATGTGTTGCTGGAAAAGCGCAGCAGGTCACGCAGCATCCAAGGAGCAGGAGAATCGACGTTTCAGGCATAAGCCCTTCTTCAGGAATGAGGAGGGTGTGCCAAGCAGGCTAAGATAAAAGGTAGAGGGGAGGGACTTGGGGGAGGGGCGTTGGGAATGCGATATGTGGAAGGAGGTCAAGGTGAGGGTGATAGGCCAGAGAGGGAGTGGGGGCGGAGAGGTCAGGAAGAACATTGCAGGTCAAGAAGGCGGTGCTGAGCCCGAGGGTTGGGACTGAGATAAGGTGGGGGGAGGGGAAATGAGGAAGCTGGAGAAATCTGCATTGTGGTTGGAGGGTTCCTAGGCAGAAGAATGAATGCAGATTTCTCCAGCTTCCTCATTTCCCCTCCCCCCATCCTATCTCAGTCCCAACCCTCGGACTCAACACCACCTTCTTGACCTGCAATCTTCTTCCCGACCTCTCCACCCCCACCCCCTCTCTGGCCTATCACCCTCACCTTAACCTCCTTCCACCTATCACATTTCCAACACCCCTCCCCCAAGTCCCTCGCCCCTACTTTTTATCTTAGTCTGCTTGGCACACCCTCCTCATTCCTGAAGAAGGGCTTATGCCCGAAATGTCAATTCTCCTGTTCCTTGGATGCTGCGTGACCTGCTGCACTTTTCCAGCAACAAATCTTTCAGTTATATTCTTTATGTTCAATGTAGCTCATTGAGAAATTCAAATTTCCTCAAGTTGAATTAATTTTTACTTTAGCTGCATAAAACAAGTAAGAGCATACATTGCGAATCAGACAAATAAATAAAGTTTGGGTATGACAAAACATGTAACACACTTAAATAAAGACACATTTTAAGTGAATAGTTTACAAAGGTGAACTACTTTAATAAGGGGAGCATTCTTACCACATTTCCAAATACACATTATGTTTAACTTACATGTAACCAGCAGTTTTCATATAAGCTCTTGTGTTCCTTGGCCAAATGATAGCCCACTGCATTCTCTCCCAGTTTATGGAGATCTAACCCTATTATTTTAGTTGCCTTTTAGGAGCAACATCTAAAAGGAAACTCCAATAAATAGTGATTCTTTCATGTAACTGATTCTATGTCGCTTTCCTGGTGACAGTATTGTTCATGTGAACTCTGCAGCGTATTGGCTTAGGCAGTATGATAGAACCAGGACATAAGTAATTCTCAGCCAGATAGTTGTGAACCTGACATAGTGGAAATGTCATTTGTCCTTAGTGACTGCAATGTTTGTGTTCACCAAAACAAGCAAAGTCTTTATATTTAAAAAAATGAACTCTTTTTACTTTTGACATTGAGTGTCTGCATCTTGAATTTGTTTCAAAATAAATACTTTGCCTACAATTTATACAACTACAGTGATTCAATAATTTAAGGTTAGTGGTAAATGAGAGTATCTAAGTTCTGATTGAAAAATTATTGACCTGAAAAGGTATAGATATTATCTAATGAACCTGTTCAGGCATGTTACACACGTCTGAAGCAGGTGGGACCTGAACTTGGGTCTCCTGGTTCAGAAGTAAGGATACCACCACTGCACCACAAAAAGATCCCTACCTGAAATGTATACCAGTAATGTAAGAGGTAAAAACAATGACAGCAGATGCTGAAAACCAAATACTGGATTAATGGTGCTGGAAGAGCACAGCAGTTCAGGCAGCATCCAACGAGCAGCGAAATCGACGTTTCGGGCAAAAGCCTCTTTTGCCCGAAACGTCGATTTCCCTGCTCGTTGGATGCTGCCTGAACTGCTGTGCTCTTCCAGCACCACTAATCCAGTATCCAGTAATGTAAGACCCTAACCAAGCAGAATGAGATTCAAAGAGATTGGTTTATCACCGGAGACAGATTCTTGCTGCTCAACTTCAAAAGAAAATTCCTGCAAACCAAAGCCTAAACAAGTGGGTCATCCCGATTAGACAAAACATATAAATAATGCAGTCACAGTCACACTGTTAAGATACTCCAAAGTGCTTTACATCCAAGTCCAACACTGTTGCATCTCAGCAACAATCCACAAATGATAAAGCTTTTGTTTTAAAAAGAAACAACCTTGGTAAAGGAAGAAATATTGACTGGAGCACATGGGGTATTCCTTTGCTCTTCTTGCAGAAAATGCTTTGACATCTTTCCCCACCCCCCCCCCCCCCCCCCCCACCCCCCACATGTGAGACATCAGACAGGGTCTGCCTCAGTAACAACAGTAATTCTGTCATGCATTATAGTCTATATATGTCACACTGGCATCTGCAGATTGAAGGTTGTAGAATTCTTTAAGATAGATGTTTTAACAAAACTTTGGGGTCAATAAATTCTTAAAATGCTTCAATCCTAAAAAAATGCCTCCAGAAGTCCATATTTTTATAGCATTTTGTCCTAAAAGATGAAATGCCCAACAATGTAGCACCCCATTGACCTAGATTTTTGTGCTTAATTGGGATTTCAACCCATAATTGTTCGACTAAATAGAAAGAGTGCAACTATCATTACAACTGGTCAAAAGCATGAAGTGCTATGGACATTTTTAATTTGTTATTCCAAAATGTGTTTCTGTAGGCGGGTTGATATGGCTAAAAATGGCAGCGAATGTAAATTAAGTGGCTTTCTGAGACTTGGAATGTCACAACCCATTCGTGGGCAATAGATACACATCAGGAGACTGGACTGTGATCTCTTATGACTACAAAGAAAGTAATGGACTGATAACCCCCTGCTCAACAGCAGGCACAAACTGCATGTTTATATTGTTTTTGTTTTATAGAGTACACAAGGACTGGTGTGAAAAAGACAATTTCAAGTCAAATGGAGTGCGCAATTAGGATGAGGTTCTCCTGTGTGCTGATAGTCTAAGGTAATTATGCCTACTGGTTAATGCATTAGCTTATTTTGAAGGTCACGTTAAAGAACTGTCCCTCAGTCACTGCTGTGTTGCTGGTAAAGGGAACACTTGTATGCCACATCTCAAGTAGCTGGCAAGCCAGTATATAGGAAATAGGACAACAAAAATACTCTCCCTCTCATGTATACTGAAACTCAGTCATGATCAAAAGGAATCAAATATAATCTCAACCCACCTGCAAAACTCAGAATATTGAAATTAACTGTTCAAATATCAATGTCAGTGCTACTGGTAACCTTCATGGCAACAACTGCAATGCTCAACAACCCATTGTACATGAACAATTCAGAGACTGATCATTTTAGTGTTTTTTGGTCTTACTTATTATTTCTAATTTGTACATCAATGTGTATAGCATTACTAATCTTCCTTGAATTTAGTAATTAATAAAATTTGTTAAGTCAAGAAAGCAGGTTAAATTGGCTCCTTTCAAAACAAGTTCATTTAGGTCTGGAGAAAGTTACAGTTTCCATTTTCATTTAACCTTGTTGCAAACATCTGAGGTAGGGTGTGGTTGAGTAGTGGACAGAAACTAGTTCATCCCTTTTCACCGGGGAACTTAATGATTTGGGGTATTTTCCTTCCACTGTAGCTCTCACATTGATTATGCTGGTTGCTTTCCCAATGCAGTGGGAAGTATAGATGAAATCAAAAAGTCCTCCGACCCTGGTTATACACTCTTCCACCTTGTTCTGTCAAGCAGAAGATATAAAAGTTTGAATACACGTACAAACAAATTAAGAACAGCTTCTTCCCCACTGATTTGAATGAACCTCTTAAATGTTATTGTTGATCTCTCTCTCTGCACCTTCTCAGCAACTGTAACACTGTCCTGCACTCTGTTCTGATACACTTGTACAGTACTGTACAATCTGCCTGTAAAGCCTGTAAGATAACACTTTTTACTGTACCTCAGTGCAGATGATTGTAATAAATCAAATCAAATATTAACTCCACTGTCAGGGTTATTTTATTGCACACCACTTCTAACCACAAAGCTATGATACCTCCTCTCCCTTGTGTCTCGCAGGTACCAACAGATGTATACATCCCCTGTAGAGAAACAACTGGCTCTATCAGAAACCACCTCCAAGGTCTCTGATCAAGGCAATTCAGAGGCCTCACAGGAAGCATCAACAGTGCAGCCTCTTGCACCCTGCCTATTCAGGTCCTGAAACCTGGTGGGGATATTATGTGTAGAAAGTTTGGAATCTGAAGCTGGTGAGCACCACATTGCATCAGCTCCAAGTCGGCTGAGGAAGAAGTGTCTCAAGCCGCTGGCACTTGGAGGGCTGGTAGACACGAAGCATCTGCGCAGCCCCTGTCAGGAGATGATACTGTAATGTCATCAATCAGGGACTTTATCCAAATGTGCTGGGAAAAAAAACAAGGGCAGCAGACAGGTACATGAGAGGCGATGTTCCTTTTTGCCCAGACGTTACACAATGTGGTCCCAGCTGCCTCAAGTGTGCAATAGCCTGGCTGCTCCCATGGAGAGCAGGGTTCAGTACTCTCATCTACGCTCCATCACCTCAGCCATTGGTCCTTCTTCCCACAGAGACAGGCCATGCTAGGACGGATCCAGCCAGAGGAGATACCATACACAGGCCCTACATAAGTCTCCTCTCAAAGGTGGCTGGACTTTCCATCTCTATGCTCCCGCCCTTCTCCAATCATTGACAAGGAAGTTCCACTTTCCTCTAGCAAGAAGATTCTCAGCAGATCAGCACCATCCATAATTAAAAAGGCCTGGGATTGCCTGATTAAACCTTCAATGAAATGGGCTTCACTACCAATGGGCTTCCCCAGCTGCCTAACCTGGGACAATACTGAGACGTATAGGAGGGAATGATGGGGAAAAAAATACACTCTTGAAGTGACAGAATACTATATATGAAGTATCATGTATGTATAAAGGTTATTGGTTTCATAGTACATTTTTTTGAGGTCTTTCTCGAGCTCAGTTAACTTCATGTCTATACAGAATGTCACCACATGTTGACAGCCTACTACAGCAGGTGGAAGCAAGATGAATAAAAGATATATTGGATTGTACTGACACTATTGTCCCATGTGGTAAAATATTCTTATTCTTTTCAAGGCCTCTGAGTGCAAAAGGTGTTGGTGCTGAAATAAGTGGTCAGCAATTAAGAGACAATAAGTCTACAACACAGAAGGAGCCAATGCATTAGGATTGCCAGGGATTAGGGTCTGTGTCCTTTGTCTGTGGGCTGGCCACTATGGAGCCACAGGACTGATCATTATCCACTCCCCAAGTGCAGTGGTAAATACCTTCTTGACGAGAACACCCCAACTGATGCCTGACAGTAGCCAATCCCCTAAGCAAGGCTTGGAGTCTCCGCTGGACGTTTTGTCTTGGAACCCCTGACTGACAGGTGTCTACATGGGCCATTCCCCTAAGAATTTGCAACATATCTACTTGCTTGCTGCACATGCAGTAAGCTTGCCAGGTGAGACACTGGTATATAGTGCAGGTGTGAGATTGATGCAGCACACTGCCATACAGCAAGATGTATGCCCTTTCATTAAGAGCTGCTGATGGCAAGGCAAGCTGCTTGGTCATGCAACTGTGCTAAAAGGCATGGCAAGGAAGGGATGCTATGAATGTGCAGGTATGTGCTAAATGAGCGAGCAAGCAGCTCGGAGTTGCAGCAGGGTCCAATCCATGAGCTGAATGCCTGTTCCTGAGTACAGTGTCTTTGCAGCCGCTTTCAAAGCTAATTGCCATGAACCCTGCAATCAGATGTCAACTTCCATTTTGGAGAGGTGCCATGAGAGTCCTGTAGAGTTGGCAAATCTTTGATACCAATGTCCATGGACATGGGATGCAGGTGGTGAGTGCCCATGCATTGTGCCCTGAGATGCAATTGTTTGGTGAGCAACATGGAATCTCTTCGCAGACAGCAGCAAACTGGAGTTGCCAGATACCTGCCCTGACTTCCATGTAGAGAATTTTTAGCACCTAATTTGCTTAGCTGAATGTTAGGAAAGCTATTTTCTAATCAGCCTGTTCAGAGATACTATTATATGTGTCTGAAGTGAGATGTGCAGTTAATAAAATTATTAACAAGCAAAAATACCCCATAACAGGCTACTCACCTCTCTCTTGCGAGAATCTTGCCTTAACCCATATGATTTAGTCAAAAGATGCAGCGGGTTGTCCCTGACATCAAGCCTTGTTAGACTTCTCACTTAATTCTGCCACATTTCTCACTATAGCCTAGGTTATTCAGGCCTCTAAGATTGCGACCATCAAAAAACACAATTTTTAAAACAAACTTTAAAAAGTTTTCTTGAGTTTACACTGAATTCAGGCATTTCTATATTGTATCAATGTCAGCACCTTCCTAGCAGAATTCGCAGAAAGTATTTTTGAGGATTAAAACATTAATGAGGCACTCGTGATTAGAATTTAGCCCAAACGCCAAAAAATCTGAAATTTTCAAAAAGGGTGGCCAACTGTTTACAGATGGAAAATTAGGATGATGAACTGAATGCAGTAGCAGTAGAAAGATTAAAATTGGAGTATCAGGAATTAGAATTTCAACAAAAAGATAAAGAACAAGAAAGAGTCATGGAGGAAAGAAAGCATGAAATTGGAAAGAGAGAAAATAATCCATAGAATCCCTATAGTGTGGAAACAGGGCCTTAGACCTAACAAGTCCACACCAACCATCAAAGAGTAACTCACCTACACCTATTCCCTTACCCCTGACTAATGCACTTAATCCACACATCCCTGAACACTACGGCATTTTTTAGCCTGGCCAATTCACCCAACCTGCACATCTTTGGATTGTGGGAGGAAACCACAGCACTCAGAGGAAACCCACGCAGACATGGGGAGAATGTGCAAACACCACACAGACAGTTGCCTGAGGAATCGTACTCAGGTTCCTGGCACTGAGGCAGCACTGCTAACCACTGAGTCACTGGGCAGCCCCAAAGAGCAGGGAGGAAGAGAATGTCAAGAAAATGAGTTTGAATAACTTGATCTGGTGTCCATGAAGATACTATTGGCTCAGACTTGAGTGGAAGCAATTCAGTTTGTTCACTTTATTCCTAAATTTGTGGAGACAGGGATAGAAGCTTTCCTTATCTCTTTTAAGTGTGTAGCAAAGATATCGAAGTAGATAGTCCAACATTGGTCCTTTTTACTGCAAAGTAAGCTCTCAGGAAAGCACACAAAGTTTACTCCATCTTGCCTGAAGAAAGGGTCACTGATTACAAGACAGTAAAAAAGGCTTAAATTTGTAATTGCATTGGAAGTCGACTATTAGAAATTACATGGCCTCAGGAAAGTCTTACCAGGCAAACCTCTGATTCGAAAACATTCAACTTTGCTCTTCATGAAGAATTTAGAAACTGATCCATGTAACTTTTAAAAAACTTTTATCTTTTTAGACTTACCTATTATTTTCTTGTGTGTATGTGTGTTGTATTACACATTCTTCTCACATTTAAGAGATAATAAACAACCTCTTTAACAAACTAAAGACTGGTTAAATTGCCTTTGTTTAAAACAGGTACATTTGGGTCTGAAAAAGGGCTCCAAAAGAGAAGGGATCTGATTTTAAAGTAATCTTGTTGTGACCAACTAAAAGGTTAGGGGAGAAGCAAGACAAAAATGGAGAGGAGTAAAGAAGGTGAACCAGTCCATCCCTCCCCAAGAATTTAATTTGCGAATCTTACCCAGAACCTGGGTACAACACTATCACTGACACATAGCAAGGAGCATAATCAATGTTATGTGTTCACGTAACTTTGAGAATTTTCATTCTTGTGATGCTTTGTAGTTTGAAGATTATCCAGTCTTCAGTCAAGCTATATATACTAGGAAGGACAAAGATTTAGGAGCAAATTACTGCAGATGCTGGAATCTGCACTGAAAAAAATACTGGAGATCACAGCAGATCAGACAGCATCCATGGAGAGTCTGTATGATTTGAAACCAACTGACAGTGCGGCCTCCCAGTCATTCCTGTCCTCTATCACAGAGGTCTTAGACGACAGTACACGGGAACGGCTGGACTAGCTGCTATCTCTGGACGAGCTGACCAAGGCCCTAGAGTCCTTCGAAAAGAATAAAACTCCCAGAAGCAATGGCTTACTGGTCGAGATCTATTCTGCTCTGTGGGACTTGATTGGCCAGGACCGGCTGGAGGTGTATGTCAGTATGTCACCGTGAGCACTGACCACCTGAAGGTGCTGAGTATTTGGTTCAGAGGGGCTGGGGCATGCACCAAGTCTTGGGAGGAGCGTATCAGCAAAGTGAGGCAGAAACTGGGTAGGTGGAAACTACAGTCGCTCTCCATCATGGGAGAAAACCTGGTCATCAGGTGTGAGGCAATGTCAGTGTTGTTATATGTGGCACAGGTCTAGCCTATTCCCAGCACCTGTGCCATCAGTCACCCAGGCCATCTTCTATTTTATATGCAGATCAAAGATGGACCAGGTCTGAAGGGACTCGATGTATAAAGATCTGGGCAATGGGGGGAAAACACACCCAATGCCACCCTCACCCTGATGGCCTCCTTTGTGTGGCTGCATCAAGTGGTGTGTGGATCCCCGGTACGCAAACACCAAGTGTCACTACGTACTGAGGTTCTACCTGTCCCCGGTGTTGCGAAGGAATCGCCTGGCCTCACTGCCATCCAACACTCCAAGTAGTTGGACCATTCCGTATCACCTGTCCTTAAATTTCTCCACTAAGAAGAAAAACATCTTTGACCACAAGTCCATCAGCAAATGGTCAGCACGTAGTGTCCTTGAGACCCTTCAGGAAAAGGAGAGGGCGGATCCTGTCAAGCGGTTCCCTGGGCAGACTGTCAAAGTCATTTGGCAGAATACCTAGTCGCCAGAATTTTCCAACAAGCACCAAAACATGACTTGGCTGGTGGTGAGAAGGGCTTTGCCCGTGAGATCCTTTATGCATGCCCGTACTCTCTGCCACACTGCACGCTGCCCTCGAAGCGGCTGCACAGGGGACGAGACTGCCACACACCTCCTTTTGGAATGTGCCGATGCAAAAGGAAGTCTGGAGAAGAATGCAGTGGTGTTTGTCGAGGTTCGTCCCGAGCAGCGCCGTGACGCGGGACTCCATGTTCTACAGTGTGTTCCCCGGGATGCACACCGAGATGAACATCAACTGTGCCTGGAGGATTATCAACTCGGTCAAAGACGCTCTTTGGTCTGTCCAAAACCTGTTGATCTTCTAGCTGAAGGAGGAGTTGACCCCGACTGAGTGTTGCAGACTGGCACATTCCAAGGTCCAGGACTACGTGTTGAGGACACACTGAAGTTTGGGGCAGCTGCCGCCAAGGCGCGGTGGGGAAAGACTGTGTAACGTCTGCCTGCCAAAGAAGAACAGGGGGTCCACTCAGTAAGTGGGCTCTGCTGAAACCTCAGCTAAATATATGGATGTAAATGTACAGACCTGTATATATGAATGATTAATTCCAATCGCTGTATGTAAAGAAATGCAAGGTGTGCCTATGAATGGCACCACCAATTGTATAGATCAAAATATTTTATGAATAAAGTATATTTTTGAAATAAAAAGAAGCATCCGTGGAGAGAAAGCAAGCCAATGTTTTGAGTCTAGATGTCTCTTCATCAGATGAAAATGTGATCTCCAGTGTTTGTTGTTTTCAGGACACAGGTTTGATTCTTTTCCTGAAATGTGTTGCCAGTGAACCTCAGCTCCAGCAGTGTCATAACAAAAAAATTCATTTGGCATTAGTGTCCTAATTGAGAGAGAGAAAAAAAATTAACCAGGTTCCATTATTAATCGGTACCTTGCAACCCCTAAAAAAGGTTAAATGCAATCAATTGTCAGTATCAGACTTGGCAGCAAAGCGCCCTCCTCCATTCTGTTCTTCCAGGCATTTATTGCACTGTTCATATGTGAAGCACTAGAGGGCATCAGCTACTCATGATTTAGAGGTGCCGGTGTTGGACTGGGTGTACAAGGTTAAAAATCACACAACAGCAAGTTATAGTCCAACAGGTTTAATTGGAAGCATTAGCTTTCAGAGTGATACTCCATCAGGTGATAGTGGAGGGCTCAATCCTAACAGAATTATAGCAAAAATTTACAGTGTGATGTAACTGAAATTATACATTGAAAAATTGATTGTCTGTTAAGCCGTTCATCTGTTAGAATACAGTGATAGTTTCACTTCTTTCATATGTAAATCACAAAACTTTTTTTTTAAAAGTTGCATTCTTGGGTTAGCAGTGGTGATAGCTAGACAATATGTTGAAGGTGTTAGCCCCCTGTGTGCTCAGTCTATGCCATGATGTTTAGATTGATTCTAATCTAAAAAGTGATATAATGGAGTTTTACAGATCAGTTTTACTGATCAGAAACTTTGGATCCAGTCTGATTTCAGAGTTCCCTACACGCCCTCATCCCACATACTTCTCGTGTAGGCGACTTCTACTGCCTTCCAAAGGTACACAAAGCCAATACAACAGGATGTCCCATCGTGTCAGGCAATGGGATCCTATGTGAGAATCTCTTCGGCTATGTGGAAGGCATCTTGAAACCTATTGTACAGGGGATCTCCAGCTTCTGTCGCGACACTACAGATTTCTTACAGAAACTCAGCACCCACACACCAGTCGAACCAGGAACATTCCTTGTCACAATGGAAGTTGCCACACTCTACACCAGCATCTCCCACAATGATGGCATCGTGGTAACAGCCTCAGTACTCAACACCAACAACTGCCAATCTCCAAACACCATCCTACAACTTATTCGCTTTATCCTCGATCACAACATCTTCACCTTTGACAACCAGTTCTTCATCCAGACACATGGAACAGCCATGGGGACCAAAGTTGCACACTAATATGCCAACATTTTTATGCACAGGTTCCAACATGACCTCTCCTCTATGCAGGATCTCCAACTAACATTGTACGCCAGGTACATTGACAACATTTTCTTCCTCAAAACCCATGGTGAGGAGTCACTGATAAAACTACACAGTGACATCAACAAGTTTCATCCCACCATCAAACTCACCATGGACTACTCTCGACTATCTGTCTCATTCTTGGACAGATGCATCTCCATCAAGGATGGACACCTCAGCACCACACTCTACCGCAAACCCACAGACAACCTCACAATGCTACACTTCTCCAGCTTCCACCCAAAACATATTAAAACAGCCATTCCCAATGGACAAGCCCTACGCATACACCAGATCTGCTCAGATGAGGAGGAACGTGACGGACACCTGGAAATACTCAAGGATGCCCTCAAGAATGGGGTACGATGCTCAATTCATCAACTGCCAGTTCCGACGTGCCACAGCAAGGAACTGTAATGACCTCCTCAGGAGACAGACACGTGCTGCAACTGACAGGGTACTCTTCGTTGTTCAGTATTTCCCAGGAGCTGAAAAATTATGCCATGTTCTTCGTGACCTGCAACACATTATCAATGAGGATGAGCACCTCACCAAGACCTTCCCCACACCTCCACTACTTGCCTTTAAAACAACCACCAAACCTCAAACAGATAGTTGTTCGTAGCAAGCTGCCCGGCTCTCAGGACAACTCCATACAACCCTGTCATGGTAGACGCTGCAAGACATGTCAGAGTGTGGACATAGATACCACCATTACACGTGGGGACACATCCCACCTTGTACATGGCAGGTACTCATGTGACCCAGCCAACGTTGTCTATCTTATACGTTGCAGGAAAGGATGCCCGGAGGCATGGTACATTGGGGAAACTGAACAATGGCTACGACAATAGATGAATGGGCACTGCAAAACAAATCAACAGACAGGAGGGTTCCCTCCCAGTTGGGGAGCACTTCAGTGGTCCAGGACATTCAGCCTTGGATCTTCAGGTGACCATCCTCCAAGGTGGACTTCGGGACAGGCAGCAGAGAAAAGTAGCTGAGCAGAGGCTGATAGCTAAATTCGGTACCGATAGGGAGGGCCTCAACCAGGACCTTGGGTTCATGTCACATTGCAATGGTGGTCACTACAAACACACACACACTCTTTCTCACACTCAACCCCCAACCCAGACAGACACACACAGGCAGACAAAGACCCACATGCACACATTTTGTGGGGTGAATTTGTACTTTCAGGGTTACATTGTACTTTGCTCAAAAACTGCATGAATTTATGTAAAACTCCATTATCTCACTTTTTAGATTAAAATCAATCTAAACATCATGGCATAGACAGAGAACATGGGGGCCAACACATATTAAGTCTCTAGCTTATCTCTCCACGCTTCAGGCTCACTGCCTTTATTCCTGATGAAGGGCTTTTGCCCGAAACGTCAATTTCGAAGCTACTTGGATGCTGCCTGAACTGCTGTGCTCTTCCAGCACCACTAATCCAGAACCTTCAACATATTGTCTAGCTATCACCATTGTTAACCCGAGAATGCAACTTTTTTAAAAAAGGTTTTGTGATTTACACATAGTTTCACTTCTTTCAACAGATGAAAGGCTTAACAGACAATCAACTTTTCAATGTATAACTTCAGTTACATCATACTGTAAATTTTTGCTATAGATTCTGTGTTAGGATTGAGCCCTCCACGATCACCCGACGAAGGAGCGTCGCTCCAAAAGCTAGTGTGCTTCCAATTAAACCTGTTGGACTATAACCTGGTGTTGTGTGATTTTTAAATCAGCTATTCAGTAAGCCTTTGTCCAACAAGGGAATCAATAGTATCAAATAGAGGTAAGGAAAAGGAAGGATGAAAGGCTGTGAAATCTTTTCAATGTATTTATTGAATATAGAAATTCCCATTAGGCCCACTTTTGGCTCAGTACTTGTTCCAAAAAATAGCATGCTACACACTTGCATTTTATATCAAAAAGCAGTTGTAGACAATAAACTAAACAATAAACATTCTGTTCTGAAATACATTATCTTGATGTAATGTCAGACAGATAGATGACAAATTAAATAATTGGTTGGTGGGGGTTTATGGCACCCTTGTAGTGTCCATACCTATGAACTAGAAGGTCTCGTTTCAAGTTCCACCTGACAGGAAGATGTATCATAATATGCCTGAACAGTTTGAGTGGTTAGCACTGCTACCTCACAGGTAGCCAGGGTCCCAGGTTTGATTCCAGCATTGGGCGACTGTCTGTGTGGAATTTGCACACATTCTCCTCGTGTCTGTGTGGGTTTCCTCCTGGTGCTCCGGTTTCCTCCCACAGTCCAAAAATGTGCAGGTTAGGGTGGATTGGTCATGCTAAATTGCCCATTGTGCTAGGTGCATTAGTCAGAAATGGGTCTGGGTGGGTTACTCTCCGGAGGATCAGTGTGGACTGGTTGGGTCGAAGGGCCTGTTTCTACGCTGTAGGGAATCTAATTTAATCTATTTTGGCCTTACCTCTAGGCCAGAAGGTCTGGGTTCAAGTCCCTCAGGATATGATGACCACACAGATGTGTCATAACACGTATGACTGGGTTGATAATAAATTCAAATCAACTATCAAGTTGTTAAGTTAACTCCCTTTGGAATTTAAAGCTCTCTGTCTCCCCTGAGCTAGCAGAAATTGATGGGTTGAATGGAACTTGCCCACTTGCTCAGTCTTTAAATATAGAATTCAAGTTTCAACAACAAAAATGTGTGACTGACTGTAATGTTAATCTGACAGTGACTACCACACACCGAGCATAGCACTGGAGTCTCCAGAAATCAAAGATTTATCCCCTAGTGTTATCAAATCTGGTGATACTTTTCCTTGAATTTTCTTTCAGCATCTTTATCTTGAGTTATAAAAGATATTGGAGATAGGACTAACAGGTGTTTGATTAATCATGGAGAATCATCCAATCATATAATAAAGGTCAGGATTATTGAAAGGGTTTGAGTTGTGGATCAGTGGCAGCCAAAGAATTTGATGATGCCACCAACCTCCATGTCTTGTCACAATCCCATCCGTAAGCCATTCCAAATAAGGGCAGCTCAGAATTGGATCAGCTGCCTGCAAAGTAATGCTGGATGGCCAATTGATGTTAATTATATTCCCACATCAACTGGAATTTCCAGTTGACAACATGGGCAGCCCATGTTGGCCAGGATCATGTCCAAATCATGCAATAGACATCATCCTGACCCACCACCCCAATGAACACATATGACAACAGCCATGTTATAGCTGTGGCCGTTGGTGATTCCCAGGTGTTGGTGACCCTTCTGTATATGGCATTTATAAAAATAACTTTTCCTTATTCTTGCCCATGCTGTCTCCATCTTATCAGCAGCTTCCACCTCTTCCAGCAGCTCTGCTGGTTTAGTTCCAGAGGATGTCCCATAGACCAGTCAGCGCAAGGAAGCGGAATCACCATCCCTAGAAGTACAGTGAGCCCCACTCCCTAACAAGTAATTGCCTAAGAAATTGAAAATCCACTTTTGCATGCCCTAAACAAATTATGCTATGCCCTAGCCAACATTTCCAATTCTCAACCCAGATTGAAAATCCTGCCCAAAGAGGCTACTTGCACAGTGCCACATTGAAGATTGACAAGTTAATTTCTTACGCTGCTGTTGAATGGCCTGCTGACACTAAACGTTTGAGCCTTACTCATATACTGGAGGCCTACACTGCCATGTACGGTAGCCTGCAAAATACCAAAGCTGATTGTAAAAAGCTGTGAAGGTCACCTCAGTGCACATGTTTACAGCACTCCTTACACTTTATTGTTCCTACAGTAGCATTTACACCCTCCATGACCACAGTGATAACAGCACTGATTTGGGACATCACTATAAATAGTATAAGTGTATTTCTGCCTAACACCACGAAACGTTGAAGGACATTGGAATTAAGAGCTAACAAAGAGGAAAAGAAGAGCCAATTCCCATTTGAAGGAATGTGATCTTGATGTTTTGATCTTTCAGCAAAAGTGTCTCTGAAACTAGCATTTGGTGACCAAGTAAACTTTGATATTGAGAGCAATCATAATTTTGAAAAAAAAAGGTAGAAAATCTACTGTGACAGGGCCAAGACCAGTGACTAGAAGTGGTACTGTCCAACATGGTATATGACCAGATATAGACAGATAAAACCGGCTGAACTTGTCATTTTTGCTGGGGTAGATTTCCAACAGTAACAAAAAAAGTGTTAGTTAGTATTGCCTAACAGGCAATGTCATCTGCCAGGATGTGTAAAAAAAAAGCCAGTTCCATCAGCCTATACCGTTTCCACAAGTTTGATTCTTGATGGATCATTGTCTTTCAACATCATAACATTCAGTGTAAGACTAGTTGACTCCAGCACAACAAATCATCTATTCAGTATGTGAGAGGTTAATGTGTAAGAGCTGACAGTGAGATTCCTCTTATATTAAACACAATGCTGACTGCATTGTACCCAGCTGCTGCAAATGTACAAGATCAACAAATCAGAGCTAAGAAAAATTGTATTGAGATATATTCAGCAAGTTGAGTTCTTGCAACAGCATAATCAATACAATTTTCCACTATCATTACTTATGAACATTAAAAATGTATTGAAGTGAAACTTTTCTGGTCTGCCCTGTATCCCACTCCACTGGGATTGTTTAAGCTACTTGTAACAGCATAGACAAAAATGAGAAACAATAGAGAGGTTGGGATTTGAATTCAAATAAAAGTGCTTCTGCAATTTTCAAATAATGCCGATATATTTCAGAATACAACATTCAGGTTTATCTGCCAGAGCACCAAATAGAGCGATTGTCGAGACAGAGCTGATAGACCTCGGAGGCATACATTCTATAAAAAATTTCCTTTGTTATATTACACATTTGTAATGGCAATAACTTACCTCAGCCATTAAGAATACTTTTAAACCCTCCTTGAAATCCATTTAAATTTTGTAACCTAGCCCTAATACCGGAATAGCTCATTGTCTTGGTGCAGTTTCATTCCTCTTGTACAGAAGATAAAGTGGAACTCTGAATCAGTGCTAAATGATCTATACATGTAACACATACACATACATTTTGATAATTTTAGGCACTCAAACTTTATTATTGCCTGTACATAAAGAACAGTGGACAAAGATAATTGACAGCCCAGGAACAGGGCCTTCAGCCCTCCAAGCCTGAGCCGATCCAAATCCATTGTTTAAACCAGTCACCCAATTCCTAAGCATCTGTGTCCCTCTGCTCCCCACCTAAGCACACATCTGTCCAGATGCATCTTAATTGAATCTACCGTATCTGCCTCTACTTCAGCTGGCAGCATGTTCCAGGCACCTACCACCCTCTGTGTAAAGTACTCGACACGTGTCCCCTTAAAATTCTCACCTCTTCAAGGCTTGACCTCTTGTTACTGAATCCTTCACCCTGGGAAAAAGCTTATCTGTATCTACCCTATCTATACCCTTCATGATTTTGTAGGCCTCAATCAGGTCTCCCCGAACATACAGAAAGATATCCCTATAAAAGATGATAGCCTTCCAGTTTTATGAAATTTAATTTGTTGAATATTACAACTCAGTTGTAATTTCCAGTGTTTCCAATTGATTTCTCCAATCTCATTTTCTTTATGGTATTGTCTCAAAATGTAAACAGTTGCTGTAGATAAATTCAAAAGATCATTAAAAATGGGAATAATAGTAAAGCCATTTTGCCATTCTAGCCTACGCTCATTCAATAAAATCCTGGCTGATCCAATTATGACCTCAGATTCACTTAATTGCTGATCTTCAATTATCCTTGACTATCTTGGATCAAAAAATCTGTCTAATGCAGCCTTGAATATACTCAATGGCCCAACTCCCACTGCTTTCAGTGGAAGAGAATTCCAAAGACTAACGACTCTGAGGAAATAAATTCCTCCTCATCACCATTTTGTATGTCTGCATTGGGTGTGGGTCATCAGGCTCAGGGGATTTGGCAGCCCTTTGGTCAGTCTAATTTTTTTGCTAGTGATAGTGACTATTTTAAGTTTATCTATCCATTTTGCCTCTTGATCTTTTGACTCCTATGGTGAAGGCATATGCAATTCATAAGAAATACTGTTAATCTGGATCAAAGCAAATCAGAGAGACACAAAATCATTATAATTTTTTCTGTGCCTAGAATTTGTTAACTACTCAGTCAAGATATTTTTCATCTATGTTATGACATACTCTGGAGCAGGTTGCTCTTGACTTTGGGCCTCATGGCACAGATACACAACCACTGCACCACAGGTATTTTCTAATCAACCTGTTCACAAATGATATTACACAACACTGGACTTGAACCCAAAACTCCTAGTTTAGTGGTGGGCACGCTGCCAATGCACCAGAAGAGCCAGTCACTGCACCAGAGATATTTTCTCATTAACCTATTCAGTTATTTTATTATACAACACTGGAACAGATGGGACTTGAACCAAAGCCTCCTGGCCCAGAGGGAGAGACGGTGTACCAGTGCACCGTAACAGATCCACCACTGCACCAGATAAATTTTTTTGGTAAGGTAATGATTCCTTAGTCCCAGAGGGCCATTGGGCTGCTCTCATTAAAGGGAGATGACTGAAGGTTGTTTAACCCGATGGTCACCCTGCCTCAGGTGAGTGACAAGGTTGAGAAGATGGGGCCTTTACAGTAATCTCAAATCAATACTGAAATTAAACCTACACTGCTGGAGACTGCAATACAGCTTTTTTTCCTAGCCAACTGAGCAAACTAACCTCCACCTACCAGACAATTTAAATCAACCTATTCAGACACACTTTGGAGCAGATGGGATTTGAACCTGGGCCTCCGGACTCAGAGGTAGGAATATTACCACTGCAGCACAAATCCCTGTTTAAACTAACTATACAAACATGTTTGGAAACACCTCTTGGAGCAAATGGGAGTTGCACTAGGGCTTTTTAGGCCCAGAGGTAGAGATACTACCACTGCACCACAAGAACCCATCACTGTACCAGTATTTTCTTAGAAAGCCTTTGCATAAAAGTATTGTAAACACTTCTTTTGCAGGGAACATTTTAACCTGGGCCTCCTGACTCAAAGCTAGAGACACTAGTGATCCACAATTTTCCTAATCAATAGAGATGTTCAAATACCACTTTGGAAGAGGTACTATGCCCCTATGGCATCTTCTTGTCCAATGTTAGCCCAATTCTTCCACTAGCCCAACCTAGAGGTACTTACCACTGTCAAGATATCCTAGAATCCCAGGCAAGGGCATTGTATTTGAAATCCAACCAAGCAGTAGGGAATCCAAAGCTGCCCTTTGTCAACAAAGTGGCACAGCAGCCACAAACCAATGCTTCTCACATCACATAAGTGACATGGCTGACACTTCTTTGTACATAACATTTGCCAATTGCTGTTTAAGCACCAGGTCACTCAGTTTATTCATCCTTAGCCACATCCATTAACAGTCACATCCCATCTCACAATCCTCTCTAAGTCACTGATACACTTCCCTCAATGCCAAGTTTAGAACAACATTTAATCCTTAACAAAAAAACCAAAGCAGTGTGGATGCTGGAAATCAAACAATCAGGAATTGCTGGAAAAACTCAGCAGAAGAGGCAGCATCTGTAGAGAGAAAATAAAGTTAATGTTTTGGGTCCAGTGACCCTTAGAATATTTTCAGCAATTAATCATTGTTCAACATGGGACCATGCATGGTGGGAAGTGTTCAATCTCTTCAAAACATTCAATTTTATTCATCAACAATAGAAATGAACAGAAAGAATAACAAACAGAAGCTACATTTGCCTTTTGGAATAGAACTTAATTGCTTGCATGAATAGAACCTGAAAGAACTGCAGATGCTGTAAATCAGAAACAAAAACAAAAGTTGCTGGAAAAGCTCAGTAGGTCTGGCTGCATCTGTGAAGAGAAATCAAAGTTAACATCTCGGGTTCGGTTTCTAAGGAGGGGTCACAGTATCCAAAATGTTAACTCTGATTTCTCTTCCCAGATGTTGCCATACCTGCTGAGCTTTTGCAGCAACTTCTGTTTTGATTGCAGATTTGTTGGTACTCAACATTCAAGCAATCAATAATGATCACTGCACCCAGCTCTCATCTACTGAAACCGGGTGTCAGGTAAGTCCTTTTTGCCTTGTAGCAGCTGACACAGCAGTGCTCTATTATGCAAAAAGAGTGATGTTCTTCCCGTTCAATGTCCTTACTTCTCACTACAGAAGATTGCTGCTGTTCTCCCAACTCAGACTCCATCACTTCCCTTCTTTGCCTGCTTCAGTTGTGTAGAGTACAACATGCTAGGATTGTGTGGCACACTCTGACTAGACTACTGTAAGGTCACTTCCCCCAGCCTGATCCAATGAGCAGAACCTCACCGTCAGCAGATTTATTGTCTGCTCCACAGTGGCCCTGGTCTAAGAATAGTCCGCTTTGTATCTATGCTGCATAATGGCATGAAAGTAGCCCTTTAATAGCTTTCCTGCAAGTTGCATAGTTCTGTGACAGTGCTCCTGTGACATTCTCAGTCTCCAGTGATATGGTGCCTCATTCTTCTGAAGGAAATGGCATCAAAGACAATAGATCAATTTGTCATTCTTGCAATAAGTCTGTGCCAGGAGCAGAAGAAATGTAACAGATCCTTAGCAATGTGAACAGTTAGTATTCAGATTACTTACAAATGATCATTCAACATGTTCCTCCATACAGCAGGACATGGAGTACTCAGACAAAACAGGCCACAGAATGACCATACATGGAATTTTGAAACTGGACCTTATTTCAATGAATGCATCACCAATTATGTTATAAAGACACTGTAGGAGACTATAAGTGCTGCATGCACCCTTCACATCCCAAACATGGTTGCAGAGAATAGCTTGTCATCAAAGCACATAACAGCATGTTTTATTAAACTTACAGATCAAAGTGAGAAGGAATCAATTCCTTTCCCATGTGCAGCCCATGATGTCTTGCATTAGCTTTGCATTTTGTGGCTCATAGTTGCCACTTTTAAAGGTCATCTGGGATTACTTCTACTTCACAGAGGTGTTTATTTTCAATCTGCAAGAATTTATGACATGGTCAAGATTGTGATCAGCATTTGCACTTCATATTGTTGTACACTGCATTATTTTAAATGCACAGTGTTATAAAAAGGACTTCAACCTGTACTTTCAAAGTGTATGGTCAATGCAAAGGTCCTTGAAGGGCCTCTTGTCGCTCAGAACTGGAACCTGTATTTTGAGACAAAAAGGAAACACTGACACCACCCACTCTGGGTCTGGTAGCAACCGTCTTCTTTTGGTTGCATTTAGAAATCAAGCAATATGGAAAGCATTGCAGGTGACGCCTGGCCATGTAAGCCTTGGGTTCAGCCTGAGCAGAACAACAGCCCCCACCTCCTGCAAATCACAATCTCCCTTTCTACCTGGCATTTTCTGGACAGCTAATCATATTCCTTCACATTTATTGCCATTCACCACCTCAAATTATGATTCCTGGTCTCATCCATAGCCCCAAGCACCATTACTATAGTTTAGTCCTGTCCACCATCATAATGCGCACTCCTACCATCAAGGCCACAATCGCCATGACTGCCTAGACTCCTATGTCCTCCAGTACACAACCAGCTCTGTTCCATATATGTCATTCCTCCCTTCACGGATTTTGTCTGCTTTGCTTCCCAGGTTGCTTTCTCCAATTCCCAGTATTGATTCCCCACACCTTCTTGCCACAACAATGTCTCTTGATACATTCCCCTGACATTCATTCTGCTGACCTTAGGTGGGCTACAGTCCATCCTTCACTACTGACTGACAAATGAGCAGACCCCTGACCTATTTTCTTGCTGCTTCTCAACTGATGATCTGCAGATCCCTGGAATGCTTTTACTCAGCCTGCAGGACTGACTATGACCCACTCTCTGAACTATAGTGAGACAGAACCTCTGACCCTAATTACCACAAGGGGATAGCAGACTGTGCTAGGACCCTGTCTGTGAATAAATGGTGCCCTTGACTGTCTATACCAGGACCTCCCAAAAAGTGGTGATTCTGTGGAAGTCACTACAACAGAAAGTGGCTGACACCAAAGTATGATGTGAGTTCAAGTAGGAGGTAGATATAGCTCCTGTGGCTAAAGGAATCAAGTGATATGGAGAGGGCAGGATTAAGAATTGAGTTTAGTAATCAACCGTGATCATATTTAATAGTATAGCAGGCTCAATGGGTTGAATCGGCCTACTCCTGTTCCTATCATCATCTGTGTTTCTAAACTGATAACAGCTTCTTTGACCAAACTGAAGACTACTCCCATTTAACTTTGTGACACAAGCATTTGGTTGATGCAAGTGCAGTGTATTTGCTACTTGGTCAGTAGGTTAGACCAGGGAAACCCAGTGGATGTTATCTATCTAGACTTCCAAAAGGCCTTTGATAAGGTGCTATACAGGAGGCTGCTCAGTAAGGTGAGGGTCCATGGTGTTCAAGGGGAGCTACTGGCATGGGTTGGGGATTGGTTGTCTGACAGAAGGCAGAGAGTTGGTATAAAACGTCCTTTTTTGGAATGGCAGCTGGTAACAAGTGGGGTCCCGCAGGGTTCGGTGTTGGGGCCACAGCTGTTCACTTTATATATTAATGAATGGATGAAGGGACCGGGACATTCTGGCGAAGTTCACCGATGATACGAAGTTAGGCGGACAAGCAGGTAGTACTGAGGAGGTGGGGAGGCTGCAGAAAGATTTAGACAGTTTAGGAGAGTGGTCCAGGAAATGGCCGATGAAATTCAACGTGAGTAAGTGAGAGGTCTTGCACTTTGGCAAAAAGAACACAGGCATGGACTATTTTTTAAAACGGTGAGAAAATTCATAAAGCCAAAGTACAAAAGGATCTAAGAGTGCTAGGTCAGGATTCTCTAAAGGTTGACTTGTAGGTTGAGTCTGTGATTGTGGGCAGCACGGGAGCTCAGTGGTTACCACTGCTGCCTCACAGCACCAGAGTCCCAGCTTCAATTCCAGCCTTGGGTGATTGTCTGTGTGGAGTTTGCATATTCTCCCTCTGTCTGCATGGGTTTCTTCTGGGTGCTCCAGTTTCCTCCCACAGTCCAAAAATATGCAGGTGAGGTGAATTGGCCATTCTAAATTGCCCATAATATTAGGTGATTTAGTCAGAGGGAAATGGTGGGTTTCTCTTCAGAGGGTTGGTATGGACTTGTCGGGTCAAAGGGCCTGTTTCCACACTGGAGGTAATCTAAGCTTAAGAAAGCAAATGTAACATTGTTATTTATCTCAAGAGGGTTGGAATATAAAAGCAGCTACTTACTTCTGAGACTTTATAAAGCTCTAATTAGGCCCCATTTAGAATACGGTGTCCAGTTTTGGTTCCCACACCTCAGGAAGGACATACTGGCACTGAAGCATGTCCAGCAGAGATTCACATGGATGATCCCTGGAATGGTAGGCCTAACGTAGGATGATCGGCTGAGGATCCTGGGATTATATTCATTGGAGTTTAGAAGGTTGAGGGTAGATCTAATAGAAACTTAGAAGATAATGCATGGCTTAGAAAGGATGGATGCTAGGAAGTTGTTTCCATTAGACAAGGAGACCGGGACCCATGGCCACAGCCTTAAAATTAGGGGATGTCAATTTCGAACGGAAATGAGGAGACATTTCTTCAGCCAGAGAGTGGTGGGCCTGTGGAATTCATTGCCATGGAGCACAGTGGAAGCTGAGACGTTGGGTGTCTTCAAGGCAGAGATTGATAAATTCTTGATCTCGCAAGGAATTAAGGACTACGGGGAGAGAGCAGGTAAGTGGAATTGAAACGCCCATCAGCCATGATTAAATGGCTGAGTGGACTCAATGAACCGAATGGCCTTGCTTCCACTCCTATGTCTTATGGTCTGTTGATGCATGCCGTAGATGTGAGAGTTTGGCACAATACTGTGCCATACAGCATCATGTCCACCCAGTTGACAGCATACGCTGACAAGCTGTTTGGCTCGGTGTTTGAGCTAAACTGCAAAGCAGGACATAAATAATATGAGCCTTTAATATCTGTCTAAGGGGTAAAGTGCAAGACAGGAATATTGTGAGCATGCAGGTAGGTGCAAAATAAGCACTAAAAGTCTCCTGAGATGCAGTCTGGTCCAGTCTATAAGCTGCATGACTGACCGTGTGCACAAAATGTTTGCATCAGCATTGCAATAGAAGGTGCTAGTGTGCCTCAAAGTGCTGCATTGCAGTAGAGAAGTGGAGGACTGTAAGTAGATTGGCAATAATGATAGAGAGAGGTTAGTATGTGGGGTCAACATGTCAGGAAGGGATTATGCCTGAAACATCAACTCTCCTGCTCCTCAGATGCTGCCTGACCTGCTGTGCCTTTCCAGCATCACACACTTTTTAACTCTGATCTTCAGCGTCCGCAGTCCTCACTTTCTCCTCGAGGTTGGTGTCTACCACATACCTTTGTTCATGGATGTGGTTATGTGCAGTCACCTGCCAATGGAAGGACCCCCGAGACCCTGTTGGCTGCTGTCCAATATGGAGGCCTAGAGGGACAAAAGCAAGCTGGAGTCACCAGGTACCTGTTATTATTTTCATAAAGGGAATTCTCAGCATCTTGTGTACCCAGCTAGTGTTAGAATTGTAGATTGCATATTAAGAAGGCCAGTTTAAGTAGTAATTAGGATAATAGTGGGCACTAATTCATGCTTATTGGCCTCTCTCAGCTCATTCATGAGAATCTTGTCTTGATATCTAGTACTTGGCTGAAAATTGAACCATTTTGGTCTCAAAGTTGAGAAGTGCCTTGCTGGAGATGACACCTGATTTTCCCAAATTTCACGATATTGCCCATGTTGGTCAGAGGCTGGGATGATTCTTCCCAGAGTTACGTTATGGAGCAGTGAGTTGGATACTTTATCAAGCAGAATGGCACCAGGAGTCTTTGGGTTTGGGAAAAACTGTTCAAAGGCAGCTTCAACTTGGTGCAGCTACAGTTTGAGAGAGAGTGTAGTGCACTGAGACATCCAGAGGCCTGAAATAAAGAAACTTCTCTCGTCATTTCTGAGTTTCAGAAAGAAAAGAAAACTGGAAACTCTAAAGAAAGCATTTTAATACAAGAAGTGACATGAGTCAACCCAATCAGCTATTAAAAATTTGAAAGATCACTGTGGACAGCACTGTATAATCCTTGCTAAAGTTGAAAGAACTGTGAGAAATAACTCTTCCTTCATGGTCTAGAATCTTGAATACAGAATTTGGTTTCCCTTTTATATTTTTCATACATGATACTTATGTTGTCTGTTTTTGTCTGTCTTATTTGTGAATGTGTATCTATGGGAATTTAGTAATCCATCATTTGCTAGTTGATAAAGAGTAATTTTTTAAAAAAAAAACACTACTTTAATGATAGTGAAGAAATCTGGTGTGAATTATTCTTTATAAAAGCAAAATACTGTAGATGCCGGAAATCTGAAATAAAGGCTGAAAGTGCTGGAGAAACTCAGTACATCTGCCAGCACCTGAGCAAGCACAGAGTTAGTGTTTCAATTCCAATTGAATTTTTCTTGCTCTCTTAAAATCAGACTTCCATTCAGAAATTAGTAATCTTTTCGCAGGACTATTTTCCAGTTCCACTTTCAGAACTCATTCATTTTCTTGCTGTCCACATTAAAACTTTGTGGATCCAACCCATAGATCTTATCTCCTGTCCCTCATCACACAGTTAGCTAAAATTCATATTTTCCATCACTTTCCCTGCTCTCTCCATAACAATGACATTTCTTTGTTCACTGGCACATATTTTTAAGGTACCAACTTTCAGTTGTTGCCTGTGGGGCAAATAATGTTGTCCTGATCTCTGTGTCACTTTGTCCATATATAGTTGATCTTTTATCTACTAATGTGGCCTTCCAAATTGTCCAATACGTATGTATGGAAAGTGCTTCAGGCCTCATCACTTTCTATGACTTGTTCAAAATTTGGGAGTCTATAATCAGTGTCATTTAATCCTGAGGAATCAATCTTCAAGTGTGATTGGCACACTATATGATTACTGTTCTTCCATGACCATCTTAACAAGACCCTGCCTTCTTTCTGCCCTTCTCTTTTGAAATATTCCATATCCTCCTGTTAAATTGATTTTTGGATTTATTTCTCATGGTCTTAATTGTGCCATAAGGCTCACAATATTTCCCTGAAACCCCACTCTTAATAAATGCAGGGCATTCAAGTGCTCAGAAAAAGTGGAGCTAATTGTAATCCTTTCCCAAACTGGGGGATGTTAACTCATTACCAAAGGAATTTTTGGATTTCTCCCAAAAAAAAGACTATTGATATGGGCTATAGCCTCCAACCATATACAGTGAGACATTAGTTCTTTGGACATGCCAGGCAGATATTAATTTACAACTTGTTGGTTTGCTCAGAATGTAAAAAGCATCTCATCTATTACTTATGATTTCTTGCATAGATTCCATTACCAAGGGGACTTTGCTGCTATTGTTTTCATTTCTACAATGTTCACATTTTCACACACATTCCCAAGATCCCCCATATCTCAAAATTAATCATTGATAAATTACTCCCATTGACAGTTAGAAATTCAACTGGTGTCCCAGTTCAGTCAATCCATTTCTCTATTACCTTTCCACTATTACCCTTTCTTCTTTACATTATATATGACGGTAGACACACTAAATAGAGTTACCATGTCAATGAAATGCTCATTGAAAATGTGATTTTCTTTATTGAATCCTATTAAATCTATCATTACTACTTTGCTAATAGCAGAGCCACTATGGGTCATATTGGTATCCTATATTCTTTAAATATATCACATCAATCACTAAGCTCTTCTATAAATTTAATGCATTCATCATCCCTTACTCTAGCATGTTTAATCTGTGAGAGGAAGGAAAGGCAAATTGTCAATATAATTTTAAGATACTGAGCCCTTTTTCTTTTTTCAACTCTTTTCTCCTGATGCTTGTAATACCTGCTCAATAGTTTGGTTGCAGAAGTTAGATTCTTGTTAAAGAATTCATTAACTTCCCAAAAAAGAATTGTCGTGTCATGTTCCACATTCAATTTGATTTGAGCCTTTTTCATTGACAGCCTGTTCATTCACTTGATGCTACATCTGTGCTGACAAAGTGACTTGCTATAGCCATGTGACAGTGAACCACCACTCCTTTTAGGGATTTCACCATGCTGTCAACCCAAACTTGAAGCAGGTATCAGTGTCAAATTTGTTAATCTTAATTTGATCTTTATTATTTAAAGACATCTAGTTAAAGTTTTAACCAATCCACTCCACACATTCTGGACATGCTGTCCAACACAGCATAATTGAATCCATCTGTGACTAAAACATACGTAATTGAGCTGAAACTTCAAATAACTTCAAGCAATGTCCTCTACCTAAACAGTATCACCATCTTCTCCTTCCAAGCCTTCCACATCACAAATAATTTTTAAATCTTTGTTTTTCCATTTAGGACATTTCATTGGGTAATTGTGTTTTGAGTCACATCTCAAATGCCTTTTGACTCCCGGGAATTCCTGGAGTTCATCCTTGCTTTATAGTCCCCAATTCCTGTTGAGTATCTCTACCTTCAGTCCTATTAGCTATGATTATCATTTCATATTCATGCTTTTAGCTTACATCTGGGCAGTCTCACAATACCTTTACAATTGAATGCTCCCCTCTAATTGTCCTTTTGAGCATCAGGACCCAGTGCATGTATGGTTTCCCAGACACTTTTTTAAGGCTTCCAACATCTGGTCCAAAGTGTGTTGCTCTCAGAAAATCTAATTCCACCTAAGGTTATCCGTGTTCACCGTCTTGACACCATCCAACAATTTAAAGGCAAGTAGAATATTTGCAATCTTAACATGTGATCTGTTAAATTTTGCTTTCTAAAGTTATCATGTTTCATACCTATTTAATAGATCATCTTGATTAGAAATTTTGCCCACAAATTTTGGGAGAATTTCCAAACCTTCTCAGTGTCCAATTGTTGAGTCTCTAGCTATAAGAGTGCTTTATACCTGATCTTGTTTCTAGTAGGAATATAGTACCAAGGCCATACCTTGGATTATGCTTTTATGAAGGAAAAAGACACGTCCACTTAGCCATTTCATTTTTCCATTGATCGCAGGGTTCTGCAACACAATTCATTGATGGGACATCATTACTCACCACTTTGCACTTTGGGTTGTACATCCTAGCTAATTTCTCTCTTTCAGAATGGGAGTGACAACTACAACTAAATCAGCATCATTCAAAATTTAAACCTTCATCTGTAAGGCTGAGTAGCAATGTCAGCATTGGCAAGATAGACGCTTACTAATAATTTTCGATTAACTGCAACTAACCATTGCCATTGTAATCTCAGAACTGTGTGCTTGGTCCATATTAAATTTAGGCTAAGTTAGATTGAAAATAAAATGAGCAATCATTTTCATGGTTAAAAAATTGTGTGAATACATAATACTTGTAAAAATAATAACATTAAAATATCTACACAGCAATTCTGACAAAACAGCTTATGCTAGATGGAATCTAGTCAGTCCCACAGAGACAACTTTGCAGGTAGTGCAGGGGAACTTTGGAACGTTGTGTCACAGGCTGCCACCCCAACACATTTACACTTCCATGTGCTTTTGCCAAAGGCAAGACCTACTCACTCAAAAGCACCAATTAAGCCTGCATTTAGCGCTACATTTCAGATGCTGATGGTAATTTACCGATATTAGATTCGCTGATTGCAAAGGCAAACTGCAAATTAGATGTGATTCCCCTTCCTAAGAGCCACATGTCATCCTTATTTTTAACTTTTGAGTATCTGAGAGTGGGTCAATATTGAGATGGCCTCACGTTACCTGCTTTAGCAGAATCTCTACTGGTGGAGTTGCCACCTTTCCAGTGCTGATGAAGGGCTTTTGCCCAAAACGTTGATTTTCCTGCTCCTTGGATGCTGCCTGACCTGCTGTGCTTTTCCAGCACTACTCTAATCTTGACCTTTTCAGTGCTGCACATTCTCCTACCGTGCCTCCAACGGGGGAACCTGCCTGCCTAGAAGAACAGTGGTAGCAGATACATGGGAACACTATTACCTGCATGGTCTTCTTCTAGTGCCAGACCATTCCTTCACTACCACTGGAACGAAATCCTTGAAAGCCCTCCTTAATAGTACAATAGATGTACCTAAACTATGTGGAATGCAACGGTTCAATAAGGCAATTCATCAGCAACTTCTCAAAGGCAATTAGGGATGGATAATAAAAATTGGCCCAGCCAGGCATATCCATATCCCCTGATTGAAAATGTCCTGCCTTGGACAGCAAATGCAAAGCAGCTTCTTACTTGGAAGCTTTCTGTTAGTTTCCTATTCTGGTTATACCTCTGAATGAAAATTGTCCTGACTCTCAATTATAAATAAGATGTACATTTTCATGGTACTTTCATTTTTATAATCAGGTAACCTCCATCTCAACATACAGAAAAACATAGGTATACAGCCAACAGGTCATGACCAGCTGGTACATCGAGCCAACCTCATATCATCATGCTGCAACTCAGCTACAAGGATTGTTACTTCACTCACCCACACAGTTTTCCAAAGAAGCTGAAAACCAGCAGCAAAACCCAAATTCAGTTAAGAGGAAAATAATGTCTGAGATATTCTTTTCAATCCATGAAAGTGAACAAAGTAAGTGCCCACCAGCAGACTAAGTGAGCCTGAGGTGTATCAACTAATGGCCCACCTCCCTATTGTGAGCTGTAATATTCATCACAACTATTAGTTAGAATCATATTAGTTATAATAAACAATTAGGAACACCTTTTGAAGTTGCATCAAATCAGCATGACCTGATTGATCTTTTAACAATGATCCTCCATCAATATAAAAGTTTCTAAAGTCAATCCAGTTCTATATTTGTATTACTGATTTGTAAGTTCCCTGGTCTTACCCAACCTTTCTAACTCAGATACAATAATCCATGAGGTAAGATAAAGACTTATATTAATTCTTCTCCCAATTTATGCTTTTCTAAACGAAAGGGACCAAATCCTTTAATCTCATTGTGATAAACAAAAACATTTAAGCAAGGTACCAACTTAGGGACTGTTAGCTGCTCCAGGATAACTGTACAAATCCTGTTGATTCTGTACAAACTGTACAAATTCTGGATTGAAGCTAACCAAGATCTTGTAAGAGTAATATGCTTTTGCTTTCGGATTAGATTTCTTCAGGAACGTATCATGTTACCCAATTATGCTCTTACTATGATCTTACGGCAATGATTGAGAGTTTTAAGAATATTATATACCATAACACTTTCTAACTTTATCAATTTTAGGCTCTGAGCACTCTATGGACTACATTTGAATGGATGTGGCAGTCTTCAGGGACAAATGAGCATAACTTGCCAACTGGGACCAGACAAATTCCATCAATCGCTGATATCAAGTCCTTCAAGAGGTAGGTCTCGGGAGGCAGAAGCTATAACTGAGAGGGTAAATATAGGGTGACTAGCACCTTGCCTTCTCATTGTAGCGCCAAAAAAGAAAGCTGTTATGCATCGGTTGAATTTCTATCCATTGGAAGGCTTTCCACTTCAACCCCCGAAATGAACAGGATTATCTAGATGTCAGTCAGATCAGTCAATAGGGAGACTAAGAGTTAGAATCAATGCTCCCAGATTAAGGAAGAGAAAACAATCAAAGTTCCTGTTTCAAATTGCTATGACTGCTGTGGAAAGGATCAATGCTAGGAGGATTGTACCCACCATTGAAGACATTCACTGCAGAAGAGTTGATTTAGAGCGATAGCCATGGAATTGCACTCCATAGAAACATAGAAAATAGGAGATGGAAGAGGCCATTCAATTCTTTGAGCCATCAATATGATAATCCAATTCAGTATCCTGATGCCAATTTACCTTTGATCCCTTTAGCACAAGGAACTATATCCAACCCCTCTTGAAGACATTTAATGTTTCGGCCTCATCACTTTCTATGACACATATTTCCACAGGCTCACCGTTCTCTGGATGAATTTCTCTTTGTATAAGTCCTAAATCGCCAATTCTGTATTCTTAGGCTGTCAGCCCAGTTCTAGACTACCCAGTCATCAGAAGCATCCTTCTTTAATTTAGCCTGTTTAGCCCTGTTAGAATTATATAGTTTCTATGCGATCCTCCTCATTCTTCTAAGTGCCAATGAATATAGTCCTAACCGACCCAGTCTCTGCATACATCGATCCTGCATCACAGAAATCAGTCTGCAGCAAAGATGTACACATTTAGAGCAGTAAGTGCAAACCTGGCAGGAAAAATGAGAGTAAATCCAGTCTTCCTCCATCGGCAATACACAACCTTAGTTCACAGGTTGAAGAATCTCTACTGATAATGTTGTAGCTCCATCTCTGATCCATACTCCTATCATTCAGGCTTCACCAGTGGAAGCTGAATTTCCTTTTAGGAGTATTATGAAACCATGTGCTTTAACTATGAGTCTGTCAGTAATATGGGACCAGATGCCATGTGTATAGAGAGCCTATGCATATTTTCTAGGTATTGCAACAGCTTGCATTTACAGTGCCTGTAAAGTGCAAAACTGTCCCAAGCTATTTTACAAGAACACTATCTGACAAGATTTGAGACTGAGCTATGATAAGGAGTTATTGGAATAGTTTTTTGTTTTTTACTTAAATAAATCAATAATGAGCTTTTTAAAAACTTCTTTGTAATTCATAACTGTGTACATTAGTGATTCCATCAATTTAGTCTACATTATTGTTCAATTAGACTAGGTAATCATAGTCATAGAGGTCAAAAGCACAGAAAAGCCCTTCAGCCTATTGAACCTGCACCAGTTAAAAACAACCAGCTATCTATTCTAATTCCAAAGAATTTTCCAAGAATCCTTAGATTTGTGTAGAATTCCAGAGGATTGGAAATGACCAATGTATCACCCTTACTCAAAAAGGGAGGGTGAAAAGAAAGGTAACCAAAGGATGGTTAGCTTAACATCGATCATTGGGCAAGTGTCAGCTATTATAAAATAGGTATTAGCAGAGGATTTAGACAGGGTAAAAACAATGACTGCAGATGCTGGAAACCAGATTTTAGATTAGTGGTGCTGGAAGAGCACAGCAGTTCAGGCAGCATCCGAGGAGCAGCAAAATCGACGTTTCGGGCAAAAGCCCTTCATCAGGAATAAAGGCAGAGAGCCTGAAGCGTGGAGAGATAAGCTAGAGGAGGGTGGGGGTGGGGAGAAAGTAGCATGGAGTACAATAGGTGAGTAGGGGAGGGGATGAAGGTGATAGGTCAGGGAGGAGGGTGGAATGGATAGGTGGAAAAGAAGATAAGCAGGTAGGACAGGTCATGGGGACAGTGCTGAGCTGGAAGTTTGGAACTAGGGTGAGGTGGGGGAAGGGGAAATGAGGAAACTGTTGAAGTCCACATTGATGCCCTGGGGTTGAAGTGTTCCGAGGCGGAAGATGAGGCGTTCTTCCTCTAGGCGTCTGGTGGTGAGGGAGCAGCGGTGAAGGAGGCCCAGAACCTCCATGTCCTCGGTAGAGTGGGAGGAGGAGTTGAAATGTTGGGCCACAGGGCGGTGTAGTTGATTGGTGCGGGAGTCCCGGAGATGTTCCCTAAAGCGCTCTGCTAGAAGACGTCCAGTCTCCCCAATATAGAGGGGACCACATCGGAAGCAATGGATGCAATAAATGATATTAGTGGATGTGGAAGGCTCCTTTAGGGCCTTGGATAGAGGTGAGGGAGGAGGTGTGGGCGCAGGGTTTGCAGTTCCTGCGGTGGCAGGGAAAGGTGCCAGGATGGAAGGGTGGGTTGTAGGGGGGCGTGGACCTGACTAGGTAGTCACGGATGGAATGGTCTTTGCGGAAGACGGAAAGGGGTGGGGAGGGAAATATATCCCTGGGGTGGGGTCTTTTTGGAGATGGCGGAAATGTTGGCAGATGATTTGGTTTATGTGAAGGTTGGTAGGGTGGAAGGTGAGCACCAGGGGCGTTCTGTCCTTGTTACGGTTGGAGGGGTAGGGTCTGAGGGTGGAGGTGCGGGATGTGGATGAGATGCATTGGAGAACATCTTTAACCACGTGGGAAGGGAAATTGCGGTCTCTAAAGAAGGAGGCCATCTGGTGTATTCTGTGGTGGAACTGATCCTCCTGGGAGCAGATACGTGGAGGCGGAGGAATTGGGAATACGGGATGGCATTTTTGCAAGAGGTAGGGTGGGAAGAGGTGTAATCCAGGCAGCTGTGGGAGTCGGTGGGTTTGTAAAAATGTCAGTGTCAAGTTGGTCATCATTAATAGAGATGGAGAGGTCCAGGAAGGGGAGGGAGGTGTCAGAGATGGTCCAGGTAAATTTAAGGTCAGGGTGGAATGTGTTGGTGAAGTTGATGAATTGCTCAACCTCCTCGTGGGAGCATGAGGTGGTGCCAATGCAGTCATCAATGTAACGGAGGAAGAGATGGGGAGTGGTGCCAGTGTAATTACGGAAGATCAACTGTTCTACGTAGCCAACAAAGACACAGGCATAGCTGGGGCCCATACAGGTGCCCATGGCTTCCCCTTTGGTCTGGAGGAAGTGGGAGGATTCGACAGAGAAATTGTTAAGGGTGAGGACCAGTTCGGCCAAACGAATGAGAGTGTCGGTGGAAGGGTACTGTTGGGGACGTCGGGAGAGGAAAAAAATGGAGGGCTTGGAGGCCCTGGTCATGGCGGATGGAGGTGCAGAGGGATTGGATATCCATGGTGAAGATGAGGCGTTAGGGGGCCAGGGAAACGGAAGTCTTGGAGGAGGTGTTCAAAGTTTGGGAGAAGATTTGTAGCTCGGGTGCTCGTTGTTGTGGTTCTGTTCGCCGAGCTGGGAATTTGTCTTGCAAACGTTTCGTCCCCTGTCTAGGTGACATCCTCAGTGCTTGGGAGCCTCCTGTGAAGCGCTTCTGTGCTGTTTCCTCCAGCATTTATAGTGGCTTGTCTCTGCCACTTCCGGTTGTCAGTTCTAGCTGTCCGCTGAAGTGGCCGGTATATTGGGTCCAGGTCGATGTGTTTGTTGATAGAGTCTGTGGATGAGTGCCATGCCTCTAGGAATTCCCTGACTGTTCTCTGTTTGGCTTGCCCTATAATGGTAGTGTTGTCCCAGTCGAATTCATGTTGCTTGTCGTCTGTGTGTGTGGCTACTAAGGATAGCTGGTCGTGTCGTTTCGTGGCTAGTTGGTGTTCATGTATACGGATCGTTAACTGTCTTCCTGTTTGTCTGATGTAGTGTTTTGTGCAGTCCTTGCATGGGATTTTGTACACTACATTAGCAAAACTACAAACAGGACAAAACAGGAAGACAGTTAACTATCCGTTTACACGAACACCAACTCGCCACGAAACGACACGACCAGCTATCCTTAGTAGCCACACACACAGCTGACAAGCAACATGAATTCGACTGAGACAACACGACCATTATAGGGCAAGCCAAACAGAGAACAGTCAGGGAATTCCTAGAGGCATGGCACTCATCCACAGACTCTATCAACAAACACATCGACCTGGACCCAATATACCGGCCACTGCAGTGGACAGCTCGAACTGACAACCGGACGCGGCAGAGACAGGCCACTATAAATGCCGGAGAAAACAGCACAGAAGCACTTCACAGGAGGCTCCCAAGCACTGAGGATGTCACCTAGACAGTGGACGAAATGTTTGCAAGACAAATTCCCAGCTCGGCGAACAGAACGACAACATCTTGGAGGAGGTGGAGGGCGTGGGTGGTGTCTAGAACGTACGTGGGAGTTCCTGGACTTGGAGGTATAGGACAGTATCGAGGTAGGTAGAGATGAGTTCAGTGGGGCAGGAGCATGCTGAGACAATGGGTCGGCCAGGGTGGTCAGGCTTGTGGATCTTGGGAATGAGGTAGAACCGGGCAGTGCGGGGTTCCCGGACTATGAGGTTGGAAGCTGTGGGTGAGAGATCTCCTGAGGTGGTGAGGTTCTGTATGGTCTGGGAGATGAGGGTTTGGTGATAGGGGGGTGGGGTCATGGTCGAGGGGGCGGTAGGAAGAGGTGTCCTCGAGTTGGCATTTGGCTTCAGCAGTGTAGAGGTCAGTGTGCCAGACTACCACTGCGCCCCCCTTATCTGCTGGCTTGATGGTGAGGTTGGGATTAGAGCAGAGGGATTGGAGGGCTGTGCGTTGTGAAGGTGAGAGGTTGGAGTGGGGGAGGGGTGTAGACAGGTTGAGGCAGTTAATATCCTGGCGGCATTTGGAAATGAAGAGGTCGAGGGTGGGTAATAGGCCAGGGCGGGGTGTCCAGGTGGATGCAATATGTTGGAGGTGGGCGAAGGGGTCCTCGGAAGGTGGTCGGGAGACCTAATTGTGAAAGTAAGCTCGGACGCGGCGAAAGAAGTGTTCAACGTCACGGCGTGTATTAAATTCATTGATGCGTGGACGGAGGGAGATGAAGATGAGTCATTTGCTGAGGACTGATCGTTCGTCCTCAGTGAGGGGGAAGGTCTGGAGGGATGGTGAAAACTCGGCAAGGCTGGGAGCTGGGATCATGGAATCAAGCAGAAGCAGCATGGCCTCATGAAAGGGAAAACATGCCTCACAAATTTATTATAGTTCATTGAGGAGGTGACCAAGATAGATAAAGGGAACCAGTTGATGTAATGTATTTTGGTATTGAAAAGATGTTTGATAAGGTATTGCATCGAAGGCTTCTTAGTGAATCGACAAGGGAAGCACTTGTTAGACCATTCCTAGAATACTGTGAACAATTTTGTTGCCCTTATCTGATGAAAACTAAACTGACATTTGTTGCAGATACACTGGTTTGATATTGGGTAAAGAAGGATTTTCTTCGGAGGAATGTTGGAATAGTCTGGGCTTGTACTCATTGGAGTTTAGAAGAGAGAGAAGAGATCTTGACAGGGTAGATGCTGAGTTTGTTTCCCCTTGTGGGAGAGTTTATGACCAGTGGGCATCATCTCAAAATAAAAGGTAATCCATTTAAGAAGGAGATTTTTTTCTTTCTCTTGAGTGTAGTTGATCTGCGGAATTATTTACCCAGAAGGCTGCACTTGATCTGCAGGACGGACTACAGCCCAGTCCCTGGAATGGAAAGATGTGGATCTCTGGATTCAGTAGAACCAAGTGCCTATCTCATTCTGCCGCCCCCCCCACCAGACTGTTATAAGACAAGCCCCTTGATTGTTTGCGGCAGTACACCCTAATTGTATGTAGTCCTCCTTGACACCCTAAGAATTGGTCTCCTTTGACTTTCAAACAAAATCATTCATTTGAAGAACATGCTGCACAATGCCACAAAATGCTGTAGATGTGACATTGACATAACACGATGCCATATTAGCAAAATGTGCACCCATTTGACTGTTCAGGTCTCCAAACTGTGACAAAAGCAGAGCACCTAAGTGTGTTAAATTCATCAACGAGAGGCAGTTTTGGTAGATTGAGCACATCTGTAGATGGAAGATGGTTTTGTACCTGAAGTATGGTGAGGTAGCCAGAGCCAGACAACCAACCAGGCACCCAACATTCCACTTCAAGAACACTTGTGAGTAGTATCTGAGCAAACATCAACTATCATACTTGGGAGTCACTGGTTAATAAAAAGGAAAATGACAACATGTCCTGTGGCTCTGGATTACCACAAAGACCAGTGAAAAAGTAGTTTGGTATCAGACAACACCACCAAAACAACAAAACATAATATTGCTTAACAGATGCATATACATCAGTAGAACCTGCCTCTCATGTACTGGCCTTCACAGCTATCAGCTAACGTGCTGTAAGTGAAGATTCCCTTTTAAATGGAATGTTTGCTGCATGTCCATCAGCTCTCACAGATAGAAAGATGTTAACATATCTGTGTTCTCACCTTCTATGTAATGAACATGTTCTATATTTTCGATGAGGGCAGCAGCAAGAACAAATTTGCATGTGGCCAGTATGTACTGCTCTTTCAATATGATTACATGTGATCGATGGTCTGTGGGTGCCAAATTGTATGGACCACCTGTATTACAATATATCCTGTTTGAATATGTTACATTTTCAGTATTTGGTGTAAATGGCAGACCAATGATTCTTTAGCCTTTTATTTATGAGTTATAAATTTTACTTTGTTTACCTTTATTTGCATGGGCTTAGTACACATGTTTTCTCTTAGAAATATTTAACAATACAGAATTTTAAAAAGATTTTGTATTCACCTACAGTTTAAAGTTTGATGTTCACCTTCACTCTGACTGTTACAGGACTGAGATTTTTTTTTAATCTCCCTAGTTTATTTTCCATGTCTCTCTTCCCTTCTAATTATATCTTTAAAGTGGTCTTATATTTTCTTAAATGTCTTCCAGTAACTGCCTTCCTTTTCTCGTTCAACAATTTGTAGAGGTCATATTTATCTTTATTTCATTCTTAATTTGTTTGCAAAACCATTAGGGCAATGTTTGCTTCTCCTGACCTTGTAAGTTTTTAAGAGTATGTTTACTGTGACTGTTGAAAATTACTCAGAAGTTCCACCTCCAAACTGTTAGTTTGAGGAGTCAGGGTAAATATGTTCCTTTTCCCAAACTGAAGCACAGCATGAAGAAACTTAAGCGATTCACTTTCGTTGTTTTAAATGTAACCTTTATGTAGGATTGCCTTACACGGAAAGACTGAAGCGACTGGGCTTGTATACCCTTGAGTTTAGAAGACTGAGAGGGGATCTGATTGAAACGTATAGGATTATGAAAGGATTGGACACTCTGGCAGGAGGGAACATATTTCCGCTGATGGGGGAGTGCCGAACCAGAGGACACAACTTTAAAAATACGGGGTAGACCATTTAGGACAGAGATGAGGAGAAACTACTTCACCCAGAGAGTGGTGGCTGTGTGGAATGCTCTGCCCCAGAGGGCAGTGGAGGCCCAGTCTCTGGATTCATTTAAGAAAGAGTTGGATAGAGCTCTCAAGGATTGTGGAATCAAGGGTTATGGAGATAAGGCTGGAACAGGATACTGATTGGGAATGATCAGCCATGATCATATTGAATGGCGGTGCAGGCTCGAAGGGCTGAATGGCCTACTCCTGCATCTATTGTCTATTGTCTTTATAAAGTTGACCTAATCCTTAGTTTTAGTTATTTCTAACGCCAAGGTCGCATTGAACTTGATCCTTCCGGTAATGCTGTTAGTTCAGTTACTACAACTTCCATTTTTACGAGTGTGTTTGAATTGTTTGTCTCTGCTTACCCATACTCTTCAGCAACCTTTTTGTAGATATTTCCAAACAACCAGATTTTGTGGGGATGAGACCATGTCACTCTCACCTTTCCAGTGACTGATATTCTAATACGAGTCTTACAATTATTTTGGAATAGATGTAATTGGAGGCACAATAACATCACACTATCACTGAGCATCTCAAAATATTTTCTCAACTCATGTAATAATAACTTGATGTCCTTTTATCAAGCTTTTGTCACCTAACCAAAAATTACCTTACATGTTTTATATCAAATTTTGTTTGGTAAGTGTTCCTGTGAAATGACTTGAGGTGTTTTATTATGTTAAGAGATTACAGTAGATAAATACACAATGTTATTATTTTAACAATGTGGACAATCACTGAGTATACTTCAGATAAAAGTAGACAGATTCATGACTATGGCAGGAGTTAAAGTGTACATTGGGAGCCAGGAACATGGGTTGAGGCCACAATCAGATCAACCATGATCAGATCAGACTGGAGGGAGAAAATGGCCTAGTCCTGCTCTTAACTCATATGTTTGTATGACTGAATTTCTTTGCACTAAGTTCAAAAATGTTCTGATGCAAGTTGCATAACCAAAACCTCACAGTCCATCTTTTCTTTGTAATTGACTTGCTGTCTCATGCCATTAACTTCTGCTTTATTTTCATGATAGCAGCTGTGGCTTAGTTGCTGGAATTCTTACCTCTAAGCCAGATTCAAAGGCACTCCAAAGACTTGGGCACTTATACTCCAGGGCTGTGATGAGAGAACTGCATTGTCTGAAATATTGTTTTTAAGACCAGCAATAAACCTATGGTTTATCTGCTCCCACTGGTGTACATCGAAGATGCTATGAAATTATTCAAAGAAATACAAGACAGTTCTCCCCTGTACCTTGACTAATTATTTTTACAAGAAAAGATTATCTGGTCATTTTAGTTACTTTTTTCAGGACCTTATTGTGTACACATTGGTTGCCTAAGTTTCCTACATTACATTATAATTAGTATAGTTAAAAAGTAGACCATAAGACCACAAGATATAGAAGTGAAATGAAGCCATTTGGCCCACTGGGACTGCTCTGCCATTCAATCATGGATGATATGTTCCTCAACTCCTGCCTTCTCCCTGCAACCCTTATTCCCCTTACTAATCAAGAACCAATCTATCTCTATCTTCAAGATAACTTGCCCTCCTCAGCCTTCTGCGGCAATGAGTTCCACCCTCCAGCTGAAGAAATTCCCCTCATCTCAGATCTAAAGAGTCATCCCTTCATTCTGAATCTGTGCCTCAGGTTCTAGTCTTTCCTACTAGTGGAAATGTCTTCTCTCCATTCACTCTATCCAGGTCTCGCAGTATTCTGTAAGTTTCAATCAGAAGCCCCCCCCTCCCCCAACCCATATCCTTGCAAACTCCATTGAGTACAGAACCAGAGTCCTCAACCACTCCCCATATGACAAGCCCTTCAACCCTACGATCATTCTTGTAAACCTCCTCTGGACTCTGTCTAACACCAGCAGGGGGTCCAAAACTGCTCACAATATTCCAAATACAATCCAAGCAGATCTTTATATAGCCTCAGCAGTACATTCTCTGCTCTTGTATTCTAGCCCCCTTGAAATTAATGCTAATATTAGATTTGTCTTCCTAACTACCAAATGAACTTGCATGTTAGCCTTATGAGAAACCAAAACTAGGATTCCCAAGTCACTTTGAGCTTCAAATTTCCAAAGTCTTTACAGTTTATAAAATAGTCTATATCTCTTCTTCCTGCCAAAGTGCATAACCTCACACCTTCCCATATTGTATTTCATCATGCCATTTCTTTGTTCACTCTCCTAGCCTGTCTAATTCCACCCTCACCCTCCCCACTTCCTCAGTACTACCTGTCCCTCCACCTATCTTTTGTCATCTACAAACATAGCAACAATATCCTCAGTTCCTTTGTCCTGAACATTAATGTATAATGTGAATAGTTGTGGTGCCAATCCAGACCCCTGCACAACTCCACAACTCATAGGCTGCCATCCTGAACTAGTCCCCTTTATCCCCATTCTTTGCCATCTTCCAATCAACTAATTCGCAATACATGCTCGTAGCTTGCCTTTAACACCACAGGGTCATATCTGCTGTGCAACATCTTGTCAAAAGGCTTCTAGAAATATCCTTTTATTGGCTGTAAAATTCTCTGGGATACATTGAGATTTTAAAAGCACTGCATAATTACAAGTTAGTTATTTGTTTACAAATGCTTGTTATTGAATTCATGGAATCAACTCGTGAACTGGAAATAAGGAACCTTATTTCATCATTTTACAAAATTACAAAGTGGTGCAGAGTTTATGCTTTGGACACTGTTGGCAGACTGCATTTGAAATTGCTTCTAAGTTTCACCGAAATGAACTTGGAGTCAACTTTCTGACTAAATCATTTGCATAAAATCTCCCATGAATTAAAGCAATAGGTTGCTGTAATCAATGTAATCAGATTTTATTCTTGAATTTAAAATGATTCATTGATGTGTTTAAGAGTGGTTAATCTAGTGTAATTTTCTTGATACAGTTGAAAATAGGTTTGTCACGAAAAATGTGCATTTTGATTTAGTGTCTAGGCCTGCATCGAGGAGCAATTTGACATTAAATTACTGAAAATAACACAAGAAGAAATTATGTTGAACCATTTATCAGTTTCATTGGTATAAACTAATCAATTTCATTATAAATTACATGTTTAATGTATACAATATTTTCAGATTGTACCTGTTGACAATGAAAAGGGAGCAACTTCTAACTCTTGTATGGTTTTCATCATTTTTCCATGATATTATATTCAGGCTGTCCAGCAGCTTCCAAGCCACACATGCATTTGCAGTGTAATGATGGCAGCAGTGAAGTTGTCAGTGAATGAATAATGGCCTGTGAAAATAAATCAATAATGTGCAATTCCAAGTTTAAGTGCCAAAGTTGCCATTGTATTCAAATTATAATTTACATCCTTGTATTAAAGGAAAGTTGAATATTCTTTCCTGGAAGGCATTTAATATTTGTAAACATGCTTTGCTCACCATTTTTGTTATGATTTTTGGGAATCTTTTGTTGTTCTGGGACACAATCAGAATGAATAACTTGCATTTGTCGCATGTCATATGAGTGCCAAAATGTTCAGTCTGTGATTAAATTACATGTAAATATTTTCACAAAACACTGCATTTAGAAAGGCAAGGACTGATTAGGGATAGTCAGCATGGTGTTGTGCGTGGAAAATCCTATCTCACAAATTTGATAAGGTTTTTTGAATTGGTGACCAAGAAGGTAGACAAAGGCAGAGTGGTAGACATTGTCTATGTGTACTTCAGCAAGGCATTCGACCAAATTCCACATGGTGGATGGGTTAGTCAGATTAGATCACATGGGATCCAGGGAGAACTAGCCAGTTGGATATCAAATTGGCTTGATGGTAGGAGTTAGAGGGTGGTGGTAGTGGTTTGTTGTTCAGACTGCAGGCCTATGACTAGCAGTGTGCTGCAAGGATCGTTGCTGAGTCCACTGTTGTTCATCATTTATACAAACAGGTTGGATGTTAATATAAGAGGTATGGTTATTAGTTTGTGGATGATACCAAAATTAGTGGTATACAGTAAACTTTGATTATACGAAGATCAATTATCTGAATTTCAGATTATCCGAACAAGATCTCAAGGTCCTGTTAAAAACAGCATTAGGCAGCTCAGCATTCAGTTATTAGTTAAATGGCATTATGGTGTGAATTGCTGGATAACCGAGAAATATTCGATAACCGACACTCAAATTACCACTTGTTTACAATAGATCAGTTATCAGTTAAATGGCATTATGGCGTACATTGAAGAATGTTCAGATAACCGGCACTCATAAATTACCACTTGTTTACGATCAGATAGATTATTCGAACGATCGATTGTCCGAACAAAATACTCCCTGTCCTTCTCGTTCAGATGATTGAGGTTCTACTTCAATGAAGGTTATCCAAGAGTACAACAGAACCTTGATCAACTGGACCAGTGGGACAATGGATTGCAGATGGAGTTTAATGCAGGTAAATGTGAGATGTTGCATTTTGGTAAGATAAACCAGGCAGGACTTACGCAATTAATGGTGGAGTGCTGGGGTGTGTTGTCTATCACAGAGACCTTGGATGCAGGTGCCTAGTTCCTTGAAAATGACATCTCAGGTAGACAGGGTGGTGAAGGAGGCATTTGGTATGCTTTCCTTCATTGATCAGTACATTGAGTAGTCAAAAAGTGTGGCACAGAAGGTCAAGCAGCATCCGAGGAGTAGGCAAGTTGACGTTTCGGGCATAAGGTAGATGAAGGTGGGGGTGTGGTGATGGTGATAGGTGGTCGGAGTGGATCAGATAGGTGGGAATAAAGAAGAGAGGTAGGACAGTTCAAGAGGGTGGTGCGAGTTGAAGGGTTGGATCTGGGATCTGGTCGGGGAGGGGAGATGAGGAAAAACTGGTGAAATCGACATTGATGCCGTGTGGTTGGAGGGTCCCAGGGCAGAAGATGAGGCGTTCTTTCTCCAGGCATCAAGTGGCTAGGATTTGGTCGTGGAGGAGGCCCAGGACTTGCATGATCTTGGTGGAGTGGGAGGGAGAGTTGAATGGTTGGTTGGGGCATGGGGTTGTTTGATGTATGTGTCCCAGAGATATTCTCTGAAATGTTCTGCAAGTTGGCATCCTGTCTCCTCAATGTAGAGAAGGCCACATCGAGTGCAACAGATGCAGCATATGAGGTGTTTGGATGTGCAGGAAAGTCTCTGCTAGGTGTGGAAGGATCCTTTGGAGCCTTGGATTGAGGTGAGGGGGAGGTGTGGCACAGGTTTTACACCTCTTGTGGTGGCAAGGGAAGGTACCAGGACTGGAGGGTGGGCTGGTGGGGGCGTGAACCTAATGAGGGAATCGCAGAGGGAATGGTCTTTGTAGAATGCTGATAGGACTGGGGAGGGAAATATATTGCTGGTGGTGGGGTCTGACTGTTGGTGGCGGAAGTGGTAGAGGATAATGCTTTGCATGAGGAGATGGTTGGGGTGGAAGGAGAGGACCGGGGTGGGGGGTGGGGTTCTATCTTTGCTGCTATTGGAGGGATGAGGTATAAAAGTTTATAAAATCATAAGGAGCATAAATAAGGTGAATAGCTAAGGTTTTATATTACTATATACTACATCTCAGTTGGCTGATGTATCAGTAGCTTTCGTGTTGAACACCATTTGGATGATGCCGTGAGAGTGACATGGTCACAGAGTGTATTCTCAGAGGAAAATTTCAATGACTTGGCAGCAGCTACTGACTGAGCACACTGATTCATAAAGGAAATAGCTGCTAAACTGGGTCTATCCATGTATCTGCCCATGATAGTGTCAGTAAGAATGACCACTGCACAGTCTTTGTGGAGATCAAGTCCCACCTTCACATTGATAATACCCTCCATTGTTGTGTGGTATTATCACCGTGCTAAATGGGATAGATGTTGAATAGATCTAACAACTCAAGCCTGGGCAATGAGGTACTGTGGGCCATCAACAGCAGCAGAACAATACTCTAACACAATCTTCAGCCTCGTGACTTGGCATATTCCTCACTTTGAGGAGAAAGTGAGGACAGCAGATGCTGGAGATACAACGTATCATCCGCCGTCATTTCCGCCACCTCCAAACGGACCCCACCACCAGGGATATATTTCCCCTCCCCTATCACCCCTCCCCTATCAGCGTTCCGAAAAGACCACTCCCTCCGTGACTCCCTCATCAGGTCCACACCCCCCACCAACCCAACCTCCACTCCCGGCACCTTCCCCTGCAACCGCAAGAAATGCAAAACTTGCGCCCACACCTCCCCCCTTACTTCTCTCCAAAGCCCCAAGGGATACTTCCATATCCACCACAAATTCACCTGCACCTCCACACACATCATTTATTGCATCCGCTGCACCTGATGTGGCCTCCTCTATATTGGGGAGACAGGCCGCCTACTTGCGGAACGTTTCAGAGAACACCTCTGGGACTCCCGGACCAACCAACCCAACCACCCCGTGGCTCAACACTTCAACTCCCCCTCCCACTCCACCAAGGACATGCAGGTCCTTGGACTCCTCCATCGCCAGACCATAGTAACACGACGGTTGGAGGAAGAGTGCCTCTTCTTCCGCCTAGGAACCCTCCAACCACAAGGCATGAATTCAGATTTCTCCAGTTTCCTCATTTCCCCTCCCCCCACCTTGTCTCAGTCAAATCCCTCGAACTCAGCACCACCTTCCTAAGCTGCAATCTTCTTCCTGACCTCTCCGCCCCCACCCCACTCCGGCCTATCACCCTCACCTTGACCTCCTTCCACCTATCACATCTCCAATGCCCCTCCCCCAAGTCCCTCCTCCCTACCTTTTATCTTAGCCTGCTGGACACACTTTCCTCATTCCTGAAGAAGGGCTTATGCCCGAAACGTTGATTCTCCTGCTCCTTGGATGCTGCCTGACCTGCTGCGCTTTTCCAGCAACACATTTTCAGCATAATCCTCACTTTACCATTACCATCAAGCCAAGGTGTGTTGCCTGTCCGGTGCCGGGCTACAGGACATCTCTGACCGGCTTGAAAGGATATTGGAGCGGGAGGGAGAGGATCCTGTTGTTGTGGTCCACGGCACTAACAACATAGGCAAGGCTAGCAAGGAGGACCTGTTTGGGGAGTATCAAGCATGAGGAAGGAAATTAAAGAACAGGTCCTCAAGGACCATAATGTCTGGATTACTGCCTGAGCCACATGCTAATTGGCCTAGGGATAAGAAAATCAGGGAAGTAAACGCGTGGCTAAGAGGTTGGTGTGGGAAAAAGGGATCCCATTTCATGGGACATTGGCATCAGTTTTGGATCCGGGGGGGGATCTGTACCGATGGGACGGTCTCCACCTGAACCGATCTGGAACCAGTGTTCTGGTGAAAAAGATAAACAGGGTGGTCACTAGGACTTTAAACTTGTGAGTCAGGGGAAAGGGAAAGGGAAAGCAACAGAGAGTATGGAGTCAAGTAAAAAGGTAAGCAGCAGGTTAGCATGTGTGCAGGGTTTTAGTTTAAGGCAGGCTATAAATGAAGCAAAAAGGAAGGATAACTTAGGACATATTACAGAGATGTTGGAAGTCACGAGGGTAAGAAAATTAGCCTTAAGGCTTTTTACTTGAATGCTCATAGTATTGGTAACAAAGTAAATGAATTAACGGCACAAATCATCGTGAATGATTATGATGTGGTAGGCATCACAGAAATATGGTTGCAGGGTGTTCAGGACTGGCAGTTAAACATCCAAGGATTTACAACTTATTGAAAAGGCAGGGAGGTGGGCAGAGGGGGTGGGTTACCTTCTTAGTTAAGAATGAAATTAAATCTGTGGCACTGAATAACAGAGGGTCAGATGATGTGGAGTCTGTGTGGGTGGAGTTGCGGAACCACAAAGACAAAAAAAGCCATAATGGGAGTTATGTACAGACCTCCCAGCAGTGGCCAGGCCCAGGGCGCAAGATGTACCAGGAAATAGATAGGGCATGTCAGAAAGGCAAGGTCACAGTGATCATGGGGGACTTCAATACGCAAATGGACTGGTTGAATTATGTTGCTGGTGGATCAAAGGAAGGGAATTCATGGAATTCTTACAGGATGGCTTTTTGGAACAACTTGTGATGGAGCCCACAAGGAAGCAGGCTATTCTGGAGTTAGTGCTATGTAATGAGCCAGACTTTATAAAAGATCTTAATATTAGGGAATACTGAGAAGGCAGCAATCATAATATGGTAGAGTTCAGTCTGCAGTTTGAAAGAGACAAGGCAAAATCAGATATAATGGTGTTACAGTTAAATAAAGGTTATTACAAGGGCATAAGACAGGAGCTGATGAAAATTGACTGGAAGCAGAGCCGAGTGGGGAAGACAAGAGAGCAACAATAGCAGGAGTTTCTGGGTGTAATTGAGGACACAGTACAGGGGTTCATCCCAAAGAAAAGAAAGATTATCCGGGACAGATTAGACAGCCATGGATGACAAAGGAAGTCAGGAAATGTATCAAAGAAAAAGAGAGATCCTATAAAGTGGCCAAGAGCACTAGGAAATCAGAAGATTGGGAAGGTTACAAAAACAAACAGAGGATAACAAAGAGAGAAACAAGGAAGGAGAGGATCAAATATGAAGATAAGCTAGCCAGTAATATTAGAACTGATAGTAAAAGTTTCTTTCAAAACATAAGAAACAAACAAGAGGCAAAAGTAGAAATTGTGCCGCTCCAAATTGATGGAGGAGGCTTGTGATGGGAGATAGGGAAATAGCTGAAGAACTTAGTAAGTACTTTGTGTCAATCTACACAGTGGAAGACATGAGTAATATCCTAACAATTAAGAAGAGTTGGGGACAGAGTTGAGTATGCTAGCCTTTACAAAAGAGAAAGTGCCAGAAAGGCAAAAAGTCTAAAAATTGTTAAATCTCCTGGCCCCAATGGGCTACATTCTAGAGTTCTGAGGCTGCTGGCTGAGGAAATAGCGGAAATTGGTTGTGATCTTTCAAAAATCACAGGAGTCAGGGAAAGTCCCAGATGATTGGAAAATCGCTGTTGTAATCCCCTTGTTCAAGAAAGGATCAGAACAAAAGATGGAAAATTACAGACCGATTAGCCTAACCTCGGTTAGAGGTAAAATTCTAGAATCCATCATTAAGGATGAGATTTCTAAATACTTGGAAGCGCAGATTCAGATTACAACAAGTCAGCATGGATTTAGTAAGAGGAAGTTGTGCCTGACAAACCTGTTAGAATTCTTTGAAGAGTAACAAGTATGTTAGACCAGGAGACCCAGTGGATGTTGTTTATCTAGAATTCCACAAGGCCTTTGATAAGGTGCCTGACGGGAGGCTGCTGAGTAAGGTGAGGGTCCTTGGTGTTTGAGGTGAGCTACTGGCATGGATTGATGATTGGCTATCTGACAGAAGGCAGAGAGTTGGGATAAAAAAATTCTTTTTCGGAATGGCAGCTAGTGCCACGCAGTGTCCTGTAGGGTTCGGTGTTGGGGCCGCAGCTGTTCATTTTATACATTAATGACCTGGATAAAGGTACATGGGGCATTCTGGCAAAGTTTGCCGATGATACGAAGCTAGGTGGACAGACTGCTTCTGAGGAGGTGGGGGTTGCTGCAGAAAAATTTAGACAGGTGAGGAGAGTGGGCAAGAAAATGGCTGATGAAATTCAACATGAGCAAGTGGAAGAAAGAATACAGGCATGGACTATTTTCTAAACGGTGACAAAAAAAGCCAAAGTACAAAGGGATCTGCGAGTATTAGTCCAGGATTCTCTAAAGGTTGGCTTGCAGGTTGAGTCTATGATTGAGAAAGTGAATATAATGTTGTCATTTATCTCAAGAGCGTTGGAATATAAAAGCAACGATGTGCTTCTGAGACTTTATAAAGCTCTGGTTAGGCCCCATTTAGAATACTGTGTCCAATTTTGGGCCCCACACCTCAGGAAGGACATACTGGCACTGGAGTGTGTCCAGCAGAGATTCACACGGATGATCCCTGGAATGGTAGGTCTAACATAGGATGAACAGCTGAGGATCCTGGAATTGTATTCATTAGAGTTGAGAGGGTTGAGGGGAGATCAAATAGAAACTTACAAGATAATGCATGGCTTAGAAAGGGTGGATGCTGGGAATTTGTTTCCATCAGACAGGGATCTAAGACCCATGGGCACAGCCTTAGAATTAGAGGGGACCAATTTAGAATTTAGAGAGTGTTGGGCCTCATTGAGTGGTGGAATTCATTGCCATAGAGCACAGCGGACATTAAATGTCTTCATGGCAGAGATAGATAAATTCTTGATTTCACAATGAATTAAGGGCTACTGGGAGAGTGTGGGTAAGTGGGGTTGTAATACCCACCAGCCATGATTGAATGGCTGCGTGGACTTGATGAACCGAATGGCCTTACTTCCACTCCTATGTCTTATGGTCTTATGGTATCAGCCTTGGTTCAAGAAGAGTGCTGGAGGGCATGATTAAAGCAGTACCATGCATACCTTAAAAATGTCAACCTGGTGAAGCTACAAATGATGGCTATTTGCATGCTAAACAGTATAAGCAGTAAGTGATAGACAGAGCTAAGCCATCCCACAACTGACAGATGAAATCTAAGCTCTACAATCCTGCCACATCCAGTTGTGAGTGGTGGTGGAAAGTGAACAACTCACTGGAGGAGGAGGCTCCACATCACATCAGTTTGAAAGAAAGACTAAAGCATTTGCCACACTCTTCAGCCATAAGTGCTGGTGTTCTCAGCCTCATAGATACCAGTCTCCAACCACTTGATACAGTCGGTTCAGCTATAATGCAAATTTCTTCAATGTGAATAGGTTATAACGCGATTGAAGGAATTAAACTATTATTTGTAGAACACAAACTTTTTTTACCTGTATTGGCTATAACACAATTCCAGTCCCATTGGTTTAAATGGTGCTGCTATTACATAGGATTGCATAGGAATGCAACTATTGCATTTTATCAGAACAGACTGTATCAAGAAATGGCTAGATGCATTGAATACTGCAAAGGCTATGGGCTATGGGAACAATCTGGCAATAGTGCTGAAGATGTGTCCTCCAGAACCCATTGTCTTCCTCACCAAACTGTTCCAGTACAGGTCGATCTGTCTACTCTCGATCATCAGTAAAGAGACAGATGTAATAAACAGTAGTGTCAGTCAACACTTGCTTAGCAATAACTGTTCACTGATGCTCAGTTTGGGCTCCCCCAGAGACCTTCTGCTCCTGGCCTCATTATGGCCTTGGTTTAAACATAGACAAGAACAGCTAAATTCCAGAAGTGAGATGAGAGTGACTGCTCTTGATATCTAGGCCACATTTAATCAAGAGTAGCATCATGGAGCCAAGCAAGGATGATCTGCAACAAGAGAGAATCAAACCAATGCCTCTTGACACTCAATGGCATTACTATCAACATCCTAGAGGTTACCATTGACTAGAACCTGAATGAACTAGTCATATAAATAAAATGTTTATAACAGCAGCTCAGAGGCTAGCATTCCTGCAGTGAGTAATTAACCTCCTGACTCACCAATGCTTATCCACCATCTAGAAGGCACAAGTCAGGGGTGTGATGGAATACTTCCCACTCACCTGGATGAATGTAGTTCCAACAGCATTCAAATAGGTTAATACCATCCAGAACAAAACAGCCTGCTTGATTGACATCACATCCTCAAACATTCATTCCCTCCACCACGAGCATGTAGTAGCATCATTGTCTACTATCTGCAAGACACACTGCAGAAATTCATGAAGGGTCCCTTACACAGCACCCATAACAGCCACTCATCATGCTGACTCAGAAATATATCACCATTCCTTCAATGCTGCTTGGTCGAAATCCCAGAATTCCCTACTAATTGTGGATCACCATACAACAAATGGACTTTAGCAATTCAAGAAGACAGCTCACCAACACCTTTACAAAGGCAACTAAGGATTAGCAATAACTGTTGGCCCATACATCGCAAATTGATTTTTAGAAGTCAGGCAGGACACAAAATCTAATGTAATCCACTGTACTGCAAGTACTGCAGTTTGACTTAAATACACGTAACCGTAAACAATCACTTCCTCATGGTGTTGTATTGATTACAATTAAAACATAGGCTTGAAAACTGCCCATTCACACTTTTGTCAATCACTGTGTTCACAATTCACTGACTACCTTCTTTTGTTAGAAATAATTATGCATTTAACATGCTTGACGAAGCAACTTGGAACAGAGCATAATAGTAATTATGAATTTGCATAATTTTTCTTACTTAAACAGTAGATCAATTTAAATATTTTTAAATGGTTTAAGTGGTAGGAATTACATTATAAATCATTCATGAAATCATTGAGATGCCAATATTTTTGTTCCTTCCTTCCCTTTTTGTTACATGTTCTTTTCTGGGAAAAGTAATTTGATCTGCATGCCAAGAGTAGTATTTATTATTTATTCATCATTCTCGTAACTCAATAATTTTTGGGTTTTTTGTTGGGAATCATGCTTTCTTCTCTTATTTTCAATAATGGACTTGCAATTGTTCCAGTTTCGACTATTGCATTAGGCTCTGCATACCACAGGCTTTATCATTGTTACAAAATGGCCATGACTGTACATTTAATAGTTCTCCCCTCATTACTCATAAACTCCCTCAGGTTTTAAGTCTATCATTGACCTCTCTTTGTTACTAAGTTAAACTATATGAAGTAGATGTTCCGGTATTGGACTGGGGTGGACAAGGTCAAAAGTCGCACAACACCAGGTTATAGTCCAACCAGTTTATTTGAAATCACAAGATTTCAGACTGCTGCTCCTCTGTCAGGTTGCTCCAAAAGCTAGTGTTGTGTGACTTTTGACCTTGAAACTATATGAAGAGTAAGACTGAAACTTTAAATCACCCATTTTAATGTTTTTTCCCACCCATTTCACTTCTGTTATGCTCATGCCATATGCCCATTGAACTTACTGGCAAGTTAATACTTTACTTTTAAAAAAACAACATAGCGTATGGACATTGTACCTTCATAAAATGGAGTCAAAAAAGTCAGGTGAATTCTTTTACAGTTTCCATGCAGCCAAGAAGTGGACATGTCTGAACATCTCTGGGAAGTTGCTTGAAATGCAACTGGCCATCCTAGGTGCTGGTTTATTACCCTTCATGATTTCAATTAAAAGGATATGTAATGACAATAGTTGCTCGACTCACCAACCCAATGAAGACAGAATTTCTGATGAAGACATTTCAGGAGACTGATTATAGCTGGTGTGTTGATGAAATACAACTTGTTTTCCATTATTTGTCAATTATATCTGTTATCACGACTCTTTGTGGATAACAGAATACATAAGTACTGTTTGTACAATAAATTAAGTGGGCATGCTGAAATTAATTAAGAAGGGCAGCCCAACAGGTCATTTTGGGACCAACACCAACAGAGAACAACATTGCAAGCAGAGAGATGAAAAGAAACTTACCAAAGGCAGTGAAGTGGAGCTAGTTTGTTTTACCTGCATGAGTATATAGCTTTCTAGCAGAAGTTCAACCAGAGTTTAACTGAAAGCCAAAAACTCCCAACCTCCAATTGTCTTTAAGGAACCTCATTTTCAACCATCGTTCTGAGAACAGGGTAAAGAAGTGATTTGTTTCTGCTTTACACTTAGGCTACATTTGCATCTTTAGAAATCATCTTGGTTGTGTCTATGCTTTTGGGGAGTAGGAAAGCATTGCATTTATCTTTTGGGTGTTGTGGAAAACAAACACTCATTGCCATTCTTTTAAATTTATAAGGAAATCTTTTGAGTCCATTCTTTAGAGTCACAGAACTGAAGTGTTAAAACACTCCTCCAAAGTATGTCCTGTTGCTGTCGATCAAGAGGTTAAAATTTATTGGTCACTTCTTTCCCCATCTGTAATAAACAAAGTGTTCCTCTCCTAATAAGGTTTGTGGGCCTATGACACACTTCTATATGGAGCACCTGGCCCTCCTGTGATCAGTCCTCTTCAAATTATAATATAGAGAAAGAGTGAACTAGACCATGCCAGAATTTACCAACATGATCTGTAGGATTTTGAAATCTACAAAATGAAATAAAAATGTTTTTATTTTGTGCTCTTTTCAGAGCAGACCTCTAAACTTCCAAATTGTGTAAATAAAAAAGATCAGTGGATTTTTTCTTCCGTTGCATTCTAATAACTACACCAGCCACATTTTGTAAGCCTAATCTGAGATTTTCAAATTGAACAAGAAAACCGAAAATACATCGAAAGGGTGCCAATATCTGAGAAGTATCTGCACCTAAAGTATCAAGTCTTGAATGTTGAAGCAGAATATTTTAATAACACAAAATTCTGTTGAAGTAACCTTTTCTATGGAAGACCATTCTTTATAGACATTTATTGATTTTCAGTATGATGTTAAAGGCACAGGATGAATGGTAGAGAGCTGCAACATGATATTACACAGAAATGTTTGTATAAGGGTGAAATATGAGCAAGCAATATATGTACAATGTGATCTGTGAAGTACATGATGTGTATTTACAAGGAAGTTAGTTCAACAAAACTCCTCCTCACTGTTGCTAGGCAAATTTCATTCAAACAGAGATATACTTGTTTCCATCATTGCATCAGCATAAAATTAAACTTAAAAATAAACCATTCCATGGATAGTCTGTATGTTAATTCCTATTTACATTTCACATTCACACCTATAATATTTATGATGTAATCCTTATCAAAGAAGAAGTTAAAAGTGGTGCATTGGTCCACTATATTAAGGCATCCACAAGGGTCTATTAGCAGACTTTTTCTGGAGTCAGTTGCAAATGAATGGGAGAGAAAAATTAGCCATCCAAGCATCTGTATAAAAATAATTTGTGGGTGAATTAAAGCAAAGAGGTGGATTTTACATGTCCTGTGGCTTGAAAGTTTTTTTTAGCAGGAGCGTGCATGTAAAATAGGATAGGTGCACCACCTTCTCACCAACCCACTCCCACAATACAAAGGACAGGTCGGTGTTAAAACTGATGCCCACCATATGTCAGTAACCAATTAAGGGTCACTGAGTGATTTAAAAAATCAATTGACTCTGAATGACATTGCCCGTGCCATAATACAGTCTGCAGCCCTTTCCCAACAAATTTTTAAAAGTACAGGAAGGATGGAAAAGTGCAATGTATGCCCTGTGACTATCAGGGGGACACTCCCACAAGATATTACTCACTTCCTTTCTCTCTGTGCAATTGTTAACACATATCCGACCCTTAAAACTATCCCTGACCAATGCCACCAATGTACCTTGGCCTATGGTTCCAACAGCCCTTTTTCTCAGGACTGGTTGCTGTCCCAGCAGCGCCCACACCTAACTCCGGTGCTGATAATACAGGGAGCTGAGAGGTGGAAGTTCTCCTCTGCTTTGTCACAGCTCGATACTTATGTGGAAATAAACCTGTACAATTCCAAAATGTGAAAAGATTTAGTCAAACTATCCAAAGTCCCCAATTTATTTAACTGGCCAATGCAGATGAAGAGGAAACACTCTTTAGTTCTCTGTAGTTAACAGGAAAATAACTGTTTATTACCAATAAATTGTGTTTAATAAATAGCCATTAGGAAATATGAATTTCTAACTTGTGATTCTACACTTTAAACTCTATCCCTTCTTAAAATTCACCCTTCATAAACAGACACACCCACAAAGTCAAAACAAGAATATTAAAGGTAAAAGCAGAAAGGAAAAACAAATCAGGGAAACACTGTTTGCTAATGTCTTGATTGGCCCTTGACCAGGTGAACAAAGCTTTGGTCATCTGGTCAAGACCCAATCAAGAAGTTATCAAGCAGTTTTCATTCGTTCAGAATCCATCAGCTCTGTGTTGTCTGCTAGTTCTCACTAGGAACATATATTTGTGTACAACTCACAATGTGCTCCAGTAAATTCGGTTTTTGAAAACTGTAGCCATATGTTTGCACAAGCTCCTTAGTACAAACATTTTTTTTTCAGTCCGCAGTCAAAAAAGTAAAGGAAATAAAAATATGTGATTTTTTTACAGCATCAATTCTGTCTGCCTACTTGCAGCATGTTATGGCTGGAGAGTGTGTTGCTGGAAAAGCACAGCAGGTCAGGCAGCACCCGAGGAGCAGGAGAATCAACATTTCGAGCCAGAGCCCTTCAACATGTTGTGGCTGCCAGGCAGGCTTTTGCCAAACCTATCAGCTGACCATCGACTTTCCTTCCAGAGTGGTGGGTGGAAGGAGAGTCAGGCCTCTGTTTCCACATACAATTCTCTCCAGAATTTCTGGAAACAGCAGGCCAAACAATATTATTGTGGAGAAAAATGGAGTTAATGGATTGGATTTTTGATTTTGGAGCTGAAGTTGGGAGGTGGGCTTCTTAGCTAAATGTCAATTCAGCCAAGTCCCACCGTGAGTTTTTTTTTTGAAGAGATCAATTACTCCTCAGTTTATGTCATGTGTAAGTCAGTTTTAAAGAAAGTTAAGAGCAAATCATACGCAGCTGACAGGCAGAACTCATCTCAGTCATCTTAGATGTCAGCCCTTATTACGTAGACCTCAATGATTAGGTTATTTTGAAACAGACATCTTTAGTTTATTAACAACACTAAAAATTTACACCACTGTAAAATTTCAGACTTACATAGTTTGGACATTTTGACGGCAGAATTGGACACTTCAGTCAGAGCTCGTCTGCTCTGTATATTTCTTTCTCTTTTTTGTTATGTCTTGCTGTTTCTTTTATTTTTTTCACTCCCAGCCTCAGGATGGACCCAGCAAGGCATCAAGAGGTGTTGGTTTAACGAGGGATTCAACCCAGTCCATGGCGGCTTCTTGGTCCGGTCTCTCAGTGGAACATGGCGGTCTCTCAGACAAAATACAATTGCCACTTCACTGTCGCTGGAGATGTCTGCAATCAGTCAGAATATTGGCCCTGATCTACTGAAGCCTCACAAGGCACTCTGCTCCAGGCTGTCTGGACAAATAAAGGTCCTCTTCCCCACTGACAGGCAAAAGATGCCTTTGCATCAGGCCTGAACAGCCTGGACAAAGACTATAGGAGGTCAGCGCTGCATGCTGACAGGACATTGGATCCAATGCAGAAATGGGATAAATGTTCTCCTGCTGTCCACAAGAGTAAGTACCATGATCTTCTCACTGCAACCTCACATTTACAGAAGTATCACTGAGTCTAACTCTACCACTACTGCCTTACCACATAGGCCTGCCAACCTCAACACTGCATGCATGATGCACACTGAAGGGATCACACCCAACTGCTGCTTAATTTCTAACACATATTGGGCATTATGTAGTGATTGTAATAAGGTCAGACAGGTGGACTTCATAGAATGTGAGTTCCCTGATTGGGGCTGTTAACTTGGTCCAATCAGAAAGCCCTGGCTGACAGATGTAAACAGGATATTTAGAATCTCCTCAGTCTAGGGATTGATTCTGTGCTGGCTGGTGCTACAGTCAGTGTGTTCCTGATACTGTTGGTTTCTGCTCTTTTTTGGGGGAAACCTGATTCCTGAACTGCGTGAATTATTTAGCCAGTTTGTTAACTGGTATCCCTTCTTTATTGAGGACTGATTTCTAAACTGTCTGATCCACACAGTCAATGTGTTTCAGGTGTAACTCAGTTCTCAATAGGGGATTTTTGGTTCACTGGCTCGTTACAGCCTGTATGTGACTCTGTTCTCTTTCTCTTTTGAGAAAAGGACAATGTTGATTTTGTGGCAGGGCTTAGTCCTTGCACACTAGTTTTCTTTGTTTTCTGCATGTGTCTTCACTGTTTTTTTGGTGTTTGGATGGAGACCCTGTCAGAAAATACATTTTACCAGATGAGCTGTTCCTGTGGGTAGGCCTGACTGTAGGCCTAGGCCTCTGCAAAATCTGAACATGTGTGTGTGCTGAGAGCTGAGCACTTGCAATATCCTGGAATTTGGGAGTTGACCCTGCCTTTGGGAGTGGACCAAACCCCTGTGAGTTAACTGCAACTTTACAATGTACTGTGTTCCTGAGAATGGGCCTGGTTCTCCTAGAAGGGCCAGGCCTCTATGGAGACTGAACACATGCGTGTACTGGGAAGTTAGCAATTGCTACATCCTGGCCTTCGGGTATGGACTCAACTGTATTGAGGATTTTGTGAATTCAGTTACTGGATGTGGGTTTTGTCATTAATTGTTTGTGTGGGCCAGAGTGGGCTAGTCAGTACGTGGGGTAGTTGGAAGCTGGAGGGTTGGACACCAGCCTGGGAGAAAGCAGGCTTGCGGGTGGGGGGGGGGAAATCTGTTAGTATGCAGGGTGACTGGGGGCTAGGCAGCCAAAAGCGTTCCCGTAGGAAAGCTGGTCAGGGAGGGGAAGCCAGTACATGTGCTGGTTGGGGGTCAGAGGATTGATACCGGTCCAGAGGAAACAGGCCGGGGGGGAACCTGTCAGTACATGGGGCAGGTGGTGCCAAGCAACTGAGCATCCTCGCAGGAAAGCCAGTACTGTATATAGGGCAAGCTGGTCAGTATGCAGAGAGGCTGAGCCAGGTGGCTGACGGCAGCTCGTAGGAAGGCCGACCGGGGGATGACCGGTCAGTACGCAGGGAGCCGGACAACCGATGGCTGATCCATAGGAATACTGCCCAGGGGAAAGGGTCAGTCAGTACACAGGGCAGTCAGAGACCAGAAGGCTGACGACTGTCATAGAACATAGAACATAGAACATAGAACAATACAGCACAGAACAGGCCCTTCGGCCCACGATGTTGTGCCAGACTTCTAACCTAGATTAAGCACCCATCCATGTACCCATCCAAATGCCGCTTAAAGGTCGCCAATGATTCTGACTCTACCACTCCCATGGGCAGCGCATTCCATGCCCCCACCACCCCTGACATCTCCCCTATACCTTCCACCCTTCACCTTAAATTTATGTCCCCTTGTAACACTCTGTTGTACCCGGGGAAAAAGTTTCTGACTGTCTACTCTATCTATACCTCTGATCATCTTATAAACCTCTATCAAGTCACCCCTCATCCTTCACCATTCCAACGAGAAAAGGCCGAGAACTCTCAATCTATTCTCGTACGACCTATTCTCCATTCCAGGCAACATCCTGGTGAATCTCCTCTGCACCCTCTCCAAAGCTTCCACATCTTTCCTAAAGTGAGGCGACCAGAACTGCACACAGTACTCCAACTGTGGCCTAACCAAAGTCCTGTACAGCTGCAACATCACTTCACGACTCTTGAATTCAATCCCTCTGCTAATGAACGATAATACTCCATAGGCCTTCTTACAAACTCTATCCACCTGAGTGGCAACTTTCAAAGATCTATGTACATAGACCCCAAGATCCCTCTGTTCCTCCATCTGACTAAGAACCCTACCATTAGCCCTGTATTCCGCATTCTTATTTGTTCTTCCAAAATGGACAACCTCACACTTGGCAGGGTTGAACTCCATCTGCCACTCCTCAGCCCAGCTCTGCAACATATCTAAGTCCCTTTGCAAACGACAAATGCTCTCCTCACTGTCCACAACTCCACCTATCTTCGTATCATCTGCAAATTTACTGACCCACCCTTCGACTCCCTCATCTAAGTCATTAATAAAAATTACAAACAGCAGAGGACCGGGCTCCAGGCTGAATATTTACCATCTACCACCACTCTCTAACTTCGACCGGTTAGCCAGTTTTCTATCCAATTGGCCAAATTTCCCTCTATCCCATGCCTCCTGACTTTCCGCATAAAAGTCCTGCAGGAAGGCTAGTCAAGGATGGTCTGATCAGTATGCAGTGTGGACTGGTGTCTTTCTTTTACAGCTATATTGGGTCTGTATTCTATACGCTGTTTCTCATTTGATTTCTCTGTCTTGTCTGGTTGTTATCTTTGTGATGACTGAAAGTGGGATTTGAGGTTCCTCATCTCCCTGAAAACTGGTTGAATGGTGGGGTTTGGCTCTGCTGTCCTTTCCCCTGTGTAGAGTGGTTTCTTTGTGAAATGCTGCTTTCTGTTTATTGTCAACTGTATTTCATACTGTTTAACAAAATATTAAAAAAACCAAGAGATTAGAATCTCCTCAGTTGAGAATTGAGATAAAGAAACAGAAGTGTTGCCGTTTGACCTGCCTGGACCACAGTCAGTGTTATTACTGCTGTTGGGTTTCCTACTGAGGAGGAAAGTTCTCCTCTTTTTTTTCTCTTTCCCCTTGTTTCAGATAGACATTTTTGGTTTTTCATTTGTTTCCCACCCCGCCTCCCCCCCTCCCCCCCCCCCCACCCAATCTAAAGTGTCAGGGGTTGTCTTCACTCTTAGAAGTGGCTCATAGGAAGCTGGAGCAGTTTCAAGTACTATGCACATGTAAATAAAGGGTGACTCGGTGACAAGATAACAGCCTCTGTGGAGATATTTCACACTGAATCTGTGTCTCCGTTATGGGGGAGGGCTTACCACCTGACAGGGAAATACATGCACTTCAAATGCACCGACACTCATTCTCAATACACCAAACACTTCTCTTTCTCTCATTGCAGGACTAACTGGTGCACAATAAACAAAAGGGTCCAGACAGATGAAGGAATTCTAGATCTCTGCATGCTCACCCAGATTGAAGATGAACAGTGTTAACTCTTGGCTCCCCTCCAACCAAGTGTTCTATGGGAAGCTGCATCCTGTGTGGCTTCAGAATGACCAGTCCGGACAGAATGACAGTCATATGACATATGCATAATGCAGTGTGCATCATGCAAAGTAGTGAAAGCAGGCAGTGTCCCTTCACATACAAAAATCTGCTTTCCTTTGGGAAGCTTGAAGCAGAACTCTTTTAATGTGGCTTTGGCAGGATAATCTAGTCAGCAACCAGCTCCCATTGACTTCTAACTCTTTCACTATTCCCCTTGTATGGCAATAGCATCGAATCAGGATCCTATCTGACTTAAAATGGCATCCCTTCATTCCGAGACTATGCCCTCTAAAGAGACTCTCTCACAAGCAGACACAATGTTTCTGCATCTTCCCTGTCAAGTCCTATCAGAAGAATGAGAAGCGAACTTATAGAATCGTGCATGTTTCAAAGTCCCAATGAATGCAAACTCAACCTCCTTTTGTAATTGTTCCCGCCATTCTGACTGTCATTTGACCAGTGCCTTGCATAGTTCGAACAAGCTTTCCCAATTTGTATACCCCAGTCCCTTTAGTAAAGATCAACATGCAATTTGCTTTCCCTGCTTCCTGCTCCCTGCTGAGGTGAGATGTGAGCTTTCTATGATTTATGCACAAAGACTTCCTCTGCTGAAGCTCTCTGTAGTTAAAATGCTCCATGAGATACAGAATAAAACTATACTGCAGATCTGTACAGTTTTGAGAAAGTATATATCACAGGGATGTCAAGAAAGTGCATTTCGGGATCTGAGAAGATCGCATCGCAGCAGGAGCAGATGGTCCTTTAACCCACCCAACTCAGGTTATCAGGATTTCTTGGGGTGTTGGAAAGATTGTAGAGCCCCAAGAAACATTTAAAAATTGACTTACTTGTATTTTCAGCTGTCCAGATATGCCTAAAAAAGGGAGGAGGAGCATCTGAGGCTGGGCCTGCAGCAGCCTCGGAACCGATTACTCTCCAGGACCTGGTGAACCAGCTCTCGAAATCTCGCGAGATGTTGGGGAAACAGATTGAAGAGAAGCTGGCTCCAGTCTCTCTCATGCTGCAGAAGCATGAGCAGCAGCTGGAAGACCTGGAGAAGAGGACGGATGAGGTGGAGCACAGGGTCACAGCGGTGGAAGCTGATGCCAGTTCATTCAAGGAAGAGATCCAAGCCCTGAAGACGCAGGTTCATAATTTGCGTGACCAAGTGGATGATCTTGAAAACAGGGGCAGGAGAAAAAAAACCATTCGATCATCGGTCTGCCCGAGGGTAAGGAAGGTGAGCGGCCTGCGGAATTTGTTGAAGATTAGCTTCTGAAATTCCTTGGCTTGGAGACTGGCATGAGAGGATTGAAGATAGAGAGGGCTCACCGGGTCACAGCACGGAGGTCAGGTCTGGGTCAATGCCCTCGTCCTTTCCTGGTGCGGTTCCATCATTACCGGGATAAGGAGAGAGTCATGGAGGCTTCCAGACTCCAGGGGAAGGATCCAAGGCTCTAATTTATGAGGGGTCTAAGATCATGTTTTTTCAGGACTTTTCAGTGGCGGTGATCCAGAAATGAAAATCATATGATGGTGTCAAGAGAAGATTGAAGGAGCTTGGGATTCAGTACTCCCTGAGATATCCGGCAGTGCTTCGGATCACCTTAGATGGATCCATGCATCTCTTTGACACATCGGAGAAGGCAAGAGACTTTGTGGACAAGCTAACCTAATTTAAACAATTGTACTATGTATAAATATTGTTGCTTGGGTATGCGTTTATCATTCTGTAAAAGAAATGGAGGAAATCCAGTTAGAGCTTTGTTTTTCCCCTTTTTTTCCCCTCTATTGATAATAATTTGGTTCAAACTATGTCTGGCGCTGGTTAAGATGTACATTTTAAATTTCTAAGTTAGGACATACCAAAGGATGGGTGGGGTATTTATTCCCCATTTTTTATGAAAGAATGTTTTTTTATTCATATTGAAATTCTATGGGGTGTTTATTCTTTTTAGCTTGTGCTTGCGATGCGGCTCTAGCTGGGAGACGTGAAGATCATTGAGATAGTTAGATGCCTATTTATGGGCAGTTCGGGATGGGTAGTTGCCCCCGGGCAGGGGGTGAGTTCCCCTACTCAGCGCTATTGGTGCTTTATATGTTGGTTTGTTTTCTGGTTTTTGTTGTTTTTTATTTTTAATAATTTTGTATGTTTGTTAAATGTAGTGGTTTTAGTTTATGTAGTTTTTATAATTGGTGGACCATGCGACACTAAGGCTCAGCAATTTGTGGTTCGGGTTCCTCCTCTCTGGAATTTAAATGTAATTGCAGAAGATTATGGCTAATGATTTGATTAAATGGTGTACCTGGAATATCAAGGGAAGTCACTCACCAAATAAGAGGAAGAAGGTAGTCTTGAGTCTTAGAAAGGAGAAGGTAGATATTGCTTTGTTACAGGAGACACATTTGGATGACAAGGAGCATCTGAAATTACAGCAGAATGGCTTTGACTGAGTTTATTTTTCATCATTTAATACCAGAAGTAGGGGAGTGGCTATATTGGTAAGGAAAAATCTCTCATTTAAATTGTTGGAATGTGTTAAAGAACATATGGGAGGTTTGTAATTCTTAAAGCCTTGATAAATGGGGAAGAATATGGCATTTTAAATGTTTATTGTCCCCCAGCTCATCCTCTTAAATTCTCGGTAGATGCTTTCTCTAAACTGATAAGTCTCAAGTCTCGGCACATCATTATAGGGGGAGATTTTAACTGCCTCATGGACCCCACAGTAGACAGGTTACCTAAAGGTCCCTCGATACCCTCTGCACAAACTAAACAGTTATTGGGTCTGTGTGGGGAATTAGGGTTGGTGGATGTCTGGAGGTGTCTCCACCCTACAGGTAGGGATTTCACGTTTTTCTCCAATCTGCATGGATGTCACACAAGGATTGATTTTTTTTCTGACCCCTTCGGTAACCCTGGATCTGGTGGCATCCTGTACGATTGGAAATATTGCCATCTCTGATCATGCTCCAGTGTACCTCATGGTTAAAATTAAGGATGTTACAGTGGATTCAAGGCGAATGGACCCCTTTATTCTCATAGACAGTAAGTTTGTGGAGTATTTCTCGAGGGAATTTCGGGCATTCCTAGACCTCATCATAGGCTCGGTTGATAGCTCATCTGTTCTCTGGGAAACTGCCAAGGCTTATGCCAGAGGGTTAGTTATTTCATATTCCACCAGTAGGAAGCGGCAGAAGGGTGAGCAGCAACGTCTCCTTGAAGCACAGTTGAAGGCAGCTGAGAAGGCCTATTTTAACAGACCCTCATTGGTCAAACTACAGAGGATTACGGCACTGCGGTCTGCACTAAATTCCATGCTCACGCAGACGGCAAAGAAGGAGCTGGCTTTTGCAAAGCAAAGGTTATACGAGCATGGTGACAAGCCAGGCAAATACTTAGCATACCTTGCCAGAAAGAGAAGTGCCCCACAAACCATTACAGCGATTAGGGAAGGGTCTGGGAACCTAACATGTGATTCTAAAAAGATTAATGTGGCATTCCACAGATTCTACTCTAAGTTATATCAGTCTGAGAATTGTGAGGAGGGGCAGGCCAAAATGGAATCCTTTTTTAGAGATCTGAAGCTCCCGGGTGTGATTCCCGAACAACAGTCCTTTCTCAATGCCCCATTATCAGAGCAAGAAGTGCAGGAAGCTGTGAGACAGCTTCAGTGTGGAAAGGCACCTGGTCCTGATGGACTTCCCAGTGAATTCTATAAGGAATTTCTAAGTATACTGTCAGGCCCGATGCTGAATATGTTTAATGATTCATACAGTTATGTTTGTCTCCCACCATCTCTGAGAGAGGCCAATATTTCACTTATCCTTAAAAAAGGGAAGGATCCGGAAGACTGTGCTTCATACAGGCCCACCTCACTCTTAAATGTGGACTTTTAAGATCCTCTCTAAGGCCCTTGCGTTAAGGCTGCAGACTGTGTTACCCTCTATTAGTAAAGAGGATCACAAGGGCTTCATAAAGGGTTGCAGATCCTCCAATAACATTAGGAGGCTGCTTAACATAATTCAAGCATGCCAACAGAAGTCAATAAAGGGATTGGTGATTTCTTTAGATGCAGAGAAGGCATTTGACCGAGTTGAGTGGCTGTACCTTTTCTATACTCTAGACCGGTTTGGCCTGGGCGAAGTTTTCATAAGATGGATAAAGGTTCTCTACAGTGTACCTCTCGTGGCGGTCATTACCAACGGGGTACGATCAAGCAATTTTAATATTTCTAGGGGCAGCCGGCAGGGCTGTCTCCTTTCACCATTACTTTTTACATTGGTGATTGAACCGTTGGCAGAGGCCAATTGTGGGGATCTCAATATATCAGCTCCAGAAGTGGGGTCAAAATTACATAAGATCTTGCTGTATGCAGATGATGTTCTAATTTTCTTGACAAATCCAGCAGTCTCAGTGCCTTGCCTGATACAATGCATTCACGCATTTGGCGCTTTTTCAGGGTATAAGATTAATTTTGCTAAATCAGAGGCTATGCCTATGAGTGGTCTTATGAAATAGTTGGCTCTTGAGTGTGACTATAGATTCCCATTTAGGTGGTCACAGGGGGGTTTTGTGTATTTGTGCATATTCATTACTCCAGTTCTGGATTCCCTGTTCAAAGCCAATTTTACTCAATTATTTGAAAAAATTAAACAAGATCTCCAAAGATGGGAGGCACTTCCAGTCTCATGGTTGGGTCGGATAGCGCTTATTAAGATGAATATTCTCCCTTGTTTGCTATACCCTATACGGATGCTCCCCCTGATTTTCAATAAACAACACTCAGGAGACTGAACAGTTGGTTCAGCTCCTTTATCTGGCACTGTAAACGGCCCCTCATTAAATGAGCCAAACTGCAGCTGCCTCACAGATTGGGGGGAGTAGACCTTCCGGACATTAAAAATTACCAATTAAGCTCACTTTTGACCTACGTAAGCGATTGGGTTTGTGGGGACCCTCTTTCAATATGGCTAGATATCGAACTCTCCCACGCAAGGTGCCCCCTTACCAGTTTGCTGTTTTTGGACAAGGTGAGGACAGTTAGGAAATATTGCTATAACCCAATAGTCATCAATACTGTTAAAGCATGGAGGGCAATTCGGCAGAGGGAAGGTAATATTGGTAAAACATCTTTGTTTACACCTTTAGTGGGTATGCCGAGTTTTCAACCAGGTATGATAGATTCAGGATTTAAACATTGGGCAGCTAGGGGTATATCTTGCATGGGTGATTTATTTGAGGGAGATGTAATGATGTCCTTCGATCAGTTAGTACGGAAGTACGAGTTACCTAATAGAGACCTCTTTCGTTTTTTTCAAGTTAGGGATTTTATTCAAAAAAAGACCACACTTTTGACTGATCCCTACAAATCTGACATAGAAAGAGGGGTACTAAGGGCTAAGAGTACACTCTCTGTCAGTACTCTATTATCACCAATAGGGGGGTGCCACCTCAGATGAGTCTGATTGAGTCTGCAAGATGTGGGAAAGAGAGCTGGGTGTTGAACTTTCTTCAGAGGCATGGGAGGATATTTGGGAGAATGCAAGGAAGATATCAATTTACAATAGGACCCATGCTTTACAGTTGAAGATTCTCCACAGGGTTCAATAAGCCCCAGACCATTTGTCAAAATTTAAACCAGGGGTATCTTCAGCATGTCCCAAGTGCAAGGTCTGTACGGGTACGTTTACCCATTGTCTTTGGTCTTGTGACAGGCTTCAAACATATTGGAGTGCTGTGGTGGGTGCAATGGAGAGGATTTTAGGTGCAGGGGTGGAGAAGGACCCTATTTCGCTCCTTTTGGGCCTACCCTTTGTATTTCCTGCAGACTCGCATAAGGAAAAACTCTTCAATATTCTTACATTCTGTGCAAGGAAGAATATCTTGCTGGTTGGATATCAGAAAACCCCCCAGCCCTGTCGGGTTGGCGGAAAATTGTTATGGAGCATATTCCCCTGGATTTTCTCACAAATATGGTCCACCACAAAACTGAGAATTTTTACAAGACATGGCAACCCTTTTTGAAATACCTGGACACAGATTTATCTGCCACACTAACAAGGGCTTTTATATAGTCGTAACGATTGTGTTTCATGAGTCCAATATCCAGGGAGGAGGAACTGTGAATGTATGAGTGTTTTGTTTGGCTGGGCTGAGTCATTACTATTTATTTGTTTGTTGTCAGGTATTTATTTAGTAAGTTAAATAGCTAGTTTAGGTTTTTTTCAAAGTTTGGGAAAAGATTTGTAGCTCGGGTGCTCGTTGTTGTGGTTGTGTTCGCCGAGCTGGGAATTTATGTTGAAGACGTTTCGTCCCCTGTCTAGGTGACATCCTCAGTGCTTGGGAGCCTCCTGTGCAGCGCTTCTGTGATGTTTCCTCCGGCATTTATAGTGATTAGTTTTTTTTAAATTTTATACTTCTCTATATATGTTTATATATTCGTATAGGAGGGTGGGTTGGGGAATTTTTTTTTTATTATTTGAGTTTAGTTGGATACTATTTTTGTACTGTTTTGAATTGCATTGTTTTGTATTTGTTGTAATATTTAAACATCTAATTTTTCTTAATAAAAATATATCATATTAAAAAAGAGTGCATTTCAGTATGCAGAGAGAACAGCAAATATAGGAAAACCCTAAATAACTTTCAATATCTTCCTAAGAAGTGGGAATAATGGCAATAATCCATGTCAAACGTGTTTGCCTCTACCCCATCAGTTCTGTGTGAAATGTTTTATTTGTATCAAGGATACACAGAATCGAACCTGCACAGTTACTGCCGTTGCTGTGTTTGAATTCATGTGTCGCTGGACATCGGAGTGCATCTGGGAAAATTAACAAACAGTGAATTTCACAACTAATCTTGGAGGAACCACTTTGGGCGAAGTTCACAACACAGAATCAGATCAGTTAATTGTTGTTTTAAGTCTGTTCAAGAGAAAGGCTGCAGTAGTGAGTACAATGGGTTCTTTCTTGATTATATATTTTTGGAGATAAGTCTCTTGATTAAACTTAAAATATAAGCCATAGCTATTAATTTAACCTGGGGCAGTGTTTTGTACAGGAGTAAGACGGTGTTATTTTCAGGGTCTGTAGATTGTGAAGGAGCAAAAATGGCCTTTGCAGTGATACGTACTTCTTGTCAGATGTGGGAGTTTAAAGAGAGTTTAAGGGTTACTGCAGATTAAATCTGCCATAAATGCTGTTGGATGTGAATCTTATCAAATCGAGTGGATCGGTTGGAGAGACAGATAGAAGCGATGAGGAATTTGCAACAGCAACAGTATGTGATGGATGGCAGTTATAGGAAGGGGGGGAATGTCTCAGCTACAGTCACATAGATGGGTTAACTCCAGGAAGGGTAAGAGAGGTAGGTAACTAGGGCAGGAGTCTTTTGTGGATATACCCATTTCAAACAGATATGCTGTTTTGGAAAATGTTGGAGGTGATGGATTCTCGGGGGAACGTAGCACAAACAGCCAAGATTCTGGTATTGAGACTAGCTCTAATGCAATGAGGGGTACATAGGCTTCCAAGAGATCAATTGTGTTAGGGGATTCTGTCGTCAGGTACAGACAGACGTTTCTGTGGCCAGCAGAGAAAAAGCAGAATGGTGTGTGGCTTCCCTAGTGCCAGGATCAAGGATGTCTCAGAGATCGTGTGGAATGTTCTCACGGGGGAGAGGAGCCAGCAGGAGGTCATTGTCCACATTGGAACCAACGATATAGGTAGGGAAAAGGTTGAGACTCTGAAGGGAGATTATAGAGAGTTAGGCAGAAATTTAAAAAGGAGGTCCTCAAGGGTGGTAATATCTGGATTACTTCCAGTGCTACAAGCTAGTGAGGGCAGGAATAGGAGGATAGAGCAGATGAATGCATGGCTGAGGAGCTGGTGTATGGGAGAAGGATTCACATTTTTGGATCATTGGAATCTCTTTTGGGGTAGAAGTGACCTGTACAAGAAGGACGGATTGCACCTAAATTGGAAGGGAACTAATATACTGTCAGAGAAATTTGCTAGAACTGCTTGGGAGGATTTAAACTAGTAAGGTGGGGGGGGTGGGACCCAGGGAGATAGTGAGGAAAGAGATCGATCTGAGACGGGTACAGCTGAGAACAGAAGTGAGTCAAACAGTCAGGGCAGGCAGGGACAAGGTAGGACTAATTTATTTCAAAGCAAGGGGCCTAACAGGAAAGGCAGATGAACTCAGGGCATGGTTAGGAACATGGGACTGGGATATCATAGTAATTATGGAAACATGGCTCAGGGATGGGCCAGACTGGCAACTTAATGTTCCAGGATACAAATGCTACAGGAAGGATAGAAAGGGAGGCAAGAGAGGAGGGGGAGTGGCATTCTTGATAAGGGATAGCATTACAGCTGTGCTGAGGGAGGATATTCCCAGAAATATATGCAGGGAAGTTATTTGGGTGGAACTGAGAAATAAGAAAGGGATGATCACCTTATTGGGATTGTATTATAGACCCCCTAATAGTCAGAGGAAAATTGAGAAACAAACTTGTAAGGAGATCTCAGCTATCTGTAAGAATAATAGGGTAGTTATGGCAGGGGATTTTAACTTTCCAAACATCAACTGGGACTGCCATAGTGTTAAAGGTTTAGATGGAGAGGAATTTGTTAAGTGCGTACAAGACAATTTTCTGACTCAGTATGTGGATGTACATACTAAAGAAGGTGCAAAACTTGACCTCCTCTTGGGAAATAAGGCAGGGCAGGTGACAGAGGTGTCAGTGGGGGAGCACTTTGGGGCTAGCAACCATAATTCTATGTGTTTTAAAATAGTGATGGAAAAGGATAGACCAGATCTAAAAGTTGAAGTTCTAAATTGGAGAAAGACCAATTTTGACGGTATTAGGTAAGAACTTTCAAAAACTGATTGGAGGCAGATGTTCGCAGGTAAAGGGACGGCTGGAAAATGGGAAGCCTTCAGAAATGAGATAACAAGAATCCAGAGAAAATATATTCCTGTCAGAGTGAAAGGGAAGGCTGGTGGGTATAGGGAATGGTGAATGACTAAAGAAATTGAGGGTTTGGTTAAGAAAAAAAAGGAAGCATTTGTCAGGTATAGACAGGATAGATCGAGTGAATCCTTAGAGTATAAAGGAAGTAGGAGTATACTTAAGAGGGAAATCAGGAGGGCAAAACGGGGACATGAGATAGCTTTGGCAAAGAGAATTAAGGAGAATCCAAAGGGTTTTTACAAATATGTTAAGGACAAAATGGTAACTAGCGAGAGAATCGGGCCCCTCAAAGATCAGCAAGGCGGCCTTTGTGTGGAGCCACAGAAAATGGGGGAGATACTAAATTAATATTTTGCATCAGTATTTACTGTGGAAAAGGATATGGAAGATATAGATTGTAGGGAAATAGATGGTGACATCTTGCAAAATGTCCAGATTACAGAGGGGGAAGTGCTGGATGTCTTGAAACGGTTAAAGTTGGATAAATCCCCAGGACCTGATCAGGTGTACCCGAGAACTCTGTGGGAAGCTAGAGAAGTGATTGCTGGGCCTCTTGCTGAGATATTTGTACCATTGATAGTCACAGGTGAAGTGCCGGAAGACTGGAGGTTGGCAAACGTGGTGCCACTGTTTAAGAAGGGCAGTAAAACCAAACGAGGGAATTATAGACCGGTGAGCCTGACCTCAGTGGTGGGCAAGTTGTTGGAGGGAATCCTGAGGAACAGCATGTACATGTATTTGGAAAGGCAAGGACTGATTAGGGATAGTCAACATGGCTTTATGCATGGGAAATCATGTCTCACAAACTTGATGGAGTTTTCTGAAGAAGTAACAAAGAAGATTGATGAGGGCAGAGCAGTAGATGTGATCTTTATGGACTTCAGTAAGGTGTTCGACAAGGTTCCCCATGGGAGACTGATTATCAGGCTTAAATCTCATGGATTACAGGGAGAACTAACCATTTGGATGCAGAACTGGCTCAAAGGTAGAAGACAGAGGGTGGTGGTGGAGGCTTGTTTTTCAGACTGGAGGCCTGTGACCCGTGGAGTGCCACAAGGATCGGTGCTGGGTCCTCTACTTTTTGTCATTTACATAAATGCGAGCATAAGACGTACAGTTAGTAAGTTTGCAGATGACACCAAAATTGGAGGTATAGTGGACAGCGAAGAGGGTTAGCTCAGATTACAACAGGATCTGGACCAGATGGGCCAATGGGCTGAGAAGTGGCAGATGGAGTTTAATTCAGATAAATGCGAGGTGCTGCATCTTGGGAAAGCAAATCTTAGCAGGACTTATACACTTAATGGTAAGGTCCTAGGGAGTGTTGCTGAACAAAGAGACCTTGGAGTGCAGGTTCATAGCTCCTTGAAAGTGGAGTCGCAGGTAGATAGGTTAGTGAAGAAGGTGTTTGGTATGCTTTCCTTTATTGGTCAGAGTATTGAGTACAGGAGTTGGGAGGTCATGTTGTGGCTGTACAGGACATTGGTTAGGCCACTGTTGGAATATTGCGTGCAATTCTGGTTTCCTTCCTATCGGAAAGATGTTGTGAAACTTGAAAGGGTTCAGAAAAGATTTACAAGGATGTTGCCAGGGTTGGAGGATTTGAGCTATAGGGAGAGGCTGAACAGGCTGGGACTGTTTTTCCTGGAGCGTCGGAGGCTGAGGGGGCTTATAGAGGTTTACAAAATTATGAGGGGCATGGATAGAATAAATAGACAAAGTCTTTTCCCTGGGGTCGGGGAGTCCAGAACTAGAGGGCATAGGTTTAGGGTGAGAGGGGGAAGATATAAAAGAAACTTAAGGGGCAACTTTTTCATGCAGAGGGTGTTATGCATATGGACTGAGCTGCCAGAGTATGTGGTGGAGGCTGGTACATAAGGCATTTGGATGGGTATATGAATAGGAAGGGTTTGGAGGGATATGGGCCGGGTGCTGGCATGTGGGACTAGATTGGTTTGGGATATCTGGTCGGCATGGACTGGTTGGACCGAAGGGTCTGTTTCCATGCCGTACATATCTATGATTCACGGCCCTTTGACTGAAAAGAACTTCCCCTTATCTCTGCCTTAATTATGCAACCCATTATTTTAAACAGTGGCCCCCTTGTTCTAGACTCTCCTACATCTACTCTGTCAAGAAGCCTTGGGATCTTAGCTGTTTCAATCAAGTTGCCCCTTTACTCCCGAAACTCCAGCAGGTACAAGCCTACCCTGTGAAACTGAATTTTGGTAGCTACCTGATCAAACACAAGAAAGGCAATGTAAAGAAGGGAAACAAAGTAAGACAAATGGAAATCCTGCCTGAGAGAAGAGCAGACTTTCTTCAAGGTTAGCTTTTCTGGAAGAGAAGCCACAGTGAATTCAACACTGGGGCAATCAGGTGCCGCCAATCTAAAATTTCAAGGGGTCAAGCAGGAAATACTCAGCCGGTCAAGCAACACTCAGAGAGAAACCTTGCAAGGGGATGGTCTTTCTAAGGAACCAGCCGAAATGCTAACTCTGATTTCTTTCCACAGATGCTGCCAGACCTGCTGTGCTTTTTCAACAATAATCTGTTTCTGTTTCTGATCTTTTCACCAGAATTGGAACTGTGAGGAATCTGCCAGCTGCTGAGTGGATGCAGATCTTGATGACTTGGCCATGACTGTGTGTAAGCGATCTTACAATCTTACACTCCACACCCTCCTGATGAAGGAGCAGCGCTCTAAAGGCTAGCTAGCGCTTCCAATTAAACCTGTTGGACCATAACCTGGTGTTGTGTGATTTTTTAACTAAGTGTGTAAGCCAGCCGCCAGCATACCTCCTGGGCAGAATTGCTTCCGTTTGGTTTGGGAGGAGTCAGTGCAAAAACCTTTCTTTAAATTCGACTGTGATTCCGAGCGTCCAAAAGCAAAGCTCAGTTTTTTTTGCGAGAGTAATTGATCGAAGCTGGTTCTTGTCGATTTAAATTGGGGGGGGGGGGGGGTGGCCAGAACTTGGTTTTATTTTGGCGTGAGATGCTTATTTTAATACCAGAAAAGATAGCGGAAACGCAGGGTTACGGCTTGACGTCGCTTGCGTCTGCAATTCCCACACATCCTATTTTGCGCCTATTTTGTAAAAATTTAGCCGATTCCACGCTGACTGAAACCAGCGCAAACCAAACGATAATAAACTCTTAATAACCACCGAGCGACAGCGCCCTTTATTCCTCTCGAAGGGCGCACTATCCTTCCAGCCAGATTGTTGCCTTTCGGAAATCCCTTTGTAGAAATGGCCAGTCATTGATTCTTCGTCATGGGTAAGATACTTTGATAAATCGCTGAAGGTAATTGTGCTTTACAATGGGAGCGGACTGCGGTCAAAGGTACGATTCCTGTACTAAAGTAAAAAAAAATGTTCCCAGTGTCTAGATATGCGGAAGTGAATTCTGCTGGTAAATTACAGTACTGTACATCCCTCTGAATAAACTTGGACACACAAGGGTTGGGGGCGGGGGGGCAGGTTGTGGTTGATGACACTCGGAGGCAGGAATTTGAGCTGGATTTGCCCCCAATCTGGATATGTCCTTTTTTTTCCCCAATTGCGATACGTGTTGCCTTGGCCTCTTGGTGCGATATCTCTAGAAAGGACGTAACATCCTCCTGGCGGCACTGAATTGGCAAGACGTATTTAAAGGAGCCCAGCGAGAGGTTTCCCACTGTGGAGACTTTTTCAGCCGATGTAAATAACGATAAGGTTCCTGTTCCCATCCGATCCCACGGCCACCGAGCATCAGGGCTGGCATTTTGGAGCGAACAGGTAACACCGGGATTAGAAATGACAATGTTACCCACGATTTCCTCCTTCTCAAGGGTAAAGTGAGTAATGAGAAATGACGGCAGTCTCTTCAACGTTGAAGTGACAATGGAAAGTTGTGTTTCAACTTTCTCCGAACTAAAGCAGCTTCTCCTGGGGGACATGCCCGCGCTCTTTTTGATCTTATAACGTTTCAGGGTCTGCAATTGGAGACGATTTCCTGAAAAAAGCAACGTGGCTATTTTAAGGAGCGAATTACTGCGGATGCTGGAATCAGATCTGAAAACAAAAACAAAAGTTAGAGATCACAGCGGGTCAGGCAGCATCCGTGGATGTTTTAAGAATGGATTTCTGAACGCTTTATTCCACAGTATCAAAACTCCACGCCCCCCTCTCCTTTTTTTTAAAGGACAAATTGAAGATTGTCCTTTTTTAAACTTTAAATTAGCAAACGACTTGTGGGACTACCATACCATTGAATGAGGATGTGATCCCTTTGTGTGCTATTTACTGTGTCTGGAGTATTTCGCAGTCATTAGGATCCTTTATGATTGAAAAGAAAGAATGTGAACCCTCCAGTTCTTTGCAGGTGTAATTATAAAGGTTCAAGAAACTTTTAAAAAACACTGTGACCCGTCACCATTGTATTTCTAGTTGCCAACCAGCAAAAACCAAGAGGACTTGAGTTGTATAGAATTTTTATTACGAAGTGGCGTATTAAGGACTGAGTTAATTGTAATGTTTTGGAGCGGCGAGGAAGTCACTTCTCTTCTAGAAATAAACTCGGAGAGAGTGAGTATTGGAGATGCTGGAGATGAGAGAGTGTGGTGCTGGAAAAGACAGCAGGTCAGGCAGCATCCGAGGGGCAGAATCAAAGCAAGGGCCCTTACACCCGCAAAGAACTGGAGGGTTCACATCCTTTTCATACATGAAGGATCATAATGACTGCAAAGTACTCTAAGCACAGTAAACAGCACACTGCCAAAGGGATCACATCCTCATTCAATGGGTATGGTTTCCCACATGTCATTTGCTAATTTAAAGTTTAAAGATTCCCGATGAAGGGCTTTTGCCCGAAACGTCGACTCTCCTGCTCCTCCGATGCTGTCTGACCTGCTGTGCTTTCCAGAAATGCCAACCTTGAAGGAATTCTGCTCCTCTCTCAGACATGATTTCCATTTATCTTTCTTCACCTTATTTCGCTTCCTTACAATTCCTTTCTTGTGTTTGAACAGGTAGGTCAGTTTCACAGGCTACACTTGTACCTGCTGGAGTTGAGTCCAGGAGGCAACTTGATTAAATGTTAAGATCCGAAGGGATCTTGACAGAATAGATGTGGAAAGGATGGTTCTTCCTGTGGCAGAGTCTAGAACTAGCAGGTCACTGTTTAAAGTAAGGGGTTGCTCATTTCAAACAGAGAGACAAAGGAAGTTTCCTTTCTCTCAGAGGGCCATGAGTCTTTGGAGCTCCATCAAATGGTGATGGAAGCAGAGTCCCTAAATATTTTTTAAGGCAGAGGTAGATTCTGTGCATCCTTGATACAAATAAAACATTTGGCACAGGACTGATGGGGTGGAGGCATACAAGTATGACATGGGTCACTGCCCTTATTCCCAGTTCTTAGGAAGCTATTGTTTGCCAATGTTGGCAAGAAGTAAAATACATGCAAAGTAAGGAGAAGGTTCTGCAATAGGATGTGTACCTTGTTCTCTGTGTTACTTTCATTGTGCTGTTCCTGTTTCATTTGATGTATTGTTTAATCAATGTAGTGTTATATTCTTTGTAAAGAATCAGGAACTAATTGTTTTGTAAATGTCAAGTTCACAGAGTGCCATATTTACTTCTACTCTGCAGTCAGGTGCCCAGCAATAATATCAGTTCACTGATCACATGAAGATGTGTAAGAAATATACTCAATGAAGCTTCAGCACTTGAGTCTGAAAAATGTGATTATTTCAAACTTTTGAGAACTAGAGGACATAACAGAGTGACAGTAGGCAGCCTGTGAGCAACACCAAAAATGAGCAATCTCTCGACGCAGTATGGTAGTCTCCCTGTGACTGGGCGTGGTGGTCTTTCGACCTGGCATGGCCTCGGTGTGGATTTCTGGCCTCAAGATGAGTCCAGAGTGATCGGAGCCTGGAAATGAAGCCTGGTACGATGTGGAGTCAAGTCTTGGTGTGGGCTAGAGACTAGGTGCTGGCATGGAGTGGTTTGGAAGGGCTGTTATTCTGAACTTTCTACTTCTTTATTTTTATCATTTATCCCCACGATCTGAACTTTACATTTCTTATTTTATTTTTTCCCTAAGAAATCTGTACTAAAACTTTACCTGAGATGGCGCCATAAGTGGCGAGTTCTCACTACTCTTGTTTAAGTACCTGTGACAAATCTAATTCTAATTGCAATTCTAAAAACATTTCAAATAAATTAGATTTAATGCTGAAACTGAATTACATTGAAGAGAAAAAAAATCAACCTGAATTAGTGCCAAGGAAAGCAAAAGGCTTATTGAATGTGCAAACACCATACTTGATACAAACAAAACATTGGCACAGAACTGATGGGAGAATACAGTGGCCACTGCATCCCAGCATGAATTGGGAAATTGTTGGTGTCATGGTGCCAGTTGAGAAATGTTCATGTAAGTGCAGGCTGGCACTCAAATAGCTTTCTAAAAGGTAGTAGTAAAGAAACAAAGGATCAGCTACATAATTTTAATGGGGTGGAGAGAAAGGGTTAAATTCATTTAATAGCAAGGACGTAAGAGTGTATGACTGTTTAAAAACCCAGACACAAATATTTGGTCTGGTTAGGACCCATCTCCAACCAAACTCAAATCGTCAAATCCAGCAGTTATAACTTTCAAAGCCTAAGGCAGGAAGCAGGTGAGGTTGTTGATAATTTCTGAATATGGTTAACCCTGAAGTACAAAAATATTTGATTTGACAAAACAATTCGCAATATCAAAAGTTATAGACACTGCCAAAGTACATCAAGCGACATAAAGTTGACTACTCCAACAATTGGCTTCCAGTTAGAAGTAGATGGTGAAACAGGAACAGAAGAATGCACACCAGACAGAAGAAGAAAATGTGCAGCAGCTTGGATGACCACAAGTTAACAGTGAGAAAGAAATGTCTTGCATTTGCATCAAGCTGCAGACCTTGTGGAAAACTCAATCCATGGAAAAAGATGTTTGAAACAAACAACAAAAGTGGTAATGAAAGGATCATGTGACAGAGCAATGGGGTGAATCCAGAAGAATCAGAACTAAGAATCCGGAAACGCCATAATCTAGTAGATGGCAACAACACAGCAGGCATAGGAGTCTCCAAGCTGCATGAAATAGTGGGCCAAAAGTGCCGACGGAAAATAAGTCTTTCCTATCATTCAGATCAGGATGAGAGTGAGAAGAAAGCTGATAAACCATATACATCTGAAGCTGAAACTCAATACCAGACCACAGCATTATGTCATACTAAAGCTGAAGATCTTGCTTGGAAATTTGGAAGAAAGTAATTACCTGAGGTAAAATACTTTTATCTCGATAAAGCCATAAAGGAGAGCTAAAATTCAATGCTTAGAAACAACCCAAATCAGAGGGAGAGACAAAGATAAAGATATGCATCCACGCAGCAGGAAAATCGATGTTTTGGGCAAAAGCCCTTCATCAGGAATATTCCTGATGAAGGGCTTTTGCCCAAAATGTCGATTTTCTTGCTTCTTGGATGCTGCTTGATTTGCTGTGTTTTTCCAGCACCACATTCTTGACTCTAATCTCCAGCATTTGCAGTTCTCATTTTCGACAAAGATAAAGATATGTTAATGGTAGCTGCCTTTTCCCGAAAATGGGGGATTTCAAGACTAGGGACACTGTCTCCTTGACTTGTCCGGACTTGTCCTACCTGCCTATCTCCTTTTCCACCTATCCACTCCACCCTCTCCTTCCTGACCTATCACCTTCATCCCCTCCCCCACTCACCCATTGTACTCTATGCTACTTTCTCCACACCCCCACCCTCCTCTAGCTTATCTCTCCACGCTTCAGGCTCACTGCCTTTATTCCTGATGAAGGGCTTTTGCCTGATTTCGAAGCTCCTTGGATGCTGCCTGAACTGCTGTGCTTTTCCAGCACCACTAATCCAGACACATTTTTAAGTTGAGAGGAGGGAGATATTAAAAAGACATAAGAGGAAATTTTTTTTATCCCGGGCGGTTCGCCTGTAGAATTAACTTCCTGAGGAAGTGGTGGATGCAGGTACAATTACAATATTTAAAAGACATTTGGATAAGTACATGAATAGGAAAGGTTTGGAGGGATATGGGCCAGGAACAGGCAAATGTGACAAGTTTAATTTGGAACTATGTTCAGCATGGACTAGTTGGACAAAAGGGTCTGTTTCCGTGTTGTATGATTCCGTGACTCGATTTAGATCAGCGGTTGAAATGCCATATCATACAAAGTAATAGGCCTAGTGCTGGAAAATGGGATTAGAATAAGTAGATATTTGACTGTTGCAAACACAGTGGGACTGAAAGGGTCTCTTTCCACACTGTAAAAACTCTAACTTCTATATTAACTCTGTTACATGTCTTTAAAACAGATTGTCTTACTATCCCTGGGATTGAGTGGCTGCAAACAGCTACAGCTACAGCTCGCTTTGATAGGAAGAATAGAGGCATGGACTATTTTCTAGATGGGAGAAAATTCAGAAATCTTAACTGCAAAGACTCTGTGGAGTCCTAGTCCAGATTTCTCTTAAGGTAACTTGCAGGTTGAGTCGGTAGTTAGAAAGACAAATACAATGTTGTCACTCATCTCAAGAGGACGAGAATATAAAAGCAGGGATGTACCTTTGAGGTTTTATAAAGCTCTGGTCAGACCACATTTAGAGTATTGTGAGCAAGTTTTGGCCTCATACCTCTGAAAAGATGTTATTAGCCCTGGAGTGGGTCCAGAGGAGGTTCATGAGAAAGATCCCAGGAATGAAAGACCTAACATATGTGGAACATTTGAGGACTCTGGAACTACTATTTGGAATTTAGAAGGATGAGGAGGATCTGTTTGAAATTTGCAGAATACTGAATGGCTTGGACAGAGTGGATGTTGGGAAGATGTTTCCAATTGGCAGGAGAGAAGAGGGCACTGTCTTAGAGTAAAGGGAAGACCTTTTAGATTTGAGATAAGGAGAAATGTCTTTAGCCAGAGAGTGGTGAATCTGTGGAATTCATTGCCACAGAAGGCTGTGGAGGTCAGGTCATTGAGTATATTTAAAACAGAGATAGTTTCTTGATTTCCAAGGAGATCAAAGATTACGGAGAAAATGTGGGATAATGGGGTTGAGAAACCTATTAGCCACAAATGAATGGTGGAGCAGACTCGATAGGCTGAATGATCTAATTTCTGCTCCTTTGGCTTATGGTCTTACAGTCTTTTCCTGAGGTTATGATGGTTGAATGTAGTACACACATTGAAAAGTAGTCTCCAACCAGAAATAAGGAAGATCTGGCATGAGTATATCCAAAGTGTGTTGACACTTTTGATGCTTTGAAGATTTTGAACATCACATCAGTATTGCTGTTATGGAGCAATATGATTTATTCCCCATGTAAAGTACCAATAGAACTAAGAAGAAAGCCTGCAAGTGGGCTCCAAGAGTTTGAAATAAAGAAGGTAACTGCCACAATTACCATAATCTGGAGCTTTGGCAAATTCCATCATTGTGCGGAAGTGACAACATAAAAAGCCAAATTAATGACCATACTCGTCTGAAAATTACGATCTTGTCTGATCTTGGGAGCTGAGCAGACTTGGGCCCGCTTAGTACTTGAATGGGAAACTGCCTGGGATTACCAGGTGCAGTGGGCTTAGGGGGCAGCCCAATGGCTTAGTGGTTAGCACTGCTACCTAACAAGTGCCAGGGATCCAGGTTTGAATCTACCCTCGGGTGACTGTCTGTGTGGAGTTTGCACATTCCCCCGTCTGTGTGGGTTCCCTCCGGGTGCTCCAGTTTCCTCCCACAGTCCAAAACTGTGCAGGTTGAGTAGATTGGCCATGCTAAATTGCCTATAATGTGCAGAGATGTGCAGGCGAGGTGGAGTAGCAGGGTAACAGGGAGAGGGTACAAGGGTGGGTCTGGGTCAGTGTAGGCTCATTGGGCCAAATGACCTGCTCCCACACTGTAGAGATTTCATGATGATAATGATTTGTAGTCATATCTTCAAGTGATCAAGGCAAATATTGAAAGACACTTCCTTGATAGGAAAGAAAGAAAATTTGGAAAGTTCAGGCAGCTAAAGAAGATTTCTCACTACTGCTGCACTCCATGAAGTAAAACAAGAACTGGAAAGAGCAGGGACATCATACGAAAAAGGAGATTGCAGAAGATAATATGCCAGCTGTACAGGAAGTAGAAGAGGTGTCCAAGATGAGAATAGAATCTCAAGTCAAAACTTGAACAATATGTGCTTCAAATAGAAGAATTTGAAAAGTAAAAATGCGATGGTACTGAGTTCAGACAAAAAATTAATGAACTGAAATGCACTTTAATGCTATCACAATCAAAGAATGATTGATTTATTGAAAACTAATAACAAACTGTGAGAAATGTTGGTGAATTTAAAAGAGGAAATAGTAAATGCAAGAGGACCAGCAAGAGTGGCTACAAAAGGAAGCTGAAAATCTAACAGAAACTAGTACATAGAATGATTTGAAAAAGAAACATATACTATAGAACTGTAATTCAGAGATTGAGGAGAAGTGCTGACTTAGCGTGCTGCTTTTGCCCAAGGGGCCACCTAAGTGATACTATGTGAAAGACACCTTTTCTCTGAGGAAAGACAACAACTAGAATCTAAAGGTGTTCAGCTTAATTATAAATGTCAGTTTTTGTTAGTCATCTTCAGTTAGAAGTTTAGTGAAGGGAACAGTTATACTGACAAGTTTTTTTTAAGAAAGGCAAGTGTTACATTGCTATGTTTATAACGAGTTAGGAACTAATTTGTCATTTGAATGTGTATCCAGGTTACCACGTTTTGCTACTGCACTCCAGTCAAGTGCTGACCAATGAATCCAGCAGCCACATGGAGAGGTGTGGGAAATGCATTTGAGACTAAGCATGTGATCATTTCAAATGTGTGTTAACCCATCTCACAGGGTGAGCTTACAATTAGAAGAGAATATGTTGCTTTTGCGCTTAGGTGTCAACTGTTTCTCCTGTTGACTTACAGGATTTTATAGGTGGAATGGGTCATCAGCCTAAAGCAGGCTATAACCTCCATTCATGCAATCTGAGTCCATTAAAAAACAAAGACATTGAATTTCTATAGCTTCTTTCAAGAGTTCAGGACAGTCCCTAGCTGTTTACGTTCAATTAGTTTTTGAGGGTAGCACGGTGGCTCAGTGGTTAGCATTGCTGTCTCACAGCACCAGGTTTGATTCCAGCCTTTGGCGAGTATGATTCCAGCCTTGGATGGAGTTTGCACATTCTCCCCGTGTCTGCATGGACTTTCTCCGGGTGCTCTGGTTTCTTCCCACAATGTATATGTTAGGTGAATTGGCCATGCTAAATTGCTCGTAGTGTTCAGGGATGTGTAGGTGAGATGCATTAGTCAGGTGTAAACATGGGGTAAGGGAGAGGGTCTGGGTCTTCAGAGGGTTGGTGTGGACTTGTTAGGCCGAAGGGCCTGTTTCTACACTGTAGGGAGTCTATGATACTAATTCAGGAAATGCCCTAGCTAATTTGTGCACAACAAACTCCCACAAACAGCAATCAGGTAAATGACAAGAACAGTTTATGGTGTTGGCTGTGAGGTTAAGTATTATTAGCAGAAAACCAAGAAAGAATCTCCTGTTCCTCTTGAAATAATGCCAAGGATTATTTTCCATCTACTGAAAGGATAGACAATAGAGCTTCAATTTGGCATCTCTTGTGAAAGTCTGTATCACGGACAGTCTCTCTCAGTACTGCACTGGAGGATCAGCCTGCATTTAATGTTCTTAAGTGGAACTTGACCCTTATGCTTCTCATTGTGAAGCAGGAGTACTACCCATTAAACAGCAGACCCAGATTTGTAGAAACCAGATGCAATTTTAAACATTTTCTGTGAGAAGATGGGAGTATACCAGGCAGAAGCAGGTTGGTAGCTAGCCGAGAAACAGAAGTGGCCCTTTTAATAAGTCTAACACTTTCTTTCTGTGGGACCAGCAGGGATAGCAGCGTTTGAGTCCCATTTGAGTACCCAGCTCTCTGGACATATACCTTGATGTCACCATTTGAATTTCTGTCCTTGATGTCCTTCTTACCTATCCCCAACCTGAGCCCAGTTGAACAGCCTGGGTATTCTGTATTTTAGAACTAATAAACAGAAGTTATCAAAGAGAATGAAAAGTGCATGCACTATCTTTTTCTCTTTCCTGGGTTCGCTCCTAAGTTTGTCCTCAATCATCAATTCCTGGGAGTCCAGATGAATCCCTTAAAACCAAAAAGTGGCAATCCTAGCACCACACAAGAAAATTTGTGGACTCCATCTCTCAAGATCTTATAATCCACCTCTCCATGCCCCCTCCTCTCTTTAAAAAAGTGCTTGAATGAGATGTAGAGGACAAAAACAAAACTGCAAAAACAATGCAACTAGGCAGCATCAGGAGGTGGAGAAGTCAGCGTTTCGGTTATAATTCTTCTTCCTGAAGAAGGGTTACACCTGAAACGTTGACTTCTGAACCTTCTGAATGAGATGTGAGTTTCACTGGCTGAGAGTATTTGTTGTCCATTCCTAATCGTCCTTGAAGGTGGTGATGAGCCACTCCAGTTCTTCCGAAATGGCTGAGCAGGCCAGTCAGTTACAGTTAAAACTCGAGCTGTGAAGTCAAGTGTAGGCCATATAAGGATGGCAGATTGCAATCCCTAAAGAACATTAGTGAACCAGATGGGTTTTAAGACAGTTGTGACTATCCATTATTCGCTTCCAACTCCAGATTTTATTAAAGAATTAAATTGCACCAAATGCTAGGACCTCTAGATTACTAGACCAGTGATTTTATCGCTGCACAGCCCACTCATTTACCTGTAATTAATAAATGTATCTGTCAGTTTAAAAATGTTACCCTTTTTTCTTAAAACAACTTGCATTTATACGGAATGTTTCAAGGCTATAGCATGTCCCAAAGTGCCTTGCAGCTAATTAAATACTAGTGACATGTAGTCACAGTTATAAATGTCAGAAATAAAATGCAGTCATGAGAATTATCTGACATTCATCGTCAAGTTTATACTGAGGCCTTTGATAGCGATTCCCTAAAATTGTAGAAGGTGGAAAGATTTTGGCTGTAGAATTCTACTTGGTGAAAGCTGCTGCTGCTGCTATTCGTGCCAAAGCAATGTGATATGTTTTCTTTGTGTATAAATAGACTGCTTAAGTGTTTGGATTTGCTTGGACTTTGAGAAGCGGAAGTGATTGGATTAATTAGTTTTATCCAATGAAAGTAACTCATTTGTGGTTTTCATTTATTGCGGGGTTGTAGCATCATCATTCCAGGACAAGGGGAAGTAATTATTGGAGGAATGCACTCCCAGTGGTGAAACTGTATTTGAATAGGTATTCTCTGGAACTTTTTTCCAATATTGACTTATTTTATGGTATGTACTGCTAATCACTAATTTGTTCATTTGCTGTTGTGCATCTGTAGCATTCACACGGAAAATTCTAATGTCTCCGCTGTATCTGCCCCATTGCAGCGCATGTACATTCGAACACAAATAAATGTGGAGATTAAAGTTCAAGATTGTGTAAACCTGGGATAGTTAAGATATTGGCAAACTTTTGTAATGAAACATTTTTCCAGTTCTTTCCATCTTTTGTCAACATTGCGCACTCAAATTAGTTGCAGGTAGCAATCAAACTGGCGTCATCATGACTTGGAACTACATTGCTATTTGTTGCGTTTCACATGGATAGCACATTGGAAATCAAGCCCTGCTATTTCTAGAGTCATCACGAAAGATAAAGATTTCATCAAAGTGCACAGAAATCCCCAGTCTTTTATATTCAGATTGAAGGAAAGTTCAGTTGAGAGTCATAGAGTCATAAACATGTATAGCGTGGAAACAGATCCTTTGGTCCAACTTATCCATGCTGACCAGATATCCTAAATTAATCTAGTCCCATTTGCTAGCACTTGCCCTATATCCCCTAATCATGTACCCATCCAGATGCCTTTTAAATGTTGTAATTGTACTAGCCTCCACCACTTCCTCTGGCAACTCATTCCATACACGGACCACCCTTTGCATGAAAAAGTTGCCCCTTTGGACCCTTTTAAATCTTTCCCCCTCACCCTAAACCTATGCTCTCTAGTTCTGGACTCACCACAAACTAGAGAAAATACCATATCTACATACCCTATCCATGCTCTTCATGATTTTATCAACCTCTATAAAGTCAACCCTCAGCCTCCAATGCTGTAGGGAAAACATCCCCAGCCTATTCAGCCTCTTCCCCACAGCTCAAATTCTCCAACCCAGGCAACATCCTTGTAAATCTTTTCTGAACCCTTTCAACTTCCTTCCTATAGGAGGGAGAGCAGAATTGCACAAAATATTCCAAAACTGGCCTAAACAATGTCCTGTACAGCCTCAACATGACCTCCCAATCCCTATATTCAATGCTTTGACCAATAAAGGAAAACATACTAAATGCCTTTTCCACTTTTCTACCTACCTGAGACTCCACTTTTTCAAATAACTATGAACCTGCACTCTAACATCTCTTTATTCAGCAACACCCCTCAGGATCTTACCATTAAGTGTGTAAGTCCTGCCCCAATCTGCCTTTCCAAAATGCAGCACCTCACATTTATCTAAATTTAAATTCCATCTGCCATTCCTCGACCCATTGACCCACCTGATCAAGATCCTGTTGTACTCTGAGGTAATCTTCGCTGTCAACTATACTTCCAATTTTGGTGTCATCTGTAAACTTACTATGCCTCCTATGTTCACATCCAAATCATTTATATCAATGGTGAAAAGTAGTGGACCCAGCACTGATCCTTGTGGCACACTGCTGGTCACAGGCCTCCAGGCTGAAAAGCAACCCTCTACCACCATCCTCTGTCTTCTATCTTTGAGCCAGTTCTGTATCCAAATGGCTAGTTCTCCCTGTATTCAATGTGATCTAACCTTGCTAACTAGTCTACCATGAACGCCTTACTTAAGTCCATATACATCACGTCCACCACTTTGCTTTCATCAATCGTCTTCATTACTTTTTCAAAAAATTCAATCGAGTTCATGAGATATAATTTCCCATGCACAAAGAAATGCTGACTATCCCTAATCAGTCCTTGCCTATCCAAATACATGTAAGTATGGTCCCTCAGGATTCCCTCCAACAACTTGCCCACCATCAGATATCAGGCTCACAGACCAATGGTTTCCTTACCATCTTTCTTAAATAGTGGCACCACGTTTGCCAACCTCCAGTCTTTCAGCACCTCACCTGTGACTATCAATGATACAATATCTCAGCAAGGGGTCCAACAATCACTTCCCTCCCTTCCCACAGAGTTTGAGCGTATACCTGATCAGGTCCCAGGAATTTATCCACCTTTTATACGTTTTAAGACATCCAGCACCACCACCTCTGTAACATGGACATTTTTCAGGTTGTCACCATCTATTTCCCCACATTCTATATCTTCCATGTCCTTCTCCACAGTAAACACTGATGCAAAATACTCATTTAGTATCTCCCACATCTCCTGTGGTTCCATACATAGTCTGCCTTGCTGATCTTTGAGGGGTCCCATTCACTCTCTGGTTACCCTTTTGTCCTTAATGTATCTGTAAAATCCCTTTGGATTCTCCTTAACCCTATTTGCCAAAGCTATCTCATGTCCTCTTTTTGCCCTCCTGATTTCTGTCTTAAGTATGCTCCTACTGCATTTATACTCTTCTAAGGATTCACTCGATCTCTCCTGTCTATACCTGACATATGTTTCCTTCTTTTTCTTAACTAAAACCTCAATTTCTCTAGTCAACCAGCATCCCCTACTCCTAACAGCCTTGCCTTTCACCCTAACAGGAACATACTGTCTCTGGACTCTCAATATCTCATTTTTGAAGGCTTCCCTTTTTCCAGCCGCCCCCATTTCTGCGAATATCTGCCCCCAATCAACTATTGAAAGTTCTTACATAATACCATCAAAATTGGCCTTCCTCCAATTTAAAACTTTAACTTTTAGATCATGTCTTTCCTCTTTCATCACTGTTTTAAAACTAGTAGACTTATGGTTTCTGGCCCCAAAGTGCTCCCCCACTGACACCTCAGTCACTTGCCCTACTTTATTTCCCAAGAGTAGGTCAAGTTTTGCACCTTCTCTAGTAGGTACGTCCACATACTGAATCAGAAAATTTTCTTGTACACACTTAAATTCCTCTCCATCTAAACCCTTAACAGTATGGCAGTCCCAGTCTATGTTTGGAAAGTTAAAATCCCCTACCATTACCACCCTATTATTCTTAGAGATAACTGAAATCTTCTTACAAATTTGTATATTCATTTCCCGCTGACTATTAGGGGTCAATAATACAATCCCAACAAGGTGATCATCCCTTTCCTATTTCTCAGTTCCACCCAAATAACTTCCCTGGATGTATTCCCAGGAATATCCTCCCTAAATACAGCAGTAATGCTATCCCTTATCAAAAATCCCCCCCCCCCCCCCCCCACTTTCTATCCTTCCTATAGCATTTGTATCCTGGAACATTAAGCTTCAACTCCTGTCCATCCCTGAGCCACGTCTCTGTAATTGCTATGTTCCTAATTATGCCCTCAGTTCATCTGTCTTCCCTATTAGGCCTCTTGCATTGATGTACGTGTGGTTTAATTTACCTCATTCTCTGCTTTGTTCATGCCTGCCCTGACTGTTTGACTTGCTCCTTTTACCAACTGTACCAGTTTCAGACTGATCTCTTTTCTCACTATCTCCCTAGGTCCCAACACCACCTCCCCACCCCCTCCCCATTTTACTAGTTTAAATCTTCCTGAGCAACTCCAGCAAATCTCCCTGCAAGTATATTAGTTGCCTTCCAATTTCTGAATTTAATTATTCTTTATTACACACAGATTCTAGTTATATGTAAGCTATTATAAAGTGTCAACCTGTCTATGTCTCTAGGTCTCCTCTCCAAGTACATTCACTTGATTTAGGAAATGCAGAGTAACTCCTTCATGTAAATTTATAAAGTCATTAGTCAAAAGCCACAGCTTACAGTAACTGCTTTACAGAAAGTTAGCACTTTTCTTTTCTGGAGGTCTGAAAGCTTCTGGCTCAGACCCACAAACTGTTCTGAGCTAATCACAGTAGGTAGCAACCAGGAGGCAATTGGTCACCATCCACAGACCTGTCAGCTACCTGTTGCCAGCCAAAATCTCACTTCATCCAAACCCTTGGCACTACTTAATCTGCAACCAAACATCCATTTGTTAAATTGTGTAAATAAAAGTTGGTAGCTTGCTTTTTAAAGAGTGTAGCAATCCCTTCCACAATACTTGGTTTCTAAGATAGCCCTTTCCTATTTCAGTCCACAATCAAAATCAAAAATAGAGGTAGTCTTTCCTCACTGCTGCTGAGTCAATATCCTGGAACTCCCTTGCTGAAAGCGCTGTAGGTGTAACCAGCCCTTTATTGACTACAGTGTTTAAGAATGGGCAATAAATGTGGACATAGCTAGTAATGCTCATGTCCTATCTTGAATATCTTAAAATGAGAATTTATATGTTAACTTATTAATATGTTTACTTCAAAAGCAATTAGAGACAAATGATTAATGCAGTCCTGGCCTTGATATTCCATCTCATGAAACAGTTTAAAAATCCAGCACCAGAATAGTTTCCTGGTTAAGAACTTGTCACCGTTAAAAATCATGAGGCATTAAACCGAGGCCCTGGTCACCAACCTGAAACATAATCAATTTTAGGTACCAACTGGTCTGGTAAGTATTTCCAGTATTGCTTTTTTTTCAGATTTCTGATATCTGCAATGTTTTGTGTTTGCACCAATTTAATTCCCGTCATCTACTTTGCCAAAATGACTGGTGATAGAGTGAGCATGGTTTCTGGGGAAAATTCATCATGGCTGGTCAACACTACAGAGTTTATCGACATAATGGATTAGAGTTCTACAATGGGTTGTGTTGATCTAGATTTTAGGAACCCATTTGACACTTTATACAGAGGAGACTTATTCACAAGTTTGTTCACTTTGCATGGAAAGAATGACAAAGAATGAGGCTAGTTTGGCACTTGACTAACTTGTCACACAGGAAAGATTGTTAATAAGATGTCAAGACAGAAAGATATTTGCTCGCAGAATCAGATATTGGTGCTGTGGCTGCTGTGGTTTATAATCCCTGTAAATGATTCAGTGGGTGGAACAATGTCTAACATATGTGTTTGCAGATGACGTCAACTGGGTGTAGTTGGCAATAATGCCAATGATGGCACAATAAATGCAGTCAATGCTGGTCAGCTCTTTAGTGTCTGGGAAAGAGAAAATGTACATTTTTGATTTGCAAGAACAAGTTTAAAGAATTGATCATGGGATTTTTAAAGAATTGTACACATAGATTGCATTTATTGGTCATCCTCAATTACACTTAAATAGTGATGAATCATTTGGAATTACTGCTATCCGTCTAGTAAAGGCAGTCTCACATGCACACTTTAGATCGGGTTCATGTCATTCAAAAAGGCAACAGGAAGATACTTTAATGCAGAAGAGTTTGTTATGGACCAGGCCAGACGCCCTCAAAATATTTTAAGAAAGTAGCCTAGACCCTAACTTTTTCTTATTATAAAGGCTGACGTGAAGTGGGTGCTCCAGGTGTGATACAACTGGTCAAACCACTCGGCTTTAAGCAAATCAAAATTTATTTAAACACTACAGTTGAAACGCGAACGAAAGAAAATGGAATTTAGAGTAATTTAACTATGGAAAACCTAAATGACCCAATACAGCAATTTAACTAATAAACTGTTCCAATATAGAAACATTTCATAAACACACCTCTTGGCAAAAAGGTAAATTCAAACATAGATTCTTACAGGCAGGAGAGAACAGCATCCAGAAAGGGATTATAGAGGAAGTCAGAGGAACCCTTTACTGAAGCTTGCAACCCTTCTGGTACTCAAAACCTCTTGTGATTGCTACAGCCAAAAAAAAACTAGAACTAACTTAACTGGGAGAACTGGCCACTTCCCTTCCACTATTAAACTGTTATTCCCTAGAATCTTCAGCACATTTGCCTTTACGATCTGTCTTCAAAAAAAAAGGACAAAATAACCTTTTTTAAAGTGACCGCATCATCACAAGTTTCAGGGGTCTGTGGTAATCGGGGGTTGTTGGGACTGGAGTTGAGACCACAGTTTAATCAGGTTTTGTGATTGAATGGTGGAACAGACTAGAGGGGCTGAATGGCCTACTGCTCCCAACTTGATGCAGAGGTGCCAGTGTTGGATTGGGGTGGACAAGGTCAGAAGTCGGACATCACCAGGTTATAGTCCAACAGGCTTATTTGAAGTCACAAGCTTCTAGAGCGCTGCTCTTTCAGGTGACTCTTCGAAAGCTTGTGATTTCAAATCAGCTTGTTGGACTATAACCTGGTGATGTCTGACTTCTGACCTTGTTGCTAACTTACACATTCAGATATATTAAAGGTCAACAAACCAGTCAGTAGTTTAGAGATCATTGTGGGCTTTGCTTCCTACTTTGACCATGGACATTGAAACACATTAAGAATTATGAGGGCTGGTCACATTTCTTCTCTTGCTTATAATTTTATGCCACTGTGAGGTTTTCTTCTGCACAGTAATGAGGGGTTTTGTTTCATTCCTTTTACACATATCCCAGTTCTCAGGTCTCCTGAAGTGTGATAATATTTTCACTGATATTATCAGGTTATTTCTGGATTTCTAAAGAGTAGGATACAACTGGAGTCTAGTTAGTACAGTTAAGATCAGTTAATGAAGGTTGCAGCCATTCTTCACAATTGTAGACCAAACTAGTACATTTGTCTCAAATTTATTATACAGACATGAAAAGTTTAAAACTCAGAACTAATTAACACAAAGATATTTCTGGTCTCTGTTACAAAATGGAGCGTTAAACTTATCAAATATTAACTGCATACAATTGAACACCATTTCCTTTTGATGTTAACACAATTAATACAACTGAAGGTCAAACATAATCGTCTTACAGTTCCCATCTTGAGGGTGAATTCTCCTTAATATATCCTCAATGTTTACTTCTTGATAAGGAAGCCCATTTTAGATTGTTGGCTTGGTTTCTGCAAAATCTTGATCAAACTTTCAATTAATGGAGCTTAAAGGCTCTGTAAACACAATTAAGATTTGTACCAACACCAATAACATGGATAAGGTTCTGAGCCAGTGATGTTGACCTAAATTATGATTAGTATTCCAGCATTCATACTCACTCAACTGCTCAATGGATTTTTAAAATCAGTTGTTCTGTCTCATTTCAATCACACACATCTATGGCTTAAGTGTTCTGTCTATAATTGACTTGAAGAATTCAATTGAAAAGATTAAACACTAAGTCCAAATCCACACTTTGAGAGAACTTTATTTCAGGTAACCACACTCCGTAAATCTTAGGTGTAACACAGTGGCTCAGTGGTTAACACTGTTGTCTCTCAGCACCAGGGACCCAGATTCACTTCCACCTCGGGCCTCTGTCTGTGTGGAGTTTGCACATTCTTCCCCATGTCTGCGTGTGTTTCCTCTGGGTGCTCCGGTTTCCTCCCACAGTCCAAAAATGTGCAGGTTGGGTGGATTGGCCATGCTAAATTGCCCATGGTGTGCAGGCTAGGTGGGTTGGCCATGGGAAATGCAGGATTGCAGATATCAGGTGGGTCTGGGTGTGATGCTGTTCGGAGGGTCCGTAGGACACAATGGGTTGAGTCCGAGTTATGAACACTTGTACTTACAAACACAATCTCATACTGAGGTGTAATTTTAAAAACTTGACGTATGAACATTTCCTGGACTTGCAAACAGCTCCTTTATATTGTCCTGTATTGCGTTCTGAGTTGTGAACGAGTTTGAATAGACTCCAGAACAGAATCCATTCGCAATCCAGGGACTGCCTGTATGTGTTGGATGAAGATGCCTGAAATCTCCCAACATGGAGACTATAAAACATAGTAGGGTTGCTTTTAACTGAAGATAACCCAATTTTAACAGGACAGACATTGCTGTGAAATACCAAAATTAAAGGCATAATTTAGCCCCAAAACATAATGATTTAACTTCTGCAGTGTCCCTGTTGTATTTGGTGACTCTTTTGGAGTTTGAAGAACACTTCTCTCTTTCACAGATCTCCCTGCCGAAATACAGGTTTGACATTGATCCACATTCCCATGTTAGTAACAGGACCCAGAATATGGTTGTCCAAAACTAGAGGGTATACCTTTAAGGTAAGAAGGGGAAAGATTTAAAAGGGACCTGAGGGGGCAACTTTTTCACGCAGAAGTTGAGGCTTGTATGGAATGAGTTGCCAGAGGAAGTGGTAAGAGTTGAATACAATTACAACTATTTAAAAGACATTTGGAAAGATACATGAAAAGGAAAGGCTTAGAGGGATATGGGCCAGGAGCAGGTTCAATTAAGGAAATCTGGTCAACATGGACGAGTTAGACTGAAGGGTCTGTTTCCACGCTGTATGACGTTATGATTCTATAATTACTTTCCCTACCATTCTGGAATCCATTGTTGTAGCTTCATCTACCAGTTTTAATTTAAAACTTCACTCCATTGATCTTGCTTTGGCCTCTTTATGTTCCAGCAGGAGATGCCTTTTCCAGGCATAATAATGGGTTATGCCTGGAAAGTTAGGATGGTTGCCCTCTGACACACCCCCATTTTCTCCAGCTTTGTAGTTCTGAATCTTTTATCAATTTTCCTTCCAGTTTTGTTTCTGGCCATATGGGCTCCTTCTCTGAATGGCATTTCTTGCCTTTCTTAAACCATGCCCTCCATCTTGCCTGCTCTGTCTTTCTGGACTGCTACTGTCACCTATTAATTGGATTTCTTTTACCAAGGGCATGTTCATTCCCAGATTCATTGCCTGAGTTTACACTGGATGCTCTTGCTTTCCATCATTGTACGTCATGTTCCCAATCTATGCCCTAATCTCCCGTCCCTCATCCTATATATCCATCCTGCTTTTATATTTTCAAATTGCCTGCCCTCCTATATTTGTAATAGTCACATTTCTCCATTGCCTAACCCCTTCTGGTAAATATTTGACTTTAGTACCTGGTTTTGGCAGTGTCCTTTGGGAACAATGGCCTCATTCTCCATCAGAACTGATATGTCCATTGTCAAAAACTGAACCAAAGCTGTGCACCTTGTGGATATGAGAGATACCTGATTGCTCTTTATTTTGTACAGCTCTTTCAGAATCTGCAAGCTTATAAGCCATGTCAAGCAACTTTCAAGAGTACATCTGAACAATCTAATTCCCATGCTGTACAATTACTATTTTTCCATCTTTACCAATATGGTATCTTTTACCTCGCCATTTTTAACACTCCCTTCTCTTATAATAACGTGTAATCTCCCAGATTGAAGCAGGTTTCTGGTGGGTTTACCTCCTATCAAGTGTCACCAAATTCTTTGAGACTTTGGCTTTAACAAAAATAAAGTTTGACCTGCATGCAATGCTTTTAATGCTCTGGGGGAGAAAAGGAGCTAATCATGGCATTTTCCCAAGCTGGGAGCTGATCACATTACTACCTGGAACTTAAGGTTTCCTGCCAAAAATTGACTTATAGAGACAATATCCTCCAGCCATTTTCAACAACTCCTTAACATATACACCCCACACTACAGGACAAGAATTTCCAGTTTGACCGATCAACCAAAATTTTATGTACCATTATTGCTGCATAGTTCCTTTCACATACTATGTTGCAGAAATGGCTTTCTGCTCTTTATTCATAATCATTATTTTCATATTTGCACATGTATCCCTAAATTCATCATCCAGTAAATACCACTCCCCATTACCAGTGAGAATTGTTTTACTATTCCCTATTCACTTTTCTATTACCTTTCTCTATAATTTCCTTTTTTATCTTTTACAGTGTATTATTGTTGACTGACAAAATCCTGTTGCCAAAACTACAAAATGCAGGATGAATCTTTTCCTTTTATCCAATACTTCTAAATCCATAGCCGCTCCCACATTGACATTTCTTGCTAAGGGAACACTTACAAGGGACTATAATGTTGTCGGTCCATTTTTCTGATAAGTCTTCTATTTGTCGCGTATCTGCTTGAGCTTCTCTATCCCTTGTTCTTGCAGCCATTATGAAAACGGATTTTGAAGAAGATTGATCAAATTGCCTATGTAATTTTAACACAACTGACTTTGCCTTGTAAAGCTCTACCATTTTATTTCTTTATTGAGTAGGTTATGTTCCATTAAAAGACTACAATAGTGTTCTGATTGTGTAAATTACAAAATTACAGACTTTACAGATACAATAACTTTGTTATTTTCCATATACAATTTCATAAACTACAATATGGAGAAACAGAAGTTCAAGTTGGTGTTTAGTTAGAGGCTTTGTTAATGTTCAGTTGATGCAACCAATCAGCACCCTCTTCTATTCTGCATGAAATGGTTTCCCTTTCCTCAAGTCTGTGTCTTGCATCCTAGTTCTGATGAGTGCAAGATGAAAAGATTCAGTCTCCTTTTTAGTAAAGTTTCATGTTCAACTTATTTTTCCTCAAACAAAACAATTTTTGATGGTCAAAAATGACCTGGGCTTTTTTTTTTCTTTCTTTTTGTTTTACGATAAATGTCTGGTAAACTTCCTTGCGAGTTGCTATTTCTAGTACTCGTCAATTCATTTTATCAATTCCAATATCAGAAACAATGATATTCATAGAGATGTACAGTATGGTCCAACCCGTCCATGCTGACCAGATATCCCAACCCAATCTAGTCCCATCTACCAGCACCCGGCCCATATCCCTCCAAACCCTCCAACTCTGGCAACGTCCTTGTAAATCTTCACCAGGGCAAAACTCTGTCCCATCTTATTGCACTTTTTACTGACACAAAATGAAACAGCAGTAATCAGATAAATGCTCAGAGGCAATATCAGTTATATGACACTATGTTTATTACCATCACAAATGTACAAGCCTTACTACTTGCATAGAATACTACCAGAAAAAAAGCAGAGATGATCAGGCTGTAGACTGGACAGAACTCCTGTTTTCTGGGACCCTGACCTAGAGCCCCACAGACAAGAGTTGCCCCTAAATTCTTGTTGTTTGCTCTGATTCCCTGATTCAGGGTCATCCTTCTTACGAGTGTTACTCCCTAGATTCTTGCCATCACTATGCTACCTTCCACTTTTTATACCTCCAACACCTTTCTCATACGCCTATACTTGCCTCCAATCAAATATTTTTACTTGTGGATAATCTAGTTAAGGTACTTTGTGATCTAATCATCACTCACCTGTATGGGGTATTGTGCATTTTTTCATCTAAATATCTGCCCATCTGGAATATTGTTATGTTATCTTGTGTGGTTCTAATGATCACTTTGTTTTCTTGTTTCTGTCTGCGTGGCAGTTCCTCATGCTAATCTAGACTATTTTAAGCTATGACCTTTAAACTCTTACTTGTTCTACTGCATGCTGATTAATTTGGTCAAACTGGAGCTATTTTTTTCATACTGGTGCCCTACACATTTCATCATGCTGTGGTTATCAAATCATACTTTGTGATTAGGGTTCAGAGATGAGGCAAAAAGGCAAACAAGAGATAGTTCAAGGATTTTTAAAGGATTTATTAAGCATTAGTATGTATTAAACAAACCAGACAATAGTTTGTGAGTTGTTGTAAATTGTGGTTCCCATTTTGACCATTCATAGCAGAGCACACTAGGATAGCCATGTGATCTGCTTTTGTCATTTTGCACCACTGTAAGACTGTTGTGATGGTGTCTCTCTGCGTTTACACGGGTTTTTAGCTTGTTTTTTATTCTAGTTTCTAGAGCTTGTGTCTCCTTTTAGTGTGATGTAATTTGTACATGATGTGATTAAGTTAGTTCTATGTATTGTGATGATATAGAGTATGGACTATTAACTTTGGAACTATCACTGACTAACTTAAAACCTTGAAATTTGGCTTGAGAGAATTGAGCTGGGCTGCTGTAAAATGGCCACCGGAAACATCTGATATGAAAGTAGCCAATTTTAAATTTACAAAGGAATTTCTAAATAGCATGACTGAGACCTTCATGTTGAGAAGGCTATCCAAGGAATAGCCTTGGACATTGGTAGCCATGATGTGGAGTGCCGGTGTTGGACTGGGGTGGGCAAAGTTAAAAATCACACAACACCTGGTTATAGTCCAACAGATTTATTTGGAAGCACTAGCTTTCAGAGCACTGTTCCTTCTTTATGTGAAAGCTAATACTGTTGGACTATAACCTGTGTTGTGTGATTTTTAGCCTTGGACATTATTTTCATCCCCTGGAATTTATTGCTTACAGTGAGGCCTTCAATTGTTTCTGCCTGGGGACAAGGCTGCATTACTATATGTGACGCTTCTACAAAGACTTTAATCTAAAACACATTATGCAAAGATGAGAATTGAATACCTATATCAATGAATGGCAGAAGAACTTTGACAATGGTCCATTGAAACTCCTAAAAACAGATCACCAATAGCCAGTTTTGAGACAATGAAACTGATATTACCACTAATTTTTCTGTGAAAAGCCATGATTATAAGTCTCTGATTTTTATCACAGAGCCATCCAAAAACATGAACTAACACTCAGGACTTGCACTAATATATGGAATAAGGACCTTTTCTCTCACTTCATAGGCAAAATGGGCTTCAAATTATCTCACTCAAAAAGCAGCCCTTGCTACTATGTAGCATCCTCTCAATGATGGCATTGACGTGGCAAGCTCGATTGTGTTCTCGAGTATCTGGAATAGGATGCCATGACCCTCTGGCTCAGGGTGTACTGACTAAGCCACATCTGCTGGAAGACACACAGACAGTAAAAGAATCATAGAGCAGTTACGACACAGCAAGATATATGTAATGAGAAATATTGTTTTTGCTGTGATTTTTTTTAAAGGAGTGGACTTTTAAAGTTGTACCTGGCCTTGAAGAAGAAGCATCTGATTTATAGGATCAGAAGGAATATGATTAACAACTATGTTAGGAAAACATAATTCTCTAAGGGGTAGTCAGGAGTTGGACTGGTGAGAGGAAAGATACTTGCTAGAGATTGTTGAGAATTGTGTTAACTCTGAAGTGACTCCACTGAAGCCAGTATCCTGTCATTAAGTCATCTTTTACTTGCACATTAACAGTCCTTGATTTTAGTACTACCTACCTTTTCAGAGTCAGCTATGAGAGTGGCAGTCACTCTGAAACTCCCCTTTTGTGACTGTCAGCCGGGGCTCCCTGATCAGACCAGGTTAACAGCCCCAATCAGGAACTTGCATTCTATGAGGTCCAGCTGGCTGATCATGTTACAATCGCTACAAACTCCCATATTTGGTGTTTCCTGTATCACATGGGACCTCATTTAACCGTGTCACATTAGTAACTAGCCTTCTGCAAATGTAGACAAATCTCTATATGAAAACAAGAAAAGTCATGAGAACCATCAAGGTCTTGACTTCTCTATTATCAATATAATCTATCAAAACTAACAAGGATATGTTATTAAGAAAATAGTAAACTAACCTTCAAATGGAGGTGGACAAGGGGACAGTGATCATTTGACTGAGTATTTATCCCATGACCATTTGATTGGCATGGCATTGATGGCCAGCCCACAAAATAAGGTATATTAACAGTGACAGGAGCGAATGAAGGAGCAAGAAGATCCCAGGAGGCAAGTCATACCATCTCCTTGAAGGATGACCAGAAGCTTCCCCACATCATCCCAAGGGAAGAACAATGACTATTGGTACAGAGACTACCACTAAAGAACATAGAAACCACTGGGACATGGTATTGTGCTGTCTCTACACTTCCAGTTTATAAAACAGTTCCAGGAACAGTAAAATGCTTTTATCTGTCGTGGGTTGTATATTTCCTTTCTTTACATGGTTAGCAAAGGTACTATATCAAAACTGCTGCTTCTCAATAAACTATCAGAAAATTGCAGTAAATTGCATATATTAGGTAACTGTCATCACAAATGCCCTAAAAGCATCAAGGCTAATAAATGGTCATGATGAATTAAGACCCAGTAATCTTCTCAGCAAGTGGGTGCAGGAATCGTGAAATATACAGATGGTGGAACAGAGTTTTTACAAACATGCTTGGAGAGTTCATCTTCGAAAAGAAACACAGCAATATTCAATCCAAACCTATATGGGACTTTTAGCAGGATAGACTAGTTGGATCATTGGTCTTCTGCACAAAACATTACCATGTTATTGTCTAACTGACTCTTTGGACTGCTGGAAATACTGATATTGCTGAAGTAATGTTATCATATGGCTTGTGAAGTCTGCATAGACTGAGAAATCAATACTGTAGTTGTTCACTGACCCAGATCCATTTAAAAAGTTCTTATTATTGCTGGTACGCTGGCATCCTCCATTTAAAGTTTTAGAGATCTGAAATGGATGATTAATTTTTATAATAGCGTGATGGATCTTTGGTTGTAAATATCATTTGTTACCAAAAGACTGATGATTACTGTGCTCCAAAAGTTAGAGCGCTGTATGTTCACAGGATTGAGGAGTAAATTGCTGCCAATTCAATGTAGATGCAATATGGTGTGACTCATCGCTCAATGTACATGGGATAGGCAATTGTGCTCCCAATATATCCCCAAGTCACCCAAGAAATCACTCTCAGGGCAGTTTAAATGGAGAAAGATTGCAGGAAGCTATAGAACAGAGGGATTTGAGAGTCATTGTTTGTGAATCATAAAAAGCTAGCATCTAAGTTCAGCAAGTGACAGAGAAGGCAGACAAAATCTTGGCCTTTATTTCAAAGCACAAAAGTAGGGAGCTTTTGCATAAACTACACAAGGCACTAGTCAGATGATAGCTGGAATACTGTGAATAATTTTGGATCCCTTATCTAAGAATCAATATCCTGGCATTGGATACAGTCCAGAGAAGGTTCACTTGGTTGATCCTGGGTATGGAGGGACTGTCTTATGAAGTGAGGCTGATGAGGTTAGTTCTGTACTCATTGGAGTTAATTCTGTACTCATTGGAATGTAGAGAATGAGAGGCAATCTTATTGAAACATCCAAGGTTCTTAGAGGATTTGACAGGAAAGATGCAAAAAGGCTGCTTCCCCTTATTGGAAGAGTCTAGAACCAGACAACATAATGTTAGAATAAGGAGTCACACATTCAAGACCAAGAAGAGGACAGTTTTTTTCTGATGGTTGTGAATGTGTCAAATTCAACACTGCAAAGGGTTACTGTGGCTGGATCACGAAGTATATTCAAGACTGAGATAGATTTTTAATAGTAAGGAAATCAGGGATTATGGGGAAAAGGCAGGAAAGTGGAATTGAAGATTATCAAATCAACTACAGTCATATTGGATGGCAAGGCAGACTTGATGGGCGGAATGGCTGACCTCTTCTGATGACCTATCAGAGAGAAGTTCTGCACATAAATAGAATGAGAGGAAATAGGAAGGTCTGCACTTTGAATCACAGGCAGGTACAGCCCTATGCTTGCTATATGATAGAATAGATTATATGATAGAATGAACCTGTCAGCAGCGAGTATGGGAGAGAGGAAACCTGAGAATGGAAGGGCAATGGACATTTGGAAAAGTAAAATATAGAAATGAGGCTGTTGCCAATGACTGCATTTAGTCGAGGTCAGGATGAGGGGGACTGCCTGTAGTCAAGGCCAGGATCGGAGGAGCTGCCTTTAGTCAAGGTCAGTCTCAGAGGGGCTGCCTTTAGTCAAGGCCAGAATCGGGGGGGTCTGCCTTCAGCCAAGGCCAGGATCAGGGGGACCTGCCTTTAGTCGAGGCCAGGATCAGGGACCTGCCTTTAGTTGAGGCCAGGATCAGGGGGGACTGCCTTTAGCCAGGGCCAGGATCAGGGGGGACCTGGCTTTAGTCGAGGCCAGGATCAGGGGGACTGCCTTTAGTCGAGGCCAGGATCAGGGACCTGCCTTTAGTTGAGGCCAGGATCAGGGGGGACTGCCTTTAGCCAGGGCCAGGATCAGGGGGGACCTGGCTTTAGTCGAGGCCAGGATCAGGGGGACTGCCTTTAGTCGAGGCCAGGATCGGGTGGGACTGCTTTTAGCCAAGATCATGAGTTCCACCTGCGCAAGGTGGATTGATTTGGAGGGAGTGCAGGAAGTAGCCGCAAGTTAGACGTGTGGTGAGAAAGGAGCTGAAAAGGAGAGATAACTGTGTGCTTTTAAACAAGAAATACACAGCTTATTGAGGTCCAGCAATACATTAAAGGGAATGCATTCCTTATAAACGAATGTGGATTCTCTTATTTATGTTTGCTATGATCAGGAGCTACAATACTTGGAAATATGAAGTGGACCCTAGTGTAATGAGCACTGTGTGTTAATTTTAAAATGTAAATATGCTATCTGAAATCTGGTCAAATACAATAACTGCCTGATCTAAATCGATCTAACTTTGTGCATGTGCGATGGAAATGTTTTAGCTGTGAATTCTTCAGTTTATGAAACTGGATTTGGAGTGATGGCTTCTTGCAATGTGAAGTGTGTCAGCTAATTATGGGGGAGCAAAAAAAGTTTAGTTGCTAATTTCGCCTGTGGTCTTAGATTATTTTAAATACTGCAGTATCTAGTAAATGTTAATGCCTTCATTAGGTTTAATGGGAAGTTGATGACCTTTTAAGAACATTGATGATTTCTTCCAATTAAATTTCTATGTGAGTTCCAGTCGCCCACAGGTCAACACAAATGCAAAAGCTATTATGACTTTGTGATGACCACCTAATAAATAAGTTAGCAAGAGGAAGTAGTCCCCTGAAAACCCAAAACTGCTCCTGAGAAAGCATCAAGAAGAACCTTGGCTGGTGTAGAACTTGTGCTTTTGTTTTGTGAGGGGAGCCTGGGAGGAAGGAGGAAAAAGGGAAGGAGTCTTTTGAATCCTGGTATGATTATAATAAATGTGGTATTGAACTAATTTGATTCTGAACAGTCACAGTTCTCACGTTGTATAATGAATAGATCATTTGTCTGCAGTACTCCTGAAACTTTATGTAACAACAGAAGTGTGAACTGGCTGCATTTCATGAGCATGTACTATTTTATTCTCTGATTTATTATCACCTATTTATTCAAAACAAAATGTTCTCTAACAATTTATAACCAAACATACTTCCAGAATGTTACGGGCTGGACATGAAAAGCTACTTATATAATTGTTTACTCCTGATGCACCTGAATGAAACTGAGCATATGTTGCAATCACACAAGTGACCACGGTGATCCATCCTCATGTGCATAGCTGCGCCTTTGATGTTATGCTAGCATAACCTTACATTTTATATGAGTTATAAGGTCTTAGAGTACAACAGGATCTTGATCAACCAGGCCAGTGGGCCAAGGAGTGGCAGGCGGAGTTTAATTTAGATAAATACAAGGTATTGCATTTTGGTATGACAAAGTATGGCAGGACTTAAGGAACATAGAACATAGAAAAATACAGCGCAGTACAGGCCCTTCGGCCCTCGATGTTGCACCGACCGAAGCCTACCTAACCTACACTCGCCCAATAACCTCCATATGCTTATCCAATGCCCGCTTGAATGACCATAAAGAGGGAGAGTCCACCACTGATACTGACAGGGCATTCCATGAACTCACAACCCGCTGAGTAAAGAATCTACCCCTAACATCTGTCCTATACCAACCTCCCCTTAATTTAAAGCTGTGTCCCCTAGTAACAGCTGACTCCATACACGGAAAAAGGTTCTCACTGTCAATCCTATCTAAACCCCTAATCATCTTGTACACCTCTATCAAATCTCCCCTAAACCTTCTTTTCTCCAATGAGAACAGCCTCAAGTGCCTCAGCCTTTCCTCATACGATCTTACAAAGTTAATGATAGAGCTCTGGGGAGTGTTGTCAAACAAAGACACCTTGGAGTGCAGGTACATAGTTCCTTAAAAGTGGCATCACAGGGAGATGAAGAAGGCATTTGGCATGCTTGCCTTCATTAGTCATTGAGTATAGGAGCTGGGATGTCATATTACGGCTGTACAAGAAATTCGTAAGGCCACATTTGGAGTACCACATACAATTCTGGTCACTTTGCTATAAGAAGGACATTATTAAACTGGAAAGGGTGCAAAAAAATTTATAAGATGTTACAGAGATAGGAGGGTTTGAATTATAAGGACAGACTGGAATCTTTTCCCTGGAGCGTAGGAGGCTGAGGAATGACCTTACAGAAGTTTATAAAATCATGAGGGGCATAGACAAGGTGAATAGCCAAGGTCCTTTCCCCAGGGTAGGAGAGTCCAAAACCAGAGGGCATGGGTTTAACGTGAGAGGGGAAAGATTTAAAAGGGACCTAAAGGGCAACTTTTTCAAACAGAGTGGGGTATATATGGAATGAGTTGCCAAAAGAAGTGGTAGAGGTGAGTACGATTACCACACTTGGACAGGTTCATGGATAGGAAAAGTAGGCAGGGATATGGGTCAGATGGGACTAGTTTAGTTCAGGAAGCGGAGTCAGCATAAATGAGTTGGGCTGAAGGATCTGTTTCCATGCTACCAGAAGAAACATTGAAAATTTCCCCTCTTTTAACAAAAAGAAGCCTGACTAATTGTCAGACATCATACTGCACCTGCACAGAGACCTGTCTATTTAATAGCCAACAAAAGTGCTGATTTACAAACAAAATTACAGACTGTCCATAACTGCCATTGTGTTTTCCTTCATTCTTACAACTAGTTTAAAGTTTATTTTTATTTAAAAACAATTACAGTCTCGTGAATTGTTTCCTGCTTAAAATAAATTTTGGCGCAACAAATATCTTTTTTGTGACATTGTGTGATGCGCACCTTTCTCCTTTCACAATTGCAAACTACACACTTCAACTAGCAATGGCATTGCCCATAAACTCAACCTTACTGAAAAGTGGCATGAGAATTTCTCTACTACTGACTTGTGGGGTTTATTTTGTTATGGAAGTAATCCTGGTGACTGTTTAGAATCATTGGATAATTATAGCACAGAATAAAGTTGTTCAACCCGTGTCGACTCTCACCACCAGCACTTTAGCTAGTCATACCACTGCACCCTTTTTCCCCTAAGCTAAGATGTATAGTAAGTTGCTCGGCACATTACCCAACAAAAAAAAGCTTAATTTGCAATGAGAAAAAACATGCTGTTCCACTGTTTTTATGTGGTTGACACTGTCTGTTCATATGTAACAGCCTTGTGATGTCAATGAATAACTAGACTTAAAGTTCATACAGCTAGATTATGGGAAAAGTGGAGAGAGTCCATTTATTTTAAATTGTAAGTTATTTTTAAAAAAATAAAACTTTGCTCCCCTGAATTGTACTTGTACTTATATTTTGCCTATCCCAAGAGTTTTTCTAAGGCATCCCATTGCAGCTACAAAATAATACGCTGGTGACCAACTTTGTACTGTTTTCAACTGTAAACTGAAAACTCTTCTTAAAAATAAATCATTTGCATTTATGTTGTACCTTTACATCCTTGAAATAACACAGTGCTTCAAAGTTAATGCTACCTGCTACCTTAGTGTAGCAGGTAGCCAAACTGTTTCTAAATTGGACACCATGGTGGAGAAGTTGCAGATTTGCACTGAATTCCGAGCTGCTACGAACACGTGTTAAGGACCTGTTTGTCCTACAATGCTGACTGCTCCCAGGCAAATGACATCGCCTACAGTCTGCAGCAAGCAAATTGCCCTGTGATGCCAGCCTGTTCAAATGATTGAGCAGGGTGCCTGTCCCTTCACATATTTCTTGCAGCAACATTGCAATGATAAGTCCCAATGTATTGGAGTTGTAACTTTAAAGAGCTGAAGAGTCCTGAAACTGGATAGGAGGTGTGACATGATTATAGGAGGTGCTAGCAAATGTCCATTCCCAAGATCTGTGGGCATGGGGTGCATGCAGTCACTGCCCGTGAGTTCTGCTACCGTGTTCAAGACTGAGGTCCTTGGGAGCATGTGGCAAACTGGTATTGCCATACCCACTCAAACTTCCATGTCGAGATTTCCTCACATCTAGATTGTTCACAGCACATGGTAGAATAGGAGGTTCCATGTTAATGAAGGAAGAATGCTGGACAGGACATTGGTGAGGTCACTTTTGAAATACTGCATTCAATTCTGGTCTCTGTTCCAGATGTTGTGAAACTTGAAAGGGTTCAGAGAAGATTTGCAAGGATGTTGCTGAAGTTGAAGGGTTTGAGCTACAGGGAAAGACTGAATAGGCTGGGGCTATTTTCCCTGGAGCATTGGAGGCTGAGGGGTGACCTTATAGAGGTTCCTAAAATCATGAGGGGCATGGATAGGAAGAATATCCAAGGTCTTTTCCCCAGGGTGAGGGAGTCCAAAATTAGAGGGCATATGTTTAAAGTGAGAGGGGAATGGTTTAAATGGGACTTAAGGGACAACGTTTTCACAAAGAGGGTGGTGTCTGTGTGGACTAAGCTGCCAGAGGAAGTGGTGAGGGCTAGTGCAATTACGACATTTAATTGGATGGGAACATGAAGAGGGTGGGTTTAGAGGGACAAGGCCCAAATGCAGGCAAAAGGGACTAGATTAATTTAGGATATCTGGTTGGAATGGATGAGTTGGACCAAATGGTCTGTTTCTCATTCTATTTTCAGTTAATCAGGCTGATAGCAAGCATTAATGCTCCTTTAATATGTATCTCGCTGCTGCTTCGCACAAATCTTGACTCGACATCTAGATTGCTGTTGGGAGGAACTAGCTGCATTTTCCAATGTCGAATCGGCTTTGCTCAAATTAACACATAATTTTCCCAGATTTCTTGCCATTGCCCACATCACTCAGGCCCCTTTAAGATTCTACCCTGTATCTCAGAGTGTCCTGGTTAGGATTCAAGAACAACCTTGAGTCTGAGGGTTAACAGCAAGGAGAAATTAAACAAACTGGTATTGCATTTCTTGGAATTTTGAATATTCAAAGGATTATTATAATCAAAGTTTTCAAGATATTAATGGGCACAGTTTGTTTTGCTGCATCTAGCCTTCCTGTGCCCATTGGGGAGTCTAAGACTAGGTCCATTGTCTGAAAATTGGAACCAGACCTATCAGTGGATTTGGAACCCACTTCGCAAATAGCACTTGATGCTAGATCATCTGTTAATTCAAGACTAGCTTGATAGCTTTTTATTAACCAGAAATACCAAGAGATAACTGGGCAATATGGAGTGCTGTTAAAGTTCAGCTATTGAATAGCAGGATAATCTCAAGGGGCTAAATGGCCTCACCTTATTCACCTGTTCCCAATATCTTTTGCACAGCTAAATAAAAAGCTTTCACTATTTGCAAAGGCCATTCATTAAATTTCTGCAATCTCTGATTCTTTGTCCTGAACATTTGTGCTTCTATCAGTATCATCTGCATCTGCTGGGAAATATTTTACTACAGCCAAACACTAGATATCTTTTCTAATTGAAGAAACTTTTCCCTTGCTACTTCACTGATATCAGGCTACTACTGATAAGCTAATGTAAGAGATGGTTAGCTTAAGGATTTAGAAACAGGTTCTGGTAATGAGGAGATATATTTTAAACCTAGTAGGAAGAATAAAAGAATCAGTAATGGTAGTGAGGGATATACTTTCATGCTGGCAGGTAGAAAACAATGCAGAAATCTGAATAATGTTTGTAAATGACTGCTTTGAGTGAGAACTTGTCAAGGATGGTGTTGATGGCTGTGCTGGACATTATGTGGAATTGGCAATGGGCTGTTGATTTCTGGACAAATTGGACTTTATATCAGATGGAAGTGGATAGATACTTACAGAGAACATTGAAGATATCAAAGTTAATGACTTGGGCAGTTGGTATTCCTGAAAGAGAAGTAGGTAGTCTTGGTGGTTAAAACAGATGTTTTCCACTCTAATACAATTGGTCTTCTCTGGTTATTGTCTAGTAGAAAATGGATCACCAGCCTGGGCAGATGAGTCACGTTACAGCCACATCAATTTGCATTTGAATAATATCTCGTTATGTAGTAAAATATTAGGTGCTTTACAGAAGCATAAATAGACCAAAATTGACATTAATAGAACATAACCAGACTCTACTCACATCTTACCCAAAGCATTAGTATTCAAATCCTACTAGTTTTATCCAAGTGCAGTGAGCGACTTCTCATGCAAAAACAGATAATGGACTCACGCCAGAGAGCATTATCCTTTTCTAGAAAGTGTCTGAAAATAAACCATTACAAAAAGAATTGTCTAATGAGTTTCTGAAAGTTATCTTTGTGGAAAATTAAAAGGTCTGGCATCTTTATTTTTAAAATGTTTTCTTTCAATGGATGTTGCCATCATCACTAAGGTTGTTTGTTGTCTGTTCCTAATTGTCCTTCAACCGAGTGAATTTCAGAATCCATTCAAGAGTCAATTACTGGGCCTGAAGTCACATATAGGCCTCACATAGAAAAGGGGGCAATTTTCCTTCCCGAAAAGACATGAATGAGACAGATGGATTTTAACACCAATTGTTGATAGTCTCAGTAATGATGACCCTGAAACTAGTTTTCAAATCTAGAATTATTAATTGACTTTAAATTTCATCAGCTGTTATGTGGGATTTGAACATGTGCACCCAGAGAAATAGCCTGGGTCTCTGGCAGTGACATGAACATTATGACACAATCTTCCCCGAATTTATTTGTTCATACACATTACTTCAAATACCAAATAAAGATAGAAGGTAACATTGTTGTTGTAAGATGAAAAAGATATGCATAAGTTGAGATCTATTGCATATGTGTTATAATAGCTATTGAATTGTATAAAGTAACGTGATTCTCCCTTGTTAGCAATAATGCTGACGGAAAGGACAGCATGATGACTGCAATACTGCTTGTGTCAAACTTTCACTTTGGTTTCTGCTTTTCTGTCTTTAGCCGTGACAGTTGAGAATGCCGCAACCTAGAGTGAGGTTAATAGTGACTGGTGATGATTTTGGATATTGCTTGAGGAGGAATCAAGGTATTATGGAATGCTTTAACGCAAAAGCAATTTCCAACGTTTCCTTATTGGTAAATGGCACTGCGGCTAAAGAGGCAGCGACATCGACTACAAGGTGGGTTCATTCTTTCCTTACTTCATTTCTGACACATTTTAATAATTAATATTACTTTGCAGGAGCCCTCAACTTAGGAGTGCTTGTACTTACGAATGAGCTCCTGTAGTACTATTAATTTTAAATATCCAACATATGAATGTGCACGTGGATTTAGATAATGGATATTTTATATTGGACTGTATTGTGTTCCAACTTGCAGACAAATCAACTTACGAACATACTGAGGAATGGAACCTGTTTGTAACTCTGGGAAAGCCGGTATAATTTGTGTCTCATTGCTAATTAGTTCAGTCACTTCAGACTGCCAGAGTAAGTATTTTTTAAATCTGGTAGGATGAAAGTTGGTGCAAGTTATAATAAGAGAAGAAGAGAAAGGCTTGCCTTTATGTGGCACATTTCATGGCTTCTGACTGTCCCAAAGTGCTTTACAGTCAAATGATGCTTGTTGAAATGGTTGGTTATTATGTAGGTTAACCAAACAGCCAATTTGCTCACAGCCATGGTCTACTACCAACAATGACGTTTGTGTTAGTGATATTAGAAGTTAAAATGTTGGGAGAATGCCCCTGCTATTCTTTACAATATCATAAGGTCTATTACAGCTCCAAGAGAACAATAGGTTTAATTCCTCATCTAAAAGACAGCAACTCTGACAGTGCACACTCCCTCACTACTGCAGTGAACCGGCAGCATGGAGTATGTGCTTCAATCTCTAGAAATGAACTTGTGCTTATAGTGAACCAGAAGGTTATAGGTTTGAGTACTACCACTGAACTAATGACAGTGAATCCAAACTTACTGGTAAACCGAGTACCTTCAGTTGGTGCAAGGAATTTCAGATGTGTATATATCCTGTCGCTGTTGTAAAGTCACCTACGTTAAATTTTGCTAAATTAATTGAGACTACCTGAAGGCAGAAGTCCTGCTTTTGGACCAGTTATGAAGTTCATAATGTTCTGAGGTTGTCCTTTGGAAGATGATTTGGATTATCCAGAAAAAAATGTAATTTTTAATGTGTTGTTTAATTGTTTCTTGAATTATCATACAGCTATATGCTCTTACTTGCACACTAATCAGCATTCAGTTGCTGGAAGGTGGACTACATACATATTTGCAGACATACTCAAGGCTCTGGTTTCTTGGGTTAGAGAGCAAAGTAAAGCTGACACATAATTTGGGTTTTATTAAGTTCAAAGTTTCATCTTCCTCATTAGCTACCCCTCATACCAGGAAGTGCACAACAGGACAGAAGACAGATGGTGAGCTGCCCAAAAATCAGCTCCTTATACTTCCAGTGGAGAGGGTCCTGATTCTGAATTCTCTGAGCTGCTGACTGAGTGAGTCCAAGCCCTTGCGTTGGTATCAAGCTTCCCCTTGATTTACAGTGCAGGCACCCCCAAAACAAAGACTGTCTCCTTTTGTGGTGACTGAGAACTGCTAACAACTGTGACTAGCTTCTTGGTTTTGTGTCTACTGACTGTGAGCCTGGTATTTCTAGCTGAGTCACAAAGCACAAAGAGCTAAGGCAATGCAAGGCTGCGAGCAGCAAGCATCCAGGTAGAGACAAAATGAATGAGTGCCAAGTGAACAGCCCAGAGATGAAAGCATACTTAGAGGCTTAGACATGTTAAATGTCAATGCCTGTGGACATGGGGTTATGTGTGGCTAGTATCCATGGATAAATTGGAGCCTAGCACTCAACATGGATTTCCACTGAAGCAAGTGGAGAGATGAACTCAACAAGAATCCACTCTGACCTCCTCAAGTGGAGGATTTTTGGCATCCAGTTTGCTTACAGCAGGTGGTAAGGTAGGAAACTGCATATTAATGAGGTGAGATATGCCATTCATTAGGGTCATTATCAACAATCACTCTTAATAGGCAACTTGCTGTTACCGAGTAAGAATCTTGCCTCGACTACCAGGACCTATTCAAAAGAAGCAGGAAGTTGTTCTGATACAGAGAGAGGCCTTTTTAGACTTTTCATGTGATTCTCCCACACTTCTCACCACAGCCCTCATCATTCAGGCCCCTATATGATTCCAACCTTGATGTGCAGCAAATGTAACCAAGACAAGTAAATTAACACAGGTTAGCAATGAATAAAGCCAGTACTATATTACACAGTAATAATACAAAACTCTGGTGATTCAGTAACTGGGCTAGTAATCTAGAGACTCAGGCTAATGCTCTGGGGACAACTTTGAAATTTAAATTCAGTTAAAAGTTCTGAAATTGAAAACTAGCCTCGGTAATGCAGGAACACCTGTCTGGTTTATTAATACCCTTTAGAGAAGGAATTGTCCATCCTGAGTGTGTAGACCTGACCAAGTCTAGCCTATGTGTGATTCCAGACCCACAGCAATATTTGGCTTTGAATTGTCCTTTGCAAAGGACCATTTGGTTCAAGAGCAATCATGGATGGACAACAAATGCTGGCCTTGCAACATCCACATCCATAAAAGAATAAAGTTTGATCATACACAACAGAAATGACTGGAAACACTCAGCATGTCTGGTATGAACCAATAGTTTTTCTGGTTTTATTTTTGCATCTTGTTATTCACCTTTAATTATTAATGCTTTAAATTAACACTCATAATTGGCAAATTAAACTTTGGAACTGAAATAGTGATTTCATGCCTCATCACCTGCCTTATCACCATTTGATCTCAGGATTTGTGTTTGGCTGAGTTTTTGGTAATCCTTTACATTGCAATGTCACTTAGTCACAGGAGTGATTATATACTTTAGAGTTTGACACAAACTGATCATGGGATAACTGTGGATGAAGAAAGCAAAATTTACTAATCTTAGTTCATCCATCTAGGAGATTCAAAAACCAAAATGATATTGAACGAACAGAAACAAAACTGTGGAATGGAAGGAAGTGAAATTGCGAATTGAATTTGCTCTGGCCAGACTGTGTCCAGTTACGTTGTTAGAGAATGCAGAGACAGTGCAGAGAAGAGCTGCAAGTCCGAATGGTCCAAAACTTGGGCTTCTCACTCTAGAAAGGAAGATGTCTGAAAGGTGATCTTACAGATGTTTCAGGGAGTAGAGAAAGTAAACCCAGAACATTAATTTAACTGTGGGGCTAATTTAACATGTTCGTAAAAGGTATATTTTGGACTGATGCCAGAAAAAATTACATCCATTTTCTTTATTGTGTTAGTCTATTATTATTCTGTCTGATTATCTTGTCATTTCTGAGCTACTTCTGATGACACTGTCCTTCCCAGTTTGGTATCATCTGCAAATGTGATCACTTTGTATTTACTATCTGAATCAGAGAGTAGTCCTGACCACAGGGAGACCTGGACCACTCCATTGAATTTCTTTCTACTCAGAAATAAAATTCCAATAAATACATCAACCAATTTCTTATCCATATCTAAGGGTTTCGCCTGAAGTGGTATAGATAATCCAATAGAGTAATGGAAATGAAAATGTAAATCATGAAACTATTTAATGAATAAATGGGCGAGAGTTTTCTTTACATCTTTCTAAGTAGGTAAATTGAGATGAGTTAATTGGCTTTGTCATCTGGTTGCCTAGTGATCAGAATTTGATTGTTTTGGGTTTAGGAACGGGGAGCTAATTAGATACAATTTTGTTCGAAGTGAATTTGATCAGCAATTAAATGACATTGCATTCTCAGGATTATCAACCTTTACTTGAGTGTAAATCCTAGAAGAGGTCAAGAGTGGTGAAGGGCCTTTGAACTTCAACAATTAGCTTTGTTAATAATGAATATGAATTTGAAGCTTTAACTGCACAATAGAGATCACAAAATCAGAGAAAAATAGCCTTGTTGATCATATGTTTTGAAATAAAATTTGACTTAATGAAAAAATACAACTGCTTCAGTGCAAACAAGTTTATGTATCTAGTTTCTTTAGTTATTTAGCAGAATAACGTTCAAGATCAAAAAGCAATTACATTTTTAAAAAGTAAAGACAAATTAAAACAGCTGCTCTGATACCAATGCAAGGAGAGAAAACCTCCCTGACCTAGGTATTGCTGTCTAGGTATTGTAACTAATCTGACCTGGAGGGAATTGGTAGGAGTGACCAATGCTTTTAGTCATCAAGGAAACAATCTTTTATTCACAGTAAGCATACCCTTTTTTGTGGCGAACATTTGTTTTGCAGTGTTCCAGGAGATCTGGATTCAAGACCCATCTGCCCAGATGTGTATCATAACATGTCTACACAAATTGTCAAAAATAATTACCATCCATTGTACTATATGATACCAGCACCACGCTAAATGAGATAGATTCAGAACATAAGTAGCAGTTCAAAACTGGAGATCCATAATGTACTGTGGGCCATCAACAGCAGAATATATTCAACCATAATCTAGAGTCTGACATGGCCCTCACTCAACCATTCCGAAGCCTGGTTAAGAGAAGGCCAGGAATGCATGCCAGGAGTGGGATAAACGATAAACAAACCTACAAATGAGCAGCCAACCAGATGAGGCTTTAACACAAGATTACGGAGAGGTGGGCGCCGCAGGGAGTGGAGTGCATCATTTCTCCATCCAACTCTGTTTTGATTTAGTCCCTACCCTCCCCTTCACTGTTTTGCTCACACAGCATTGCCCTGTGGTTTGAAGGGCAGTGCTTGTCACTGGCCACTCGGGTGTTTTTCATATCTTCCTGGTGGTGGAAATTGAATAAAGATTTGTGCACTTTGTGTCCTTTCACTGTGTCTCACACCTGCACGGAAAAAAAAAAGAAAAAGAAAAAAAAAAATAACACAAGATTACATGCATGCTAGCCAGCAGAAGCAGCATGCTATAGATGGAGTTAAGCAATCTACAACCAGCACACTAGATGAGATCAAGCTCCTCAGTCATTACTGATAGCAGACAATGAAGCAAGTAATGGAAATGGGGCAGGGGAGGTTCATAAAAATCCCCACCCTGGTGGAGCCCAGCTAAAGAGTGCATCAGACAGTGCCAACTGGATAATCCATTTCAACCTCTATCATCTTCAGTCAATGCAATTCATTTTGCATGATGTCAGGGAATGGTTGAAGGCATTGGATACAAGGCTATAGACCATTACAACATTAAAGTACACACCCTTCCAATTATAAAACTAATTCATTGTTGAGGTGAGTCTATTTCTAAAATTGAAATGATAGTAAAAATGCATATGACTTCTGAAGTTCCCTACAGAGAATATTTCTCATTAAAGTGCTTTTCTTCAGTGAAGATCTTTGAAGGTGGCAATGCAGATAGATAAGGTAGTGAAAAAACAGGCCTGTGGCATGCTTGCTTCCATTGGAAGGGGCATTGAGTACAAGGGTAGGAATGTTATGCTGCAGCTTTATAGAACTTTAGTTAGGCTAAACTTGGAATATTGCATACAGTTCTGGTCACCACATAACCAGGAGGTTGTAGATGCATTGGAGAGGGTACAAAAATTCTTTACCAGGATGTTGTCTGGTATGGGGGATTTTAGCTATGTGGAAAGGTTGGATAGACTGGGCTTGTTTTCACTAGAATGCAGGAGATTGAGGGGTGACCCAAAAGAAGTTTATAAGATTGTGAATGGCACGGATAGAATGTAAAGTATGAGACTTTTTTCCCAGGGTGTACGGGTCATTTACTAGAGGACACTGGTTCAAGGTGGAAGTTTAAATGAGATGTGAGAGTCAAGTTGTTCACACAAAGGATGGTGTGTGTCTGGAATATGTTGTAAAAGGAGGTGGTGGAAGCAGACACAATTGCAGCATTCAAGAAACATGTGGATGAATACATGAATAGAAAGGGAATAGAGGGATTATGGATCCTGTAAGTGAAGACAGTTTTAGTATGGAAGGGAAAAATGTGTTGGCAAAGGCTTGGAGGGCCGAAGTGTCTTTTCCTGTGCTATATTGTCTTGCCTGATGAAGGGCTTATGCCCAAAACGTTGATTCTCCTGCTCCTCAGATGCTGCCTGACCTGCTGCGCTTTTCAAGTGCCACACTCTTGACTCTGTATTGTTCTTTGTTCTTTTATTTGTTACAGTAAATATCTTAAAACATGAAACCTTGACCTGCCATTCTTTCGGTTGCTAATTTTTTTCAGAGTTATCAGTTTCAACGAGGTGCTTTAATTTGGTGTCAAATTGCAGACACAACTTTTTTTTAAAAAAAGCGCTTGCAATACCTGATTTAAGTATAGTTGACAAAACGTTTAAGGATCAGCTTTTGCCATTGTACAAGTGTTCTTTCACTGAATAATGTCAGGGCCCCATGCAATTGATTGGTCTGAATGCCACCCCTTCTATATGTGTTGGAATCCTTTGCCTGTCAGAGGAAGTGGGATATTCTGGGCATGTGTAAAGACCTTTTATGAATGGTACAGTAGATGAGCATTTTTGCACACTATAAAGCAGCTTAACTATGATGCTTTTATTTGTAGCCTTGACTGTCACTTCACATGGCAGGCATTGAACCTGTGGTTATAGAACAGTTTGAGTTAATGATGATTGAAGCAGGTGCTAAGTTTTTTTTGTTGTTGTCTCTTCATCGCTGTTCCCCAGTGGCTCTTATTAGAACAATTCATCAATTATCAACATCTCACTTGTATTTCTGAAAGATGGCAAAATAAATTGGAAGTGGAATAATATAAAAAAAAGACTCGAATTGTGGCAGTGTGACCTTTTAACTTATTGACAAGGAAAGTCAGGAGTATGATGTCTGTCAATGTGCTCAATTTGACAGGTTACAGCAACTATGAACATCAATGTGTATATGATTTAAAGTTAAATAGCTGCTGTCACGATTTAGTGAATTTTGGGTTGAAACCTCGTTTGAAAAGCACAGGCCTTCTTATACTAACAAATTAATTTAATTGTTTTTTATTAAAAGAAGACAGTTAAATTAAATAGCACGAATAAAAACAAATTGGTATTGTAAACTGATGAAAGTGGTCATGCATTTGGAAGATGCTGTCGGAGGAGCCAATATGAATTTCTGCACTGCATCTTGTGGCTGTTCCCTGCTACTGCTACTGAATGTGGTGGGAGTGAATGTTTGAGAATTTGGTTCCAGTCAAGCGGGCTACTTTGTTCTGGATGGTGTCAAGTGGCTTGATTGTTGTTGGAGCTGCATTCATCCGAGCAAGTGAGGAGTATTCCATCAACTCCTGACTTGTGCCTTGTGAAGAGGCTTTGGGGAGTTAGGAGGTGAGTTACTTGTTGCAGCCACTGACCTGTTCTTGTAGCCACTGTCTTGATATGGCTAGTCCAGTTGAGTGTCTGGTCAATTGTAACCCCCAGGTATTTATAGTGGGGGATTCAATGATAGTAATAAAATTGAATGTCAATAGGCAGTTGTTAGATTCATCTCTAATAACAGACATCATTGTCTGACATTTATGTGGACTGAATGTTACATGCCACTTTTTAGACGAGCCTGGATATTGTCCAGGCTCTGCCACGTTTTTGGATGTATGCTTAAGTATCTGAGAAGTAATGAATGGTGCTGAATATTGAGCAATCATTGATGAACATCCCTACTTCTAATCTTCTGATGGGTGCAAGGTCATTGACTAAGCAGCTGAAGATGGTTGGGTCTAGATCGCTACCCTGAGGAATTCCTCCAGAAATGTCCCAGAGCTGAGATGATTCACCTTCAACAACCAGAACCACGTTTCTATATGTCAGGTATGACTAATCCATGGAGAGTTTTCCCCCAATTCCCATTGACTTCAGTTTTGCTTCAGTTCCTTGATGTCATAGTGTTTAAACAATGATTACTTTCAAACGTGGGTAGGAAGGATTAAGAGTAATTGACTTTTGGTGTATGGTTTAAGAACATTATGTAATAGAGGAATGTAGTGATTAAGTCATAATTTCACTGGACTGGTCATCCAGAGGCCTAGGCTGACAAGGGTTCCGGGGATAAAGGTTCAACTCCCACAACAACAGCTAGTGGAATTTCAATTCAACTAATAAACTCGGAATCGTAAAGTTAGTGTCAGTAATGATTAGATTAGATTCCCTACAGTATGGAAACAGGCCCTTCAGCCCAACAAGTCCACATCGACCCTCTGAAGGGCAACCCACCCAAACCCACTCCCCCACATTTACCCCTGACTAATGCACCTAACACTACGGGCAATTTAGCATGGCCAATTCACTTGGCCTGCACATCTTTGAACTGTGGGAGGAAACCGGAGCACCCAGAGGAAACCCACACAGACACAGGGAGAATGTGCAAACTCCACACAGTTGCCCGAGGCAGGAATTGAATGCAGGTCCCTGGCACTGTGAGGCCGCAGAGCTAACCACTGAGCTACTGTGCCACCCAATGATGATTGTGAAACTAGTATTGTCATAAAACCCAATTGTGAACATTGCAGTTATCCTTCTTAGTTTTTGACATTTCTTGCTAAACTATATATTATCGTTAATTTAAACACTCTGATGATGAGTCATCTAGATTTGAAACATAGGCTTGCTCTCTCCTCATGGACCTGCTGTAATTTCTAGCATTTTCTGTTTTCAGTACAGATTCCAGCATCTGCAGTAACTTGCTCCTGCCTAATCATCGCTCTTCTTCACAGAGAGAGTGAGTTAGTTCCCTAACCCTTCAATTGTGTATTCCTAGCTCCTTCACTCCTTCTTTCTGTCTGCCCAAAGCAGCTTCTTGAGAGGCAAGCTTTGTGTGTATTTCCCTGTTTGAGTTAATTGTCTCCACGATTCACAATTGCAGGATATATTTTCCCTTGTAAACATTGTGAAGTGTGAATGAGGGCCTTCGTATGGTTCCTGCTGGCTGGGTTCATTGCCTTTCATTAAAATGCTAATTCAGCTCAACTGTCTGCTGCTGAATTCACATCAAACCTTGACCACTAAAGGTCATTGATGCTCATGGCCATTTGGAGTCCGTGTAGGTTGCTTTTTAAACACCATTCCAGTCCATGGGAGTCCCAGGTACTGTCATTTCCGCTGTAATGCAGTAGTTCTGTTCTTGTGAGATCCCGTGTTAGAAGAAAATGGCATAACAGCAGCACCATTTAAACTAACAGGGTCAGAATCATGTTATAACCAATACATGCTTTAAAAGGTCACACTGTAGAAACAGTGTCCCCAATTCATCAATTGCGTTATAGCGAATTTGCATTAACGAAGTGCATGTTTTAACAGAATGACTTGTATTAAATCAAGCTATGGAATTCAAACTCAGTAGTCCTCACTTTTGCATGATTATGGCTGATAATCAATTAACATATTCCTCCCAATAAATATGAGCAAGAGGTTAAGGACAAAGTAGTTACTTGGTCTTTGTTTACATTTTCTAATATTCACAATTCATGTGGTTTTATTCACTGTATTGGAGGGATTTGGATATTGACTCTTGTTTGTTGAGGTATGAGGAGGGTGTCTATAAGTGTGGTATGAGATGGCTTATTTCTCCAATTGGCTCCGGAAATCAAATTAAAATTGGTTAACCAAAAAAAAACTGTATTTTAAATCTCACTTCATAACAATTCGATATCTCAAATGCTTTACAGCCAATTATGTACTTTTGAAATATACAACATTCACAGTTTCAGCTATTTTTCACATCAGAATTTCTGCTGTGGATGTCTTGTGACTGAACAGGCCCATTCTTGACCTGCAGATCTTTTTGGCCCTTGGGGAAGGGCATCCCATCAGGTTGTGGGATCCAGAGTGCAGGACTGTGTTCCTTTTAATTTCATCCTTTGCTGCTGTTCCTCATGATCAAGATATTTAGACTCAGCATGATGAAGCTTGATAGACAAGTTCACAGAATCACAGAAGTGTTATGGTGGAGAGGAGGTCATTTGGCTTATCATGTCAGCACCAGCTCTCCACATAAGCATCACTCTCTTGCACCGCTCTCCTGCCTTTTCATATACCTTTTGTGGGATGTTTCATTAAAATATTCATCCATTGCTCTTTTGAATACCTCAGTTGAACCTGACTTCATCACACTTCCATAACAGAACCACTCATTGTGTGAACATGTTTCTTCTTGCATCAAAGAAGCAAATGTGATTTCAAATCTGTGCTCTCCTGTTTTTAATCCCTTTACTAATGAGAACAATTTCTCTCAGCTGTTCTATCCATTCCCCTCATGATTTTGACAGTCCTGTCAGATCTCCTTCTACTTCTAACTTTTTATTTCTTTATTTTTCTACTTAAAACTAAGAAGGATTATAATATTTAATATTTAACTTTGTTCTTTATTTTTCTACTTTGTATCTATGATTTTGTACCTAGGTACCATTATATCTAAGGTGATAAAACATAGAACATTACAGTACAGGTCCTTTGCCTCTCGATGTTGCACCGATCTGTGAAAGCCCATCTAACCTACACTGTTCCATTATCATCCATATGATTATCCAACGACCATTTAAATGTCATTTAAGTTGGCGAGTCTTCTACTGTTGTAGGCAGGGCATTCCATGCCCTTACTACTCTGAGTAAAGAACCTACCTCTGACATCTCTCTTATTTATGTCACCTTTAATTTTAAAGCTATGTACTCTTGTGCTAGCCATCACCATCCAAGGATAAAGGCTCTCACAGATGGTCGTAATCATGGCATTGGAAAGTGCTGTCTAAAGAGCTTTTGTGAATTTCTGCAGTACATTTTGTTGATTGTGTACACTGCTGCTGCTGTGCGTCAGTGGTGGACAGAGTTAATGTGTATGTGGAGCTCATGTCATATATTCAGAATGTCATCAGCAGGCTGCTTTGTCCTGGTTCCATCAGGCTTCAACTGTTGTTGGGGCGGCACACGTCCTGGCAAGTTTGGAATATTACATCACACTCCTGACTTGTGCCTTGAAGATGGTGGACAGGCTTTGGAGAGTCAGGCAGTTACTTCCTGGTACTCCCTACTGTTTTGTATTAGCTAAACCCTTTGTCCATTCTAATATGTTAACTTCTACATTGTCTTGTGATATCTTGTCAGATGCCTTTGGAAGCACCACTTCTATGGGGTTCACTCTATCCAATGTAAATATTAGTTCATCCAAAACTCATCTCTAATAAATCAGATAAACACAATTTTCCTTTCAAAATGCCTTGTTGGCTCTGCCTGATCAAATCATGATTTTCCAAGTAACATACTATCCATTCCTTAGTAATGAATTCTGTAACATTCCTTATGAAAAAGTTAAAGCTAACTGGCCTACAAATTTCTGCTTTCTGACTACTGAATAAATCCTTGAGCATTTGCTTATATCCAATCTGCCAGGAACCTTCCAGAGCCAAAGAAATTTAGAACACTACAACCATTATATGTACGATCTGTACCAGCACAAACTCTACCAGCTAGAAGGATGAGCAGCAAACACAAGTGAACAGTGTCCTCACATTCCCCTCCAGGCCACACATCATCCTCACTTGGAACTAGAAGACTTTTCATTCATGTTCATTGGTAAAAATTCTGAAATTCCTTCTGTACACCACTATAGGTGCAGCATCAACAAATGGGACTACAGCAGTTTGAGAATGTGGCTCACCTCCACAATCACAAGGGAATTAGGATGGACAAGTAGTATTGGTTTAGCCACGGTGGCACAGTGGTTAGCACTGCTGCCTCACAGCGCCAGAGACCCAGGTTCAATTCCCGCCTCAGGCGACTGACTGTGTGGAGTTTGCACGTTCTCCCCGTGTCTGCGTGGGTTTCCTCCGGGTGCTCCGGTTTCCTCCCACAGTCCAAAGATGTGCAGTTCAGGTGCTAAATTGCCCGTAGTGTTAGGTAAGGGGTAGATATAGATGTAGGGGTAGGGGTATGGGTGGGTTACGCTTCGGCGGGGCGGTGTGGACTTGTTGGGCCGAAGGGCCTGTTTCCACACTGTAAGTAATCTAATCTAATCTAATCTAAACGTCTCATTCAAGAAATTAAAAAATGTTTCCATTAAATTATTACTCATCCAACTTCCCCTCCTGCTCCCACATTTGATAATGATGTTAGTTCCATCGTCATTAATGGTGACATTGTACACTTTTCACTGTACTCATGCTTTGAGTACACATGACCATAAAATATAATTCTAATTCTAATACAAAAAGTGCAATTCTAGGAATTGGCAGACTGACCTCGAAAGTTTGCAGTTATTTACAGAAGCAGTTATGTGAATAGCATAACAACATAATGTTTGAAATTAGAATAAAATGACTCATCGATAAGTACAATAGATTAAAATTAACTTGAATGAATTTTTAAGTGTGAGACATCTTTACTACTAGTAGAGAATGGATGGTGTTGTACACCTTCCTGAGACTGTGCAGGTAGGTGGAGACTGCAGGCTAATGGTAGTGAAATTGGCTGGTGTGGTCGGCCATACTTGTTACCTTCCATCTAAGACCATAAGGCATGGAAACAGAAGTAGGCCATTCAGCCCATTGAGTCTGCTCCATCATTGAGGTCATGGCTGATCTCATAATCCTCAACTCCACTGTCCTGTCTTGTCCCATGACCCTTGATCCCTTACTGATTCACGGCCGAGATCAACAGCATGCTAATGAACTTAAAATTCCAGCATCTGCAGCCCTCTGTGGTAAACTACTGTCTGAAAGAAAAAAAATCTTCATTCGATCTTGCTAGAATTTTGCCAATGGTGGTGTGGGTCTCAAACCATCCATCTGCCATGAGTCAGTTGAGGCCCTCATTTGGTCACTTAATGGCAATTGATCTAATAAGTTGTGTGAGTCATTTTTAATCTTTAAATATTTCTCTCTGCCAAACAGAAACAAGGTTCCACTTGGTCTTCATGCAAACCTTTCTGAGGGGCTTCCTGTCTGTGATCAACTCCGAATGGGCTCTTCCCTTGTCAACAAGGATGGCTTTTTCCATGGGAAGATGGGAATTAGGGAAGTGCTGAAGAGTGGCCACATCAACCTGTCTGAGGTATACTGAACCAAGTACAGAATTCCACCATAATTAAACTTGTAATCATTTCACTACACCTTTAGGAGTAATATTATGGAAACGAATGACATAAGGATAAGGATTGCTCATAAAAGGCATTCTCATTGTAAAAATGCAAATAAACAGAGATTATTGGGTTTTAAAATTTCTGTAACCTAATCCAGGTTTACACATACATGTACTTAAAGCATGCAGTTCTTGCTTTTTCTGGTTTGATTTTAATCCTTAGATTTGTGATGTTTCCGGCAGATATTTTCTGTCGCCAGATAAAATTATGTTTTAATTCTCCCACTTGGCCGAATCTTGTGGATTTGGCAGGTGGCTTGTGTTCTGCCTGAGAAAGCCCCGAGACTGCTGCGCTGACTGTTGCCTGCTGGATATTCTGCTCAATTTCCTGCTGGGCAGTCAGAGGCCATCAGCTCTAGTTCTTTGCAGTGCCATGGAAGAGACCATGGCTCCTGATGGTACAACATGCCCTGGATTCCTTGGGCTGTTGGAGTGACCTAGGAGAAAGGTGAATGTTGCTGTGGGGAGGGTGGTTTCATTCTCTCAAGCAGTCGTAGGGATTGTGGTCCAAAAGGGTCGGATACAAGGGCAAAGGGACGGTTGTGAATGGCCAGCCCTCTCCCTACTCTCATCCCCTCGATCAGCTCAGGTGAGAATGGCCTTTAAGTGGTTATCAATTTTTAAGTGGAGAAAGGGGCTCATGAGTCTCGGTGCCTGGAACCTACTTGTACGGTCGCACAAAGGTATCATATATCTGTCCCAGTGACAACTCATCTCATTATCCAGGTTTTCAGCCTCCTCCCTTGTTTCCTGCAGGACTGGAAGATTCCAGCCAATGTTTTTTCCCTCTTGCTACACGTGTCTTGTGCTTTGGTGCTCAAGCTCTTAATAATTTTGTGAAATAACAAAGAAGCAGCCACTGTATTTATTACGAGGAAAGACAACTTTATAAAATGTCGCCATGCATTCTTATTTGACCTTATCCAATAGACTGACTTTCTCTTTAGTCTAGTTCAAACCAGTTTATATGCAGCTGAAAAGTTGAGAACACACCTCAAAATTCTCACGTACTCTTTCACTTCAACTCTTATGCTTTTCCCTTTTAAAGCTGGACATGCACAAAGCAAACAAAGTGAGGGCTGTACCTATGTCTATTCCATACTTCAGACAAGCCTCCCTTCCCTCACTAGATCCATCATTTTAGACTTAGAATCATAAACTCTCTACAGTGTAAAGCAGGCCATTTGATCCATTGTGTCCACACCAATCCTCCGAAGAGCATCCCAACCAGACCCAACCTCCAACCCTATCCCAGTAACCCTGCATTTCCCATGGCTAATCCACCTAGCCTGCACATCCCTGGACTATGGGAGGAAACAGGAGCACCCAGAGGAAACCCGCACAGACAGGAGAAATCATGTAAACTCCACCCAGACAGTTGTCCAAGGGTGAATCGAACCCTGGTGAGGCAGCAGTGCTAACCACTGAAGCCACTGTGCCGCCCTTGGGACTATTCTATTACGGATTGCAATATCTAAACCAACTTCCGTGGCCTAGAGCACAGCTGCATCATGCGGCTATGTTTGGATTTCCTAATGATATTTCTAAATCATACAAAATTGTTCCCATAACACCAGAGCTTATTTTTCCCCAAAACACCACCTGTGTTTGCTGTTGGTCTACAAAAACTCTGTCCTTGGCCTATTTTCTTTTTAAATGTAATAATTATTTTTGTGTCAGTACTGAAATCTTCAATAAATCTATTTGAAATCTCACTGTGCATTGGTCCAAGCTGATGTTTTCCTGGTGAAATGTGCTTGGTTTAGATTGTATACCTTGTAAGTATCTGAGACCTCAGTGCGAAAAACATTAATCTTTCCATTTACTTCATCCACCATTAAGTAAATGCTGTGAATGATATAATTATAGAGTCATAGAGATGTACAGCATGGAAACAGACCCTTTGGTCCAACCTGTCCATGCTGACCAGACATAGAATATAGAACAATACAGTGCAGTACAGGCCCTTTGGCCCTCGATGTTGCGCCGATCCAAGCCCACCTAACCTACACTAGCCCACTATCCTCCATATGCCTATCCAATGCCCTTTTAAATGCCCATAAAGAGGGAGAGTCCACCACTGCTACTGGCAGGGCATTCCATGAACTCACGACTCGCTGAGTAAAGAATCTACCCCTAACATCTGTCCTATACCTACCACCCCTTAATTTAAAGCTATGCCCCCTCGTAATAGCTGACTCCATACGTGGAAAAAGGTTCTCATGGTCAACCCTATCTAAACCCCTAATCATCTTGTACACCTCTATCAAGTCACCCCTAAACCTTCTTTTCTCCAATGAAAACAGCCCCAAGTGCCTCAGCCTTTCCTTATGCGATCTTCCTACCATACCAGGCAACATCCTGGTAAACCACCTCTGCACCCGTTCCAATGCCTCAACATCCTTCCTATAGTATGGCGACCAAAACTGCATATAATACTCCAGATGCGGCCACACCAGAGTCTTATACAACTGCAACATGACCTCAGGACTCCGGAACTCAATTCCTCTACCAATAAAAGCCAGTACGCCATATGCCTCCTTCACCGCACTATTTACCTGGGTGGCAACTTTCAAAGATCTGTGTACATGGACACCAAGATCCCTCTGCTCATCCACACTACCAAGTATCTGACCATTAGCCCAGTACCCCATCTTTTTGTTACTCATACCAAAGTGAATCACCTCACACTTACTCACATTGAACTCCATTTGCCACCTTTCTGCCCAGCTCTGCAGCTTATCTATATCCCGCTGTAACCTGTCACATCCTTCCTCATTGTCAACAACTCCACCGACTTTCGTATCATCCGCAAACTTGCTCACCCAACCTTCTAGCCCCTCCTCCAGGTCATTTATAAAAATGACAAACAGAAATGGTCCCAAAACAGATCCTTGCGGAACACCGCTAGTAACTGCACTCCAAGCTGAACCTTTACCATCAACTACTACCCTCTGTCTTCTTCCAGCCAGCCAATTCCTAATCCAAACCTCCAACTCACCCTCAATGCCATACCTCCATATTTTTTGCAGTAGCCTACCATGGGGAACCTTATCAAACGCCTTACTAAAATCCATATACATCCCAACCCAATCTAGTCCCACCTGCCAGCACCCGGCCCATATCCCTGAAACCCTTCCTATTCATATACCCATCCAGATGCCTCTTAAATGTTGCAATTGTACCAGCCTCCACTACATCCTCTGGCAGCTCATTCCATACACGTACCACCTTCTGCGTGAAAAAGTTGCCCCGTAGGTCTCTTTTATATCTTTCCCCTCTCGACGAATTATAAACGTCTCTCTACTTGTTTGTAGAAGCTGACGAATTTGACTATCCCTGTTATAATCTTACATCTGCAATACAATACTTGCTCGAACTACATTCTAACTCTCCATATTAGTTTTCCATTGGCCCTCACTTTTAACTGATTTGATTTACTGTCATCATGTGTACCAAAGTACAGTAAAAAGCTTTGATTGTATTATTCCTTGTAAACCTTTGTGAAGTACTGTGAAATGTTTTGTTCATTATATGTGCTACACAAATGCTAGAATCTATAAATGTTGTTGCACGAAATACTTAATCACTCCTTACTTCTCTGCACATTCATTGTTTTGTATAGCTTACAGATCCTTCAGACTTTTAACTGGAATTGGTCAATTTTTAAATTGATGATTGGAATAATTGTTAGCTAATTTGAATTGGATCTTCTTGAGTCTTAGTGAATGGAAAAATCAACAGTTCAAACAGAGATGATCCTGACATAATTTTCTATTCAAGGGTTCTTGTGGTGCAGTGATAATGTCCCTACTGCTGAACCATTGGGACTGGATTCAAGTCCTATCTGTTGCAGAAATGTTTAATAACGTCTCCGAACAGGTCAATAAGAAAATATCTATAATCCTCCATTCACAACATTGGTGAACGTTTTGATAGCTTTGACATATTGAAATGAGCTACAGTGACATGGAGGGGCAATGCTTTTCCAATCTTCCAATTGTGAACAAATCCATACATACTCCGAAAGCTATCTTCAGCTTTGGTTATCTTGTTCTTCATGTTTGCATAACAAGAAATTTGCCCAATGGCACAATGGGTAAAAGCAGCCTTCAGCAAAGGCATACCTGTTACAGCTTTGAACACAAAGCTTTGCTCAGCCTATCAGACCTTACTGTCTCTACATGCACAGGAAGAACGTTTATTTGGGTAAAGTGCTAGACAATAATCAATGCCGATGCAATCTAGCTTAGGTCCAAGATTTGAATCATATGGATTTGTGCATATTGTCTTGAATGCTAACAATAAATTATAGCCATCGCTGTGCATAAGCTACTAATTTTCTGCACTCTCAATGTTCTGATGGGTTATGGAATCTTTCTCCTACATTGCCCAGATTGTCATGCCTCATATCTGAGCCAAATAATGCAGTAGGCATGTTGTTTACTGTTGGGGCATCATGATGGAATCCAGTCTTGTTCTTGTTCAGATTCAAAAATAGAAATTGTTGGTGAAACTCAGTAGGTCTGGCAGCTCCTGTGGAAATAAAGCAGAGTTAATGCTCTGAAGAAGTGTCACTGGACTTGAGATGTTAACTCTTCTTTCTTCCCACAGATGCTGCCAGACCTACTGAGTTTCACCAATAATTTCTAATTTTGTTTCCGATCTCCAGGATTCCAACTGGGAGCGGGAACATTGGCTAATGTCTCATTTTCAAGTCCTGTAGCTCTTGCGATCCAATTCTAGTGTCCATTTGCTTCCCTAACTAGACCATCTGGCTCAGAATAGGCTAGGAGCTAAAGCTGACCTATATTCTGTCCTCTTTGTGGCAATTTACTGGCTTAGTCTAAAAGGAAATTCAACATCAATGACCTTCACTGTCTGCATCATCTGCAGGCATTACTGTTCATTCAAGCTTTGAGGTAATATTACAGCAAACCTCTTGTTTTCATTTCAACTGCTCAGCCATTTGGTACCTAGACACTGAATAAACATCAAAGCAAATCTGCAGCAATGTGATGAATGTGCCATTAATAGCTGCAGCATTAAATAGGATGATTGGACAAGGATTTTGGCACCACTAAATATTCGATTCTTCAAATCGCACTGTTCTAAAATGATATAATCGTGAGATACTGGTTATTCAGTTGACAGTACATCCAGAATGCATTATGCTCCTGTGGCTAATGGCAGATTGTCAATTACAAGTTAATCCCCAATGCATTTTGTTATCAAGGACGAAGCACTCACGACTGATCCTTGCAACAGGATTTGGAAAACTGGAATAGATGTAATACTTGAAATGGTGACCAGAGATTTTGAATTCAAATCACACTACATTGGGTTATAAACCTTAATTCATTACAGCTGGTAATTTGTATTCACTACTTGATTAGTAAGTTTCTTGACCACTTAATGCAGCAGTCATTTGGACAATAATCGCTATAAATATCCCTCATAAGAAGGTCTTCTTGGGGCAACTAGAAAAAGACAATAATTGTGGGTTGCCAAATATTTCACAAGATCTTATTGAAGTCATTTGGGAAAATTGTTTTGACTATTAATGGTGGTATGGTAATATCAGAGCTCCCCATTTACCATTGCTGGTGAACAGTGCTTCAGTTTCTGTTGCAGATGGTCATTGATAATTCTTGGAAAGAATCTCAGAGTTTTACAGTGATGTTATATCAATTGCTCCTTGTAGAATGTGCAATGTAGGGAACCTTTAGGGTACCAAAGGGAAGCATAGCTACCAGAATAATCCAGTTGGCTCTTTTCAATCAGGTTGTAGGGCTCTTGCCCAAAACGCCGACTCTCCTGCTCCTCAGATGCTGCCTGACCTGCTGTGCTTTTCCACTGCCACACTCTCGACTCAACATAATATGTGTTAAGCTAGAGGTAGTCAAACTGAAGGAGTGGGCATGATGTGGTTATTACTGCATTGTACAGGGACAGTATTTAAAAGGGCAGGTTGGCTCATAGCTTTTGCAAGGAATCATACTACAGTACTGGACGTGTTGAAGTCAGTAAAGCTTTAGGCCTTTGCTGTTACTAGAATTGGATATGTATGGAAAGAACACCAGCTCGGAGGGAGATTGAGTGATTAAGTAATTCAGTACAGAACTCTATACAGTCATCTGTCTCTAAGGATATTCGAGACTACTGGGACTATAATGGCTTTATTTTTACTTTACTATAGCACTACATATAAAGCAAAAATCAATTGCTGGATTATAATTTTATAAAAGTAGTTATATACCCGAAGTGAATTTGCTTCAGTGAGCACCCTGATTTTGGTCTGGTAGCTTCAGAAGTCACCATCTTTCAGAAATGCCGGTATCATATCGCAAAAGTACATGAAGAGTACAGTCTGAGGGTGAAAGCTCATGTGGAAAATCAATGGTATTGCACATATTGTATGCAAATGTATGAGGAAAATAAACAGTTTCCTCCACTTTACACAAAAAGTAATTAATGACAAGACATTGTGTGCGAGTATTTGATTTCAGGTGAGTCATGCTTTTCAGTTGCCTGAGGGAGTTTCGCATGTTCTCCCTGTGCCTGCGCGGCTATCCGCAGGTGCTCGAGTTTCATCCCACAGTCCAAAGGTGTGAAGATTAGATGGGTTGGCTATGCTAAATTGTCCACAGTGTTCAGGGATATGTAGGTTAGGTGTGTTAGGCATGGAAAATGCAGCGTTATAGGAATAGGGTAGGGGGAAGGGTCTGGTGGGATGCTTTTTGGAGGGATTTGGGCCAAATAACCTGCTTCCACACTTAGGAATTCTAAATGGCTGATCTGTATTGTAAGGACCCAGGGAGCGCAAACTTGAAAGTTTCTGTTATTATTACCGTTTGTTTTGGTTGAGGACATTTTCAATGGGCGACATGACTGCCTTCTGTGCAACAATGGCAACATGAGCACACCATAGACTGTCGATTGTTAATTCTGGGGATCCAACAGTAGGGGAAAAGCATGGCAGTGACTCACTCAACACAATGTCTTGCCATTAATTACTTTTTGTGTAAAGTGGGGAAAACTGTTTATTTTCCTCATACATTTGCATACAATATGAGAAATACCATTGATTTAGCACATGAGCTTTCACCCTCAGACTGTACTCTTCATGTACTTTTGGGAATATGATACCAGCATTTCAGAAAGATGGTGACATCTGAAGTTACCAGACTAAAACCAGGGTGCTCACTGAAGCAAATTCACTTCGGGTATATAACTACTTTTATAATCCTGCAATCGATTTTTGTTTTATATGTGAAAACTACACTACCATCTCTCTCAGCCCCATTACCATTATTTGATAGGCAGATTGTTTATCCAGCATCCAGATTAGCAGAAATTTTATTGATTCCTGATGACGGGCTTTTGCTTGTAACACCAATTCTCCTGCTCCTTGGATGCTGCCTGACCTGCTGTGCTTTTCCAGCAACACACTCTCAACTCTACTCTCCAGCATCCTCAGTACTCACTTTCGCCTAGAAATTTCATTTTGTTGTATTTGAGACAGACAGAAGACATTGTCCCTGCCAGGCCCTCACCATTGACTCCATTCAATTTCCAGGTAACAGTCTGAGGCTAGACCACATTTTTCATCACCTTGAGATCAAAACTGATCCTGGAGACAAGTATGAACTATATATCCATGTCACCACTTAGGGCTGACTATTTCTGCCTCGGTAACACCAACTGATTCTATCCTTCCTGAGAAGTTTTTGCTGCTGAAACTCACCTCCTTATCTTTTGACTTGATTATTCTAATCCACTTCTGACTGGTCATCCACATTCTATCCACAATAAACTTGAAGTCACCCAAAACTCTGCAACCTGTGTCCTAATTCACACAAAGCTCCATTCACCTATTCGCCTGTCCTCGTTGACTAAGTGGCTTCCGGTTCAGCATCTTCCCATCCTCGTCCTCAGCCCTTCTCCACTTGTTTGCTCCAATTATTTCTGTAATCTTCTCCATCTCTAGAACCCTCCAAGATTAGTGCACTTCTCTAATTCCAACCTGTTGAGCATCTCTGATCTTAATCACTTTGACCAATGGGGACATTTCTTTCATCCTCTGAGACACTGAGCTGTGGAACTCCTTCCTGAAACCTGTCCACCCTACTTTACACCTTTCAAGATACAAAGCTTTCCTCTTTTGGCTATACGATTCAGTGTCTCCTTTTATTTAATTATATGAAAGGCACTGTATACATTCAAGTTGTTAAGTGAAGTTTTAACAGGTGAAGAGTATTTCCTTTCTGAGGAAGGGTCACTCAACCTGAAATGTTAACTCTGCTTTCTCTCCAGTGATGCTGCCAGACATGCTGAGCTTTTCCAACAATTTCTGTTTTTGTCTCTGATTTACAGCATCTACAGTTCTTTCAGGTTCTTTTAAGAGTATTTCATCTGGACAGATGAAAATGTAATTTCTACCAGCTGCTGGAGGCTCTTTATTGCCTATGCAATCCATCTGTCCCTAATTGCTTTCCAACAGCAACTCCATTTTAATTGATCTGACTGTTGGCATGTAACGTTTTATCCAGACAGAAAGCAAAAATAGACTTCCAAAAGGCCTTTGATAAGGTGCCTCATGGGAGGCTGCTGAGTAAGGTGAAGGCCCATGGTGTCTGAGGTGAGCTACTGGCATGGATTGAGGATTGGCTGACTGACAGAAGGCAGAGAGTTGGGATAAAAGGTTCTTTTTCGGAATGGCAGCCGGTGACGAGCGGTGTCCCGCAGGGTTCGGTGTTTGGGCCACAGCTGTTCACTTTACATATTAATGATCTGGATGAAAGGACTGGGGGGTATTCTGACAAAGTTTGCCCATGATACGAAGTTAGGCGGACAGGCAGGTACTATTGATGAGGTGGGGAGGCTGCAGAAAGATTTAGACAGTTTAGGAGAGTGGTCCAGGAAATGGCTGATGAAATTCAACGTGAGTAAGTGCGAGGTCTTGCACTTTGGAAGAAAGAATACAGACATGGACTATTTTCTAAACGGCGACAAAATTCATAAAGCCAAAGTACAAAGGGATCTGGGAGTGCTAGTCGAGGATTCTCTAAAGGTTAACTTGCAGGTTGAGTCCATGATTAAGAAAGCTAATGTAATGTTGTCATTTATCTCAAGAGGGTTGGAATATAGAAGCAGCGATGTGCTTCTGAGACTTTATAAAGCTCTAGTTAGGCCCCATTTAGAATACTGTGTCCAATTTCAGGCCCCACATGTTAGGAAGGACATACTGGCACTAGAGTGTGTCCAGCAGAGACTCACACAGATCATCCCTGGAATGGTAGGCCTAACAAAGGATGAATGGCTGAGGATCCTGGGATTGTATTCATTAGAGTTTAGAAGGTTGAGGGGAAATCTAATAGAAACTTACAAGATAATTCATGGCTTAGAAAGAGTGGATGCCGGGAAGTTATTTCCATTAGGTGGGGAGACTAGGACCCATGAGTACAGCCTTAGAATTAGATTGGGGTGGGGGGGGGATCAACTTAGAACAGAGTGTGGTGGGCCTGTGGAATTCATTGCCACAGAGTGCAGTGGAGGCCGTGATGTTAAATATCTTCAAGGCAGAGATTGATAAATTCTTGATCTCACAAGGAATTAAGGGCTACAGGGAAAGTGCGGGTAAATGGAGTTGAAATGCCCATCAATCGTGATTAAATGGCAAAGTGGACTAGATGGGCCAAATGGCCTTACTTCCACTCCTATCTCTTATGGTCTAAAAGTGGCATCATCCAAACCAATTTTTCTCAAGACGTAGAGATGATATCCAGTAAATGTGATTTATTTCCTTTAATTTCTTTGGAGGGTGACTGATCAGTGCCAATTTGTGATGTATGTTCTCTATTGGTCAAAGGTAAAATTGCCATCCCCTTACCAGAACTTAGGGCTGATCTCTCATTGGAAAGAGACAACTGGTGGTGGTTTAATCTGAGGGTCACCACACCTCAGGCAAGGGAAGAGGTTGGTAACCTCAGCCAGCTCAGGAATTGAACCCATGCTGTTGGTATCACTCTGCATTTCAAACCAGGTGTCCAGCCAACTGAACTAATCAACCCCTTTTGAGATGAGATTCCATAAAGGAAACATTCATTGTCCTGTTTTATTTTGGAAAGATTTTACAATCATTGGACATGAAGCTCAAAAGGGAGGGTGAGTACATCAACAAAAAAGAAATCTCCTGCATTAAAGCATTCTCACCTGCTTGTCATTTTATTTGATCTCTCAAGTCAGGACTGTACATACACTGTACAATCAACCCAGTGACTCAGGCAGCTCAGTTTCTGCCACCTAGTGGACAGGGTGCTGAAATCAAAACCAAACAGAAATGTCTGTTTACATGGACATCTAATTAACTTGAAGTCAGAAAAGAGGTCTGGTTTTATGTAGGAAATTTTGCATATTTTCAGGAGAGGATCACATTTCTTACAAGGGTTCTACCTTCTCCGACCACATACTATGAAAAATCAGCATTGCACAGTAAATAAATGACCCTCCTGCTCTGAAAACAATATGTGATTCACCTGGCCTTTCAACAATTTAAATTCCACATTTGCCCCAAATGTGCAGGCGAAATGCCCTTCTCCCACGTACTTTAAGAAATCAACAATGAGCATATTAACATGTGAAACAATCACTGCCTTTCCCAGGATAATTTATGTAATAGAGTTGACAGCATTAGCAAGATGGCGAAAGTGAGGACTGCAGATGCTGGAGATTAGTGTCAAGAGTGTGGTGCTGGAAAAGCACAGCAGGTGAGGCAGCATCCGAGGAGCAGGAGAATCGATGTTTCAGGCAAAAGCCCTTCATCAGGAATGGCACTGGATGCTACCTGACCTGCTGTGCTTCCCCAGCATTAGCAAAATCCCTGGTCCATTAATGAATATTTTCAAAACAAAAGGACACTACATGACTTAGTCTTCTGTCAGATTATTCCATTGAGCTGATTTCATTTGACGATAACATACATGAATAATACAGAACATCTGATAGTGAATAATTTCAAGGTGTGTAAGTTTTTAGTCTTCAAGAGCAGTTGTATAAAGGTATCTCTCCACATACAAACTTACTTTAAACTTGAAATCTCAAAGGAGTGGTAGAAATTGGAAGTGAATATTGCAGAGTTGTAGTCCATTGCAAACAAATAATTATACAATTTATTTTGTCCGTTTATGTTTCCACTTTCTCAAAAGAGATTGGCACATTTTAGAATTTTATGCCCTTCTAACTAATTAGTGGCAAAGCTGACAGAACACGAACATAATGTAACTGAGAACTAATGTGAGATTTCACATCATGATCTGTTTTATTAGATAGAGGTGATGAATTTTTTTTAAAAATCAGGCTCCAGATTAAAGGAATCTACCACACAATACCTAACTGCTCTTTTTTTTTTGCAAGTTGTTACATCGTAAAGAGTTATTTATGTATAACCAGGAACAGTTTCTCCTTGCAGGAGGGTCAGCAACCAAAAAGACTAAAGGTTAATTGACAAAAGTATCGGTGAGGATATGAGTATTTTTATCTCCACAACAGGCAGTTGAAATGCACTCACTGAATGGCACTGGAAATAAATTCAGTAGTAACTTTCAAAACAGAAATTACTTTTACAGATACTTGAAAATTACTATTGCAATTAAAAAGGTTGTGGAGAAAGCAAGGGGGTCAATGTATAGTTGTTTAAAAGAGCTCTGATACTGGAGAGTTTGTTATTATGAAATAATTACTTTTATATCTTCAGAACAACTTTAAAATGTGCTGTGCCACATGGTTTTACGAGGACTTATTGACTGCATGACATGTAGAGTTCTGCAAACAGAGTAAAACATGTCCTTTAAAATAACGAATACTAGTTGCTATTAAATAAACATAACAATTAATACTTGCTGGATGAGTGCATTGCAGAATGAAAGTGTCTTACAAATTTTCTGAAGTCAACGACATTTCTCAATTCTATCTGTGCTCGCTTCAGCAGCACATATACTAAATTGGAACGACACAGAGAAGTTTAGCATGGCCCTTGCACAAGGATGACACGCAAATTTGTGAAGTGTTCCAGATTTTTTAAAAGTTTCCTCCCACAGTCCAAAGATGTGCAGGTCAGGTGAATTGGCCATGCTAAATTGTCCACAGTGTTAGATGCATTAGTCACATGGGGGTGGGTTACTCTTCAGAGGGTCGGTGTGGACTTGTTGGGCTGAAGGGCCTGTTTCCACACTGTAGGGAATCTAATCTATCAACTGAGCCTAAGTTGATGTCTAGGAAGCCTGAAATTCCCTAGAGAAATACTCCACAAAAAAACTTGTCAGATATAAAAGAGATCTACGGGGCAACTTTTTCACACAGAGGGTGGTGCGTGTATGGAATGAGCTGCCAGAGGATGTGGTGGAGGCTGGTTCAATTGCAGCATTTAAGAGGCATTTGAATGGGTATATGAATAGGAAGGGTTTGGAGGGATATGGGCCGGGTGCTGGCAGGTGGGACTAAATTGGGTTGGGATATCTGGTCGGCAGGTTGGACCGAAGGGTCTGTTTCCATGCTGTACATCTCTGACTCTCTGATGAAAAGTCAGTGTGCTGAAACATTAGTCAGATTCTCCTTCCCCAGATGCTGCCTAACCTGCTATTTTCAGTGTTTTCTGTTTTCAGATTTCCAGTATTTGCAGTACTTTGCTTTTGTGAACTGTATTTTCCATCCACCCTTCAGCAAGAAATGCCTGACTTCAATTTCTGTGCATAAGGTTACTTTGCATTTTTAACAAATGTATCTCTATGAAACGTGACACCAGAAGTATGATGAACCTACACAGACTTGTTTCAAAATTATCTTTACAATAGATAAATGGATAAATAGATAAATGACAGATCAACATAAGAAATCATTGACACAAACAGTTAACCTTATCTAACGCATGGCACACAGTAATTACATTAGGAGCTGATTGTGTCATACTTGATGCTAATAAGAATTCACATGAAATTTCTTGCAAAGCAATCAGCAGTTAAATGACAGCACTTGCTACTGATGTCTAAGATGGTTGTGAGGTTGTTGCTAGCCATGTACTTGAACTGCTGTAATCTGAGCTTTTTTTTTTAGATTAGATTACTTCCAGTGTGGAAACAGGTCCTTCGGCCCAACAAGTCCACACCGCCCCGCCGAAGCGTAACCCACCCATACCCCTACATCTATATCTACCACTTACCTAACACTACGGGCAATTTAGCATGGCCAATTCACCTGACCTGCACATCTTTGGAGTGTGGGAGGAAGCCGGAGCACCCGGAGGAAACCCACGCAGACACGGGGAGAACGTGCAAACTCCACACAGAGAGTCGCCTGAGGCGGGAATTGAACCCGGGTCTCTGGCGCTGTGAGGCAGCAGTGCTAACCACTGTGCCACCGTGCAGTAGTAAACAGAGTTGTACTCAACAGCTTCGAGTCCAAGGACCCAACTTCAACAACTGAAAGAAAAATTAAAACTCTGGGTCTGTGTGACCCTGATTCCACCTACTTATGCTTCTTTTGTCTGATTTTTTTTTATAAAAGCTATTTCCTCTGCTTACCATGAAGCTGACACCTCAGCACCAGGTTTACAACACCCCTGTTCAAGAGAAACATGACAGAACAAATCCCTCTCAAACGTACTATCAAAGTAGTCCATTTGCAAATCCAAGGTTTTGCAGCATGTGCCCTTTGCTTTCCATGACTAAAGTATTCAACCTGCTGTTGTATCATAGTAATCAAATTTATTCTTATCAGCCTTCTCATATCTTTACTTGCCAGGTAGACCAGGAGTTAAGAGGACAGGTAGATCTATTCTGTGAACTAACAGGACATTTACCTCACCATATGGATGGACATCAGCATGTTCATGTTTTACCAGGTAAGAACTAACAACATTTTTAATAATTGTATCCTTGTCTTTTTTTAAAAATTGCATTGAAGGAGTTAAAAGACATGGCAAGGAACCATAGAACATACAGCACAGAAGCAGGCCCTTCAGTCCATCATATCTGTGCCAACCATGATGCCATTCATTTGCCGGCATAAGATCCAAATCCCTCTATTCCCTGCCTATTCATGTGTCTGATTAAATGCCTCTTAAACTTTGCAAAAATATCTACTTCTGTCACCTCCCCTGGCAGTGCATTCCAGGCACCTACCACCATCTGTGTTTTTTCAAAAAAAAAACAAGTTTCCTTGCACAAATCCTTTTAACTTTTCTCCTTAAACCTATACCACTAGTATTTGATACTTCCATCCTGGTAAAAAAGACTCAGGTTATCTATCTTATCCATGCCTCTCATAATTTGATAAACTTCTTTCAGACCATTCCTCAGACTCTAAAACTATTCTCCAGTCATCTGGGACCTCACTTATCTCTAAAGAGGACCAGGATCTCTGTCAAGGCCCCAGCAATCTCCTCCCTTGCTTCATTCAGTATCCTGGAAGAGATCCCATCAGGCCCTGGGGATTTAGCTACCTTAATTTTTTTCAAGATGGCCAACATCACCTCCTTTATAATATTGACATTCCTCAGAGTGTCAACATACCCTTCCCTAATCTTACCATTAACCATGTCCTTTTCCTTGGTGAATACTGGTGCAAAGATCTCACTCTTTTCCTGTGGATCCATCCACAAATTCCCTTTTTTTGATCTTGAGTGGACCATAGTTACCCTCTTGTTCCTAGTATACATCTAAAATGCCTTAAGATTTTCCTTAATCCTACTTGTCAAGAACATTTCATGGCTCCTTGTAGCCCTCCTAATTTATGGTTAATTTCTTGTCTGCTTCCTTTATATTTCCTCAACAGCATTGTTTGATTTCAGTTTCCTAAACCTTAAAAATGGTTGTTGTTTTCTTTTTGATAAAATTTTCAATATCCTTTACCATCCAAGGTTCCCAAATCTTTCCACTCCTATCTTTCAACCTCGCAGGATCGTGCTGGTCCTCAACTGATCAACTGGCCTTTTAAAAGACTCCCACATCTCAGATGTGGATTTACACTCAAACAACCAACCCCAATCCGATTTCTCTAGCTTCTGCTTAATACAGTTGTAATTAGTTTTCCTTTCTGTTTAGCAATTTCACCCAAGGACCAGTCTTATTCTTATCCATAACTATTTTAATATACAGAATTATGATCACTGTTCCCAAAATGATCCCCCACTGAAACTTTGATCACTTGGGTAGACTTATTCCCCAATGCAAGGTCTCGTATGACTCCCCTCTCAAATATTGCCCTATCTAATCTCCTGGCACTAATGGAGTCCCAGTCAATATTGGGGAATTTAAAATTACTGACTACAACAACCCTGTTTTTACATCTTTTCATAATCTGCTTACATTTCTGCCCCTTTGGCTGTTGGGAAGCCTACAGTATAACCCTATCATATTGATTGCACCTTTCATATTCTTAAGTTCTACTCATATGATGAGTAAGTTGGTGAGGGGATTCTGAGGGACAGAATTTACATGTATTTCGAAAGGCAGAGACTGACTCGGGATAGTCACCAAGTCTTCCTGTGTGGGAAATAGTGTCTCACTACTTTGGTTGAGTATTTTGAAGAAGTAACGAAGAAGATTGATAAGGGCAAAGCAGTGGAAATTGTCTGTATGGATTTAGTAAGGCATTCAATAAGGCATGGTTGGCTGGTTAACAAGGTTAAATCACATAGAATACAGGGAGAACTAGTCAAATTGGCTCAAAGGTAGGAGACAGAGAGTGGTGGTGGATGGTTGCTTTTTGAACTGGAGGTCTGTGACTGGCGGTGTACCACAAGGATCAGTACTGGGTCCACTGCTTTTTATCACCTATATAAATGCTTTGGATTTAAATATAGGAGGGATGGTCAGGTGGTTTGCAGATGACACCAAAATTGGTGATGTAGTGGACAGCAAAGAAAGTTACCTCAGATTATAATGGGACCTTGAACAGATGGGCCAATTGGGCCTAGGAGTGACAGATGGAGTTTAATTTAAATAAATGGGAGGTGCTGCATTTTGAAAAGGCAAATCAGGGCAAGACTTACATACTTAATGATAATGTCCTGTGAGTGTTGCTGAATGAAGAGACCTTGGAGTGCAGGTTCATAGTTCCTTGAAAGCGGAGTCACACGTAGACAGGATAGTGAAGACAGGACATTGAGTACAGGAGTTGGAAGATCATGTTTCCTCTGTACAGGACAGTAGTTAAGCCACTTTTGGAACACTGCATTCAATTCTGGCCTCCCTGCTATAGGAAAGATGGTATGAAACTTGAAAGGGTTCAGAAACTATTTACAAAGATGTTGCCAGGTTTGGAGCATTTGAGCTGTAGGGTCAGGCTAAATAGAATGAGGAGGCAACCTTATAATTTATAAAATCGTGAGGGGTATGTATAGGGTGAATAGTCAAGGTTTTATCCCCAGTCCAAAACTAGAGGGCTAAGGTTTAAGATGAGAAGGGAAGAAAGGGACCGAAGGGGCAACTTTTTCACACAGACGGTGGTGCGTGTATGCAATGAGCTGCCAGAGGAAGTGGTGGAGACTGGTTCAATTACAACATTTAAAAGGCAGCTGGATGGGTCCGTGAATAGGAAGGGTTTAGTGGGATACGGGCCAACTGCTGGCAAATGGGACTAGATTAAGGTAGAATATCTGGTCCACATGGACAAGTTGGACCAAAGGGTTTGTTTCTGTGTTGTCCACCTCCATGATTCTATGCGACCTCTCTGATTAAGGAGAATGTCACAGCTGTACGAAGAGAAGATATCTTGGAGGGCTCATCCAAAGATGCAAATCCCTTACCTTTTTAAATCCCTATCTCCTCTGAAATATCTAAACCCTGAAATGGTGAGCTGCCAATTTGACCCTTCTCTCATTTTCTCTAATGGCTACTACATTGTAGTCCTATTTACTAATCCAGTCTCAAGCTCATCTTTCCTTGCATTGAAATAAATGCACTTCAGACCACCAGTCCTGCCATGTTCATGAGCCTGACCCTGCCTGTTCCTCCTATTATGTACACTTATTAAAGCTTAATCAGGAATATTAACTTGTGGGGAAGAAAATTGCTATCAACATTTAGCTATTAACTTGTATTAGTTTATTGCCATGTTCCAAGAGCTTGTTAATGCCAAGTTAGTGATGGGTTAGTTTAACACCTTATCCAAGCTTTGAAATCTTTGGAAAATGGTAAAGTTGCCTCAGCAACATGACTTAGGCCTAATGGTGTCACTTTGTAACAAAACTGTGTCATTAGTAGGAAACTTCATCTCCACCTGTATTCGCTCCCCACTACTTAAAATGAAAAGGCAAAAATCACAAAGATAGTAGATCGGCTTACTAACTAAATAACTATGATGCAGAGGGTAGGAATAAACAGTTCATTTTTGGGCTGAGAGGATGTCATGAGTGGTGTGCCACAGGGATCGGTGTTGGGGCCTCAACTCTACAATTTAAATCAATAATTTGGATAAAGGGATTGAAGGTACATTAACTAGGTTTGCAAAGACACAAAGAGCGTGGCTTTGCCACTCCTCTCCCTTGTAAAATTGCTGTTTCTCCGTACACAGCTGTTAATGTTAATCGTTTTGTAAACTGTGTATTGTTCAATAAAATTTTTAAAAAGACACAAAGATGGGCTGGAAAATAAGTCGTGAAGAGGGCATAAGGAGCCTAGAAGGGATGCAGATAGGTTGTTATTTGGGCAAAAATCTGTCAAATGGTGAACAATATGGAAAGTGTGAAATTGTCCACTTTGGCACAAGTCTTTTTTTGAAAAAGCATCTTATCTAAATGGTGACAGGTTGCAGTGCTCTAAAATGTAAAGAAATTGGACTGTCCTCGTGTGTCTGTGAATCACAAGGTTAGTATGTAAGTGATCAAGATACTTAATAGAATGGTACGGTTTATTGCAAGGGGTATTGAATGCAACAGTAGAGTCATGACTTGGAGGTGCCGGTGTTGGACTGGGGTGTACAAAGTTAAAAATCACACAACACCAAGTTATAGTCCAACTGGTTTATTTGAAAGCACTAGCTTTTGGAGCGCCACTCCTTCATCGGGGTGTAATCTGCCCAAATAGCATGCAAAACAATACTTCTCGCTGCATTTCAGTACACGTGACAATAACGAATCAAATCAAATATACATTCTCCTGCAAAGTTAGCTTCAGTTGATCAGACTTTATGAATGAGTGAGGGATATGGGAAAGGTAATCGCAGACACTACAAACAAGGAACTAGAGGAGGCCACTCAAACCTTCAAGCCTGCTCCACCATTTAATAAGATCATGACTAATCTGATGTTAACCTCACCTCTGCCTTCCAGTAGACCCCCGATAGATTCTTGATGACCAAGGGAATGAAAGACTATCAATCTCTGCCTTAAATATATTTAAAGATGCTGTATCCACTGTCTTTTGAGGAAGGGAATTCCAAAGACTCTCAACCCTCGGAAAAATGTTTCCTCATCTCCTTTTTAACTGGTTGCCCTTTAGTTTTAAAACTAGATTCTCCCACAAGAGGAAACATTTGTTGTCATGTACTGAAATGCAGTGATAAGTATTGTTTTGCATGCTATTTGGGTAGAGTATGATATACTTGCGTGTGATAATAGAAGAGAATGCAGAATACAGGAAGCAAAAACCAAAACTGCAGATGCTGTAAATCAGAAACAAGCATGCAAATGGTTGGAAAAGCTCAGCAGGTCTGACAGTATCTCTGAGAGAGAAATCAGAGCAAGCAGAGAGTCTGGTGACCTCTCCTCAGTTCTTAGAAAAGGGTCACCAGACCCAAAACGTTAACTCTGATTTTTCCTCACAGATACTGCCAGACCTGCTGAGCTTTTCCAGCAGTTTCCATGTTTGATGCTGAATATATTGTTACTCCTTCATTTCTTAGCTCACCCCAGAGCAGCCGATAATATCCACAAAGGTAGCAAATGGTTTTAAATGCCAACTTAGGTGACAAATGAGTTTCCATAGATAACTGAGCCACCTTTCCCATTGTTGGCAATGTGCCTCCCTCACACACCTTCCCTCATTTATGCAAGCTCCTCCTCAGAGCTCAGAATTCAGACTAAAAATCTAAGCTTCCTTTTTTTTTTAAAAACAATCACTTGTTTAGGTACATGCAGGAGTCTTATTACCCAGCCAAAAATGTTGCAATTACCTAAATTTTCTGTCATTGTAATCTTAAATTATCCTGTTTGAAACAACTTGGTATCATTAATCTCAGAACTTAAAACATCAAACTGATGCAATTAAAAGGATGAAATGCAGAAATCTAAATACCAACTTTGAATATTCTTGATATACCATATAGTGAGATGATTAAAAACTAACAGTTGTTGTATTCATCTGCTTTATTTTGTGGTACGCAGGTATACGAGATATATTTGCACAAGTACTTTCAGATTATGGAATTAAGTACACTCGAGTCCCTATAGAACCAGGCCTGCATGACTGTGAATGGATAGGACAGCAGCTAATGGACTTCTATCTGCAAGTTGAAAAAGATGCATTCAATTCAATTGATGTATTTAGACAACATGGAATCAGGTAAATACCAAAGCTATGCTGGAGGCTGGTATAATCATTTAATGTGCTTTCAGGCGAAAGTTACAGCCACCATCTCTTTCCTTCCAAGTACATATTTCTCCCACCTTTGCAATCAGCAATCCAATATATGGTTATGATCATATGCCAACTCTAGCATCACCCTATCCCATTGAGTTATCCCTTGTGTTTTGCCTGCAGCTTCTGATAGGGTCCATTATAAAAATAGAAAAGAAACATGAGAAATTGTTTTCACCTGAACCCCTTTAAAAGAAGTTTTTAAGAGTCACCGAGGTCCATGGTGCAAGAAAAGGCCCTTCAGACCATTGAGTCTGCACCCATCAAAAACCTAACTATTCTCAACTCATTTTACAGTACTTGGCCCATTACCTTGTGTGCCTTGGCATCACACGTGCAGAGTGTTACAGCACAGAAACAGACATTTCAGCCTAACTCATCTATGTTGATCAAGTTTCCTAAACTGAACTAGTCCTATTTGTCTGAATTTAGCCCATATCCCTTTCCTACCCATGTACGTCTCCAAATCTCTCTTACATATTGTAATTGTACTCGCCTCATTCACTTCCTCTAACAGCTCACTCGAAATACTTATAAATGTTAGGAGGGTTTCTGCCTGTACAATGCTTACAGGCAGTGTTCCAGATTTCCTACCACTCTCTGGGTGGAAAAAAAAATCCTAATCTCTTCTAACCTCCTACACTTTACCTTAAATCTCTGCTCCCTCAGTCACTGATCCCTCTATTAAGCGGAAGCATTCCTTATTGTCTATCCTATTTATGCCTCTCAAAGCTTTACATATCTTCATTGTGTCCCCCTCAGTATCCCCAACACCAAGGAAAAACAACCCCAGTTAATCCAATCTTTCTTCATAACTCCAAAGTCTCCAGTATAGGCAACATCCTGGTCCAATCCTAGTTTGAACTGTCTTGTTGACTGTTTTCTGCACCATAAAAAGGGCCTGTTTTCATCTTATGAAGCTCTTGTGTCACTTTTGCTTAGGTTTAGGAACATTCCAGCAAGGAAAATTCAAAATAATCAGTATTATTTTAAAAAATAAATTTCACCCATCGAGTTCTCATGGATCAGCCCCTTACCTTGATAGCATGGCTCATATTCTGTGGCCAAACATCTCTCACCGTCTATCCACAGGCTTCCCAAATTGGAGTTTATGGTCTCAAGTTGCAAACTCTAGGGTGGCAATGGTTGAAGAAATACTTTCCACATCCACTTGTCAGGACCATTCAGGATCCAGTACTCTTCAATCCAGTCACTGCTCACTAAGCTGCAGTAGAAAACAAACACAGCCCGTCCAACTTATCGCCAGCCAACCCATCTTTTCCAGATATAAATCTAGTAAATGTCCTTTGAACTGCCTCCAACGTATTTACATTCTTCCTTAAAACAGATCTAAACTGCACAATATTTGAGAGGTGGTCTCTCCAGTGCCCTACATAACTGAACTTACTTCTATGTTCATTTCATCTTGTAATAAAGGGCCAGTCTTCTTAATTACATGTTGTACCCCCATACAAACATTTTGTAACTTGATTCAAGAGAACACTGACAACTCTGCATATTGGAATTCCATTTAAAAAAGGAACACAGTGCTTTTTAAGCAGATACCGCATCAGAAAATGCTGAACCAGTATTCCAAGAGTACAGGTTCAAGGATATCAGCTTACATCTTAAACCTAGCACTTCCTAGATATAATCATATTTTCTGACAACCTCAAACATAATTTCCAGTACAGTCTGTTCTGCTACACCATGGTAGTTGCAGCCTTCAATTATAGAATATTGAGCAATAGAAATCATGGGACCTATGCAAAAAAACAGGGCTGGGGCGAACCGCTAATAATATCAGTAAAAATTTAAACTATAGTAGTAGTTAGCTTAACACAAATGATAGCACAGTCTAAGTAAATGTTAAATTTATTATTTCATTAAAATATGATTTAACACCTTGAAAGGGTTTCTAAGTTTGCTGAGTAAGTGATGTATTAAGACAGGGGTTGAGGGTCATCATCAGGGTCATCTTTACATTCAGGTGCAGTTCTTGGTGGAGGGTTACAATGAAAAAAAAAATTTAGTCCAGAAGTGGAGATTATTATCCTCGGACTGTTTCTTGAAATTTGGCTTAAAGAAAGTATCTAGTTTTTGCTGCTTTACCATCTTTCTTCTTTCATGAAAAAGCTGTTCATAGGATGTTAGATCAAAATTTATGCCACAAACTGCTATCCTGCTGTGTTCTGCATTGTAGCTGTTGTCTAAGCTGCAACTGCTTCTCAACTTCCCTCAGGATAGAAAAAAGGGAAATAGAAAGTTCTTGTGCTGCTGCTTCCTGAATGACTTCATCTTCATCTCGAGCTTCAATTTCCTATTCAGCAAGTTGCTGTAGATCAGCTCCTCAAGGTCCTCAGTCTCCACTTCAAATCTAACTTGCGTTGCAAGAGCGACACTATGTTCTTTATTGCTTATAAGTTCTTTTGACAATTCAATGCCTTTAAGTCACGAAAAATCTGGAAGCTTTTGCCAAACTGCATGCAAGCAGTCCTTACTGACATCACCCCGAACCTCCACAACGATGTCATAGCATTCTTAATGTTAAAATTCTTCCAAAATTAAATAACACTGTCCTCATTATCCCCCTCAGTAGCTGCGATCAACTTCCTGAATGTGTACCTTAAATAATAAACTTTAAAAGTTACTATTACACCCTGGTCCATGCGCTGAATGAGAGAGTCCGTGTTCAGAGGTAGAAATTGCACTTTGAGGTTTTCAGAAAGCTCACCAATGGTTTGAGGATGGCTTGGGGCATTGTCCAGAATGAGGAGATTCTGGAAATCAAATTTTTTTTCCTCCTGCAATAAATTTTAAAAACATCCTCAAACATCAATAAAAAAGGTCAGGAAAAAAATCTGCCTTGTCATCCAACCTCTTCTGCTTGACAAAGTAAACACCTAGAGTGAACTTAAGGGAACCTTTTTCAAGGCTCATGGCTTGGCAGCATGGTACACCAGCTTTAAGTCACTACTTGCATTGGCACCCAAGAACAGACATGTGATTCTTTGCAACCTTAAAACCTGGAGTGTGCGCTTCATTATTGAAAATGTGGGCTCTGGATGGCATTCACTTCCAGTATAAACCTGTCTTCTTCAAACTGAAGATTTGATGTAAAGTGTAGCTGCCTTCCTCAAACAATTTTTTCACCATGGGTGGAAACAACAGCACATGTTCCTGGTCTGCACTGGCAGCTTCACCACATAACTTTACATTATGAGAAGCATAGTTGTTCTTAAACCCAGCAAACCAGTCACTACTAGCACTGAAGGCAGGCATATCTGCAGGATTTTCAGCTTTTTTCCTTAGCCTTATCAATATATGAGAAGTTTTCTGTTTTATGGGGAGAAAGGCATGGAAAACACAGCAAGATTTGCAAAAAAAACAGGGCCTAAAATGACTGAGTACAGCACTGTACCTTTCACAAAGCACTTCACCACAGCCAACTGACCATGTGATGTCAACAGAGTGTCCAATCCTCCACACACTGCAACACCCAGTGCCAGGGATGGAATTGTGTAATAGCCAACAGGGGTTTGCGTTTTAAAATAATCATTCCCCAATCGTATTACAGCCAAATCACGTTGATGATTCATGTTATAGAAGAACCTGTATTGTGAAAAATCAAAACTATTTAACTTTATGTTCTCCACTCAGCATTTAAGGGTGTCCCTGGAGGCTCCCTACCTTAATTCCTGATGAAGGGCTTTTGCCCAAAATGTTGATTTTCCTGCTTCTCGGATGCTGTCTGGCCTGCTGTGCTTTTCCAGCACCACTCTAATCTAGACTCTGATCTCCAGTACTCACTTTCGACTATTTAAGTGTGTCAGGTATAATTATTAAATATTCCACACTATAAAACATTCATCAAGCAGCAGATTTTGGACTTAATATTGCAAACAAAACTGCTTGACATCTTTATGCTGCAGAATGACCTAAAAATACTATGATTTCTGATGCTCACAACTGTCTCCTCATACTAACTAGGCAACAGAAGTTCCAGGTGGCCCAATAACAGAATCCTTTATCTTGGAAGGATTGACCAGTTGTGATGTTGATGTCTAGTACAAACCTTAGGGATTATGTCCTCTGCTCTAGAAGGATCATCAATACTGGAAAAACTACAAACTTCTGGCTTACTGATTTACTCAAATTCTTGGAAAAGATTCCTGTTGAAAAAGCAAAAATAGAGGCATTTTTAAAAAAATATTTGAAACTGAACCCCTCCTGGCTAAATGTGACATCCCTACAATTTCAGGTTATGACACACTGTGGAGTAAGTGGGACTTGAGCCAAGGACTCCTTACTCAGAGCTAGGGACATGACCACTATGCACAGCCCCAAGAATACTGTAGAGTTACTAGAATGCTACCTGGACCCAAGGATTTTTGCTAAATCAGAGTATTAAGGGTTAGGAGATAGACTTTGGTTGCAACCACACATGATTTTAATAGTCTACACGCACTAGCATGAACCTCCTTGTTAACTTATCTGTTTCACTGCAATAAATACTTCATAATACTGTCAGTTTCTTCAGTAGCCAAATGAGATCAGTTTGCAAAACACGTTTTTGGCTGTAAGCTACATCTATCTCAAAACTTTATAATTTGTCATGTTTACAAATAGAAGTTACATTTATCACAAATGGCTGGCTGGCTTAATTTTTTTTACTCCTAACAGGTGGACTGATATCTATATTGGCCTAACAACAATGGGGAAAAATATGTCAGTATCAAATATCCAGCAAGTCATTGAAAACGCCATAGCCACAAGGACAGACATCTCCTGTGGGAAAAGATTCCGACCTCTACAGGATGATGCAATATTGACAATGGAACTCATGGTGCATCCTGGTTATCCCAGCTTTCCTGAGGAGGGTGGATGTGGTGAAGGGCCCGATGAATTTTCAATGTCTGCAGATCGATTTCTTGAACTGCAAACCCTCAAGGAGTCAAAACTACTAAAATATTATGAGGACAAAAATATACAACTGTGCTCTTTCAAAGACATAAAGGAAATAGGAGCTGAGAAAATAATTCAGAGGGAGGGGAACGAACACAGATTTGAGGCTTTCAGGGACTAGAGAATGGCAGTGCCAGAAATCCTTGCAAATTAAATGCCATGGGATCACAGAAAAAAAGACACGGTTATAGAAGAGAAACTAAATTATCCAATATTTCACTGGTCATACAGAAAAATGCATAATGTTTAATAGAGTTAGAATTTAACTACAGTAAAAAAGCCCCTTTGGTTACTTCTAGTTCCACTCAGAGCAGATGTCAATGCTAATTCTTAAAAAAAATTTAAATCATCAGTTGAATTTATCCTGGGTATTCAAGGAAATTGAAATTAGGTTCAGTGCCGTGTTCCAAATATTTCAGTTTGCTATCTACAGCATCAAAACAAATGAAGTAACAAGGCAACCAATTTTGATAAAATTAATGCCTCAAAGAGTTTATATTTTAGAAAGCATTAAACTATACTTCTATAAACAAGTACTGATATACAGAATTACAAACAATGTGCAATAACTTGAAATTTCATAAAACATGGGAGACATCATTGATCAATAATTAAAATCAGTGTTTGGTCATGAAGTGCTCGGTTATAAATAAAAAAGGTCACTTAAACTAAACAGGTTTTATAGAATCACAGAATTGCTGTCGCACAGGAGGCTATATCTGCATGCCTGCACAAGTTCAGTTCCTTACAGCCAATTTCCTGCCTTTTCCCCCATCCCTGAATGTCATCTCTATCCAAATTATTATCAAATGCCTTCTTGAATACCTCAATTACAGCACGTATTTGTGCTGACTGGAGTAAGTCTTTAATTTTGTGATGCAAAGTTATCCATTGCAGAGTTATTGGAAAGGTTTATGGATTGGAGGGTCCTAATACAGGTTAACTGCACCCTTAAATGCCTAAAACACTACTCAATGCTGACCATGAGGTTATTTCACAACTGTGAACTGGACAGGAGAGTATCTTGGGTTTAGAAGGCTGCTGATTGGTGTACTCAAGGATACGGCTTTTTAAAAAGGTATTGATTTGACTGACTTTTGACGTAAATACAAGACAATATATTGTTGTATAGTGTAATAGAACATTCAAATGAATCTTGATAGAATTGTCAAATAAAATTTAATATTTTGGTTCTTATAAGACACTCATCTAACTTGTGACATTAATATTTGCAAACTAGAAAGTACATGACCAAGATAGATCAGAAAAGTTTGCACTATGAGCAGCATTGCTTAGATTATGCATTTGTTTTTCTGTCTATGGTTTCCACAAATGCATTTGCAACTGTTTCTGCCAATACATTAACCCCCTCCACAGAAAGTTTTTTCTCCTCCAGTAGTATAGTCTTTGTACATGTCAGCCACATAAGGCTGCACAAAATTATTTAAAAAATTTTAAGTAATACTTACAAACAAAAATAAGCAAACTTGTATCAGCCCAAGTACCAAACAATATCCACTGTCCTGCTCGGCGTGGAGATCATAGCAGGTCATTCTAACCGATTCAAATTTTACTAATGCTACCAATTTGCATGCTAACATATTTCATTGTCATTTTTAAAAGGAGAATACACCATTGTTACACAATAATCTTTAATATGTTCTGCTTTTAGTTCAGATCTGCTTTTTCTTTGATATGCAAATTTGCATGATTATTTAGTTAATTGAAAAGGTACTATCAAATGGCCCTGTAAGATACTGCAACTAAATCTGGTACTTTGATAATCATGTGGCAAAGTAGTACTTTCGAGAATTTCAAAATGCTGCTTTTATATGTATAGTGCAAGGTTATATAACATTATACAAAAGCTAAAAGTGGTATCGACAGATTTAGCAACAATATTGGTAAGCAGTCTACCCACAGAATCATTATTACGAATTGTGGCTTTTAATCAGCCACGTATACAAAAAGAACATCTTTGGAAATTTAACAAGATAAATGTTGTTTGTAAATATTCTCCCCTCCTTGGTATTTTGTCACATGCAGATAGTTTCACCAAAGCATTATAATTTTCAAAGGCACCACAGGCTATGGTTCTCACTCAACATCCAAATAACCACAACTTTCTGCAGGAGTTGCTAGTCAGAAATCATGGCCAGGACTTGTTGCCTCCTCTTTAATGGAGGGGTACAGAGGCCTGCAATTAAATCATCTGAGAGGTTATCTCACAATGAGCCAGAAATTGACCTGGGTCTAGAAGATTCAGTGCTTCATTAAAATGGTGGCCTGTCAATTGTGAAAGTCAAATCAAGTCATAGTTTACAAAAAGAGGGCAGAAATGTTATTAGTGGAAGGCTTTCACGTGAAAAAGAAACCTAATCTATTTGAAATGGGAAGCAAATTGAACTAGCACTTAAAATTATGTTGAAAATCAGTTAAAATTTAGCCACAAGATATACTTGCCACATTGTCATGACTTGTTGGCTTAATTTGTGTCTTAGCAATTATTTATGGCTCTATTTATACTTCAGTTACTGAATGAAGAAAGTCGGTTTTAAATCAAGATTCAAGCAGGGATATTCTTTAAAATTGTTTGGTTACTACCTTGTTGCAGCATTCTTCTGACTCAGGAGACATTTCTGTGAAGATGGAGATTTACATGTAGACAGTATGTTCCCAACAGTTGAAAACAATTTATTTTTACGAGAAAGATTTGGTAGGGAACGCTCATTTAAAGTGATATCAGCCAGATTTGAGAATTATCCGTAAGTTTGAAAGGTGTTACCCCGATCTTTCTAAAGCAGCTCTAATACTGCATAGTAATACCACTATTTGTTCCTCAACTGTCTTCTAGAATGCGATCATGGATACTGAGCAATGTCCTAACACAAAGTTGGAGTCCGGTTCAAAGTGAGAATGTTGTCAAAATCATCCCAGTCATGTTTTCACTTGGCATAAATTGATTTCCTAAATTGTTGCTCAATAGAAATCCAAAAAAGAAAACATCCAAAATGTATGCATTTTGTCATTTTAATAGATGGGTCATGACTTGTTCATTTCATCTACAGAAGAACAAAGTTAAATTTCAAACTAATTCCCGTCATTTCAAAAACATTTTAAATATGCTTCAAAGCTAATAGGAATTACTAATTTGCTCTTTTGTTAGTTGTCCACTTCACGTGTAGATGGCAATGCACATGATCTGGATTAAACAATGTTTTGGAGGAGACAAGTTGATCTGGTTCAGAAGCGCATGATAAGTTTTTGCACAAACCTTTAACTTTAGAGACAATCCTAAGCATACAGCCTTGCTTGTTTTATGTTGAACTTGGTCAGCTTAAACCAAGATCTAAACAGGATTACCTTGATGGCATTTGTTCCTTGTAAGATGAATGACCTATTATACAGGGTTGAATAAAGTTGTCGGGTCAGGATAGGGAAAAGATGAGAAAAGAGAGAAAGTGCTCAGATGTCCAGTAATACACTGCATGAAGTTTTATTTGAATCCCAAAATGCTTGGAAGTTTGTCAAATCCAGCATCATTCACAATTTTCTTTACAAACCCAATTGAGACAATTAAGCTTTATTCAGACTAAATTTAATGTTGACTGCTTAAAAAAATGATATTGGTACTTAGGCTTAAAGGGTAGTTGTTCCCGTTTTACAGATAGTACTGTAGATTAAACAGCGGTAAAATGTACACGAGTCAAAATAGGATACAATTTCAGAGCTAATAATCCACTTAAAAACATAGCCCAGAATCTGTATTTTGACCAACCTCAACCAACTCTTATTTCAGCAGTGCAAATATTCTTCCATATACTTTAATGCTCAAATTTCATTCTAAATTTATTTTCTTTCCTATATTAAAACATGGAAATAGGGATAAGAAAAAAAAACAGGATAATTAGCACATGACTTTCTTTGGACAACATTGCTCTAATTAGACATTACACCAGTAGTTTTGCCAGTAGTCAATTTACTAGTCAAAGATTTGTCAAGCAGACATCTTCAACTAATTCCAATTCCTAATTTAAAAGCGATTGACCATGTTTAAGTGTGACAGTGTCTTGAAATTAAACATCTCAGATCTTTACTCGTGTAATAAAGCGCTGATGTCAGTTACTTCTTTTTCGCTCTGCACTGAATGAGCAAAACGTGAACACTTTTCAGAGGCTGGATCAGCCAATGCAAATTTGCACAAAAGCAGCATGTTGGTGTGGCTCAACTTCTTCCATAAATTAGCCAAGCTGGATTCTAGATTTTTAAAAAATCCAACCATTTCTATGAATGCTATTATGAAGTAACCACTATATCTAAACTAGAGAAGCAGAATGCGCAGGATCGATTCCACAGGAGTGCAGGGAGTTTCTGAATCACATTAAATTAAATTAGTAAAATAAATCATAAGTGGAGAAAGAACAAATGTCGATCACAACACAAAGCTCTCAACAGTAGCCAGGAGACGAATGTAGGTGTATCGATCTGTTCATGCAATCACTTCATTAATCTTAAATTCCTATTGCTAATTTTGAATTCCTTTACGATTAAAACAGACCACCCAACCCATAAACAGCTCCAGACAAACTTGTTGCACTTAAAATGTGGCAGTCAATTCCCATTTTGAATTTCCTTGCGTTGCATTTAACTTAAAATTTGCACGAGTGTGAAACTCAAGGTGTGTAAAGAGTGATGTAATAAGGTGAGCATTTAGGACCATACAGCCTGACAGAATGTAATCAGCATGTATCCTCAACAAATCATTTCATTCAGAGGTAAAGAAGGAACACTAGAAAAAAACTTTAGAAAATTAATCCCGTTTGCAACATTTAATCATATGCAAATCCATGGGCTTCCTATTTTGTCAACATCAATGTATAATAACACAAGCTAAATTACATGGGAACAAGCTGCTTTTTTCTCTCCAGCAACAGAGCATCTTTCCCCTTCCAATGTTCTAAGCACATTGCAGGCTAGGTGTATTTGCAACCAGGTTTCCCACAAAACAGTGCAACATTAAGAGAAAGTAAACAAATTGCTTCAATATTCAATCTCCTTCTAGATGTTGCTGTTTTCACTAAGACATCAGTTTGAAAAATAACTTTATAAAAATGAGAAAAAAAAAGGGGAGGCTGAAGACAAAAAAAAAATGCAACCTACTTGTTGAGCTCAAGGGCAGAATACCATCTGTTAAAGGAACTCATGGAGTTGTGAGAGAAAAGTTGTTTATTAAAGCAGTGATTTTGTGTTTTTAAACTAGAAAGCAGAACTAGACTGTCTTATTTAAAGTTTTAATCCCATCTGAACAGTCATTACCTAAACCACTTCTGATTATATGAAAACTGTAGAAAGTTAGTAACAGCCACAAGTAAACACCAAAGGTGAGACTTGTATGTGTTCATCAGAGTCCTGCTGGATGGTGTGTTTCAAATGTACTGCCCAGAATCTGCAATCAGAAAGGCAGCATGACAAGTCTTAGTCCACTGGCCGCTTTTCTCCATATTTCTTTGTAAACTCTTCAGCATTCTTTAAGAATTTTTTACGGTCCTTAGAGTATTCTTCAGCTAGGTCAGCTCTTAGGGGATGCTCAGGCTGTGGGTCATTCACAAGTGCAATGAGTGACTGGATAACTGAAATCAAAACAAAATAAAAATCAAAGTTTAGAGTTTAAAAACTATTAAATATTGTGGATTTGAAAATTACAATAGTGTTTCAACTTGCAGGCATATCTTGAAACAACATCCAGGCTCTAAAATTCATGATTAGTGATTCAAGGCACCAGCTCACCATAACCATACTGGCAGGTTGAGATCATTAATAAATGTTGGTCTTGTTTGTGACAGTCACATTCCATGAATAAATAGAAAACTTTAAATGATTAAAATTTCTGCTTTTTTACACAATTCCAGATTCTCCCTGGGGGCTGCTACTTTACTGACATTTAAATGCTACCAATTCAGACTGATCTTACAAATATTTAGGAACCAACATTTGCAAAGAATGGCCTCAAAGTACGTGCTTAAAGCTACAATATACTGTAAACACATTTGCCAAATTAAATAAAGCACGTCTGGAGACAGAATCTGACCTCAATTTTGTACAACTTTTCAAGGACTTTAACCATCTCATGCTAGTTTATAAACCACCCATTATTTCAATACTTCCAATCTCTAAGCTCTTCCTGCCTAAAACCCTCAAAGTTCTGCAATTCCTTCAATCCTAGCCTTTGACACATTCCCATTTTTATTCAATCCAACTCTGGGTGGACATGACTTCAACAACCTCGGCTCAAGGGTCTGCAACTCCCTGCTCAAGCTACTCCAACTCTTTCTCTTGCTTTAGAAAGTTTCATAGGTTTTATCACTTGTGCTTCACAGTGTCCATTTTTTTTGGTAATGATCCAGGGAAGTGTCCTCAAATCAGTTATAATATTAAAAGGCCAGAGTTTCAGATGAGCCAATGATTATCAAGAGTAGTGAATGGCCAGAAAACTTTGTAATAGTCAAATCTGGTAGATAGAAAAGACTGTTTCATCAGAAGGGTTAGGCAAGAAATCAAATTAGACTGCGGCAGAGGTGGCAGTGGGAACCTTTGTAGATTTACAATGGCAAGTTCAACTCCAAATCAAATGGGCACACAAGTTCTTTTCTCTTCGGCTTGATAAGACCATTTCCAATTTGCTCCTTGGTATTTAACTTGACATCGCAACATTTAAGAGGCATCTGGATGGATATATGAAGGAAGGGTTTGGAGGGATATGTTGATAATAGGGTAATGATTTGGAACAGGTAAGCAATTTGAAAGTGAACATTTATGGACCATTGATCATAATGTTAGGTTTACAGAACAGAACAGCATTGAAAACAAAAAAAAACTTTTGTCACTGCATACTCTGAAACAATTCTATTTTGGTATTTCTCAAAGGGAATCAATTTGCTCTAAAAAATTATTTTACGCCAAGCTCTACGGAGACGTTTTCAGAAGATGTGACATTGGTGGTGGGTAAGTTTTTGGAGGTGATTCTGAAAGTTTGAATTTACATGCACTTGGAGAGGCAAGGATTGATTAGGGATGGTTAGCATGGTTTTGAGAGAGGAAATAACCAATGAAACAACTAAAAATCTGAGGGCAGAGTGTTAGGTGGTGTTTATTTGAACTTCTGTAAAGCCTTTGACAAGGTTTCACATGGTACACTAATTAGTAAAGTTAGATCACATGAGATTCAGGCTGAGCTTGCCAATTGGATACAAAATTGGCTTTATGGTAGGAGACAGAGGGTGGTGGTAGAGAGTCGTTTATCAGACTGGAGGCCTGTGATCACTGGTGTCCACTTATGTCATTTCTATAAATGATTTGGATGAGAATACAGGAGGTATGGTGAGTAAGTTTACAAATGACACCAAACTTAATTGTATAAATGGACACTGAAGGTTATTTAAGATTATGAAGAGATCTTGATCAACTGGGTCAATGAGATGAGGAGTGGCAGGTAGATTTAATTTGGATGAATGCATGGTATTGCATTTTGGTAATACACACATGGACAGGAATGGTAGGACCCTGGGTAGTGTTATTGAACAGAGAGCCCCATGGGTTCAGGTACAAACTCTTTGAAATTTACATCACAAGGTGGTGGTCAAGAGTGTGTTTAGCACATTTGCCTTCATTACCTTTGAATCTAGGAGTTGGGACATTATGGTGAGGTTGTAAATGACATTGGTGAAGCCTTGCCTGGAGTCTGTGCACAGTTCTGGTCATCCTGCCATAGGAAGGATATCATTAAACTGGAGAGGGTTCAGAAAAGATTTACCAGGAAGTGAGGGTTTGAGATATAAAAATAGACTGGGAAAGACTGGGACATTTTTCCACTGGAACGTAAGAGATTGAGGCTTAACTTTATTCAAGCTTATGAAATCATGAGGCCATAGATAAGGCATAACAAAGGCCTTTACACGCATATTTTTGAGGAGAAAGATTTACAGGTATGAGGTGTAACTTTTTATTTTACAGAATAATTCATGTGGAATGAACTGCCAGGTAAAGTGGTGGATGCAAGTTCAGTTACAGCTGTAATAAAAGTTGCACCCTACTAGCCTTCTTGAATACACGCTGGTACCTGCACTGTAACTTTTTAGGATCATGCACGCAAATACCTGAATCCCTCTTTACCTCAGAGTTCTGCAGTCCTTCTCTGTTTAAGTAATACAGCGGAACCATGATTATCCGAATATCAATTATCCGAAGAGGATCTCAAGGTCCCGATAGAAACATTACATCAAAGAGCTGTTTCCAACACTGATTGCGCCTTTTGTTTACAATGATTAAAAGTGAACTCTGCTTCCTGAAACGCTGCTGAGAACAGTCCTGGACACAGTTTGTAGCCCAGGCACTACTTCCAAATGACTGACCTCCCAACCCCACTTCCCCAGATAATATCTCCAACATTGTCCTGTATAGGGCAAAGGTGAAACCTATTAAAAAGGTGCAGTAAAACGTTGTGTGCATGGCTGCGTGTGCACGTTATTTGAAGAATCACACCTCCCCCGCACCCTCCCCTCAAGGGCAGCAGTTCTTATCTTTGGTGTCCAATCCGGCTGCCCCAAAGAGGTGATGGGGATAGGCGGAGCGAACAGAGGGTCATGGCTGGATCAGACTGGGGGCAGGGGCAGGGGCATGGACAGAGAGGTCAGACAGTAGGTGGGGTGGACAGGATTGATGGGCGGGGGGGGGGGGGGGGGGGGGGGGGGGGGGTGGAAACGGTGTTGAACAGGTTTGGGGGCAGACGGGTTCAGCGGTGTGGGACAGAGTTGGGGAGGGATGGGTGGGGGGGTTGGGGCAGTCAGTAGGGCATTGTTGGATGGTGTTGGGGGATGGCCGGGGCAGATGGGGGTGAATGGGGGTCAGGAACCTGCGCGGTGTGTTGCTGCCTCGTCTCCTGAATGCAAAGTGGACCTAATAGAAAACTCTGATCCCCAGATGAGTGGCACTGAATCAATTAACCGAATAATCAATTATCCCAACGAAATACTGCCCACCCATCTCATTCAGTTAAGAGGTTCCTCTGTATTTTAAAAGTTTTTCTGCTAAAGTGAACAATTTCACATTCTCACATCATACATCATTGCCAGACATTTACCCACTCATTCAATCCATCTGCAACGTCCTTGTAACTTTCTTCTAAGAATACTTCCCTTCCTTTCTTAGGGTCGCCTATGAATTTAACTACCTTTGCTCCCCTCATCCAAATTGTAAGCATAGACTCTTGCTGGACTTCACTTATCACATCCTGCCATTCATGCAAAGGCTGGTTTGTCCTATGTAGTGTTCTGTGCAGTCCTTGCAAGGAAACAGGAAGACAGCTAACGATCCGCATCCATGAACACCAACTAGCCACGAAACAACACAACCAGATATCCTTAGTCGCCACACACACAGATGACAAGCAACATGAATTCGACTGGGACAACACTACCATTATAGGGCAAGCCAAACAGAGAACAGCCAGGGAATTCCTAGAGGCATGGCACTCATCCACAGATTCTATAAACAAACACATCGACCTGGACCCAATATACCGGCCACTACAGCGGACAGCTGGAACTGACAACCGGAAGCGGCAGAGAAAGGCCACTATAAATGCTGGAGGAAACAGCACAGAAGCGCTTCACAGGAGGCTCCCAAGCACTGAGGATGTCACCTAGACAGGGGACGAAACGGTTGCAAGACAAATTCCCAGTTCGGCGAACGGGACTAGATTAAATGGAGATCTTTGATCCACGTGAATGAATTGAACCGAAGGGTGTGTGTTTCCACGCTTGTGACTCAGAGTCCGGTCAGATAAGGTTCAACAGGATGATTCCTGGTATTGGGGGGAAAGAGAACTATATTATGAGCAAAGACTCATAAGTTGGGAACCTATGCAGGAAGACAGAGAAGGAAACAAGGGCAAAAACAAAAGGTGTATCAAAAAGAAGAAAACTTGTGCAAACATTCAAACCGTAGTGTAAAATAATATGGAACAGGACAAAAAAGATTAAAGCAACAATTAAGACTCTGTGTCTTAATGCATAGAGCATTTGCAATGAAGTGAATAAATTAGTCACAGGAATAGATATAACTGAATACAGTCTCATGGGATTATGGTGGTATGGCTGCAGGGTGACCAGGGATCACTCAGAAGTATTCAGTTTTTTAGGAAGGATAGAAAAAGACTGGAGGAGGTTTGGTAGTACTGCTTGTTAAGAGGAGCTTAACACAATAGTGAGGTAGAATATTACCTCTGGTGAAACAGAATCGGAATTCATTGAGTTTAGAAGCACCAAAGGGCAGAAAACAATAAGGGGTATTGTATATGGACCACTAAACTGTAGTGGTAACGTTGGGGAAGGCATTAAACATGAAATTAGACCTGCAAGCAATAAAAGGTACAGCTGTAATTGTGGATTACTTTAATGTAGATTAGATATCCTGGAGTGTATATGAGTTGGTTTTTTGGGTAAATGCATTGAGGAACCAGTTAGAGGACAGACCATCTTAGACTGAGTATTGTGTAATGAGAAAGCAATAATTGGCAATCTTGCTGTGTGAAGGCCCTTGGGAAATAGTGATCATCATATGATAGAATTGCTAGTTGATACTGAGATGAAGGTCCTGAATATAGATTTTTAAGTGCGAGCAGCAGCAGAGAAGGAGCGGGAGCAGCGGAGGAAGTGACGTGGACCAGAGGGGCAACCAGGAAGGAAAGCAAGGTGACTAAACCAGAGACTCTAATACTGTAGTGTCTCCCACCTGCCCTCCTCCTCTAACCTAGTTAATAAGTAGGAAGAGTGGGAACAACGACCAGGGGACTGTCGGTAATATGTCTGGGCAGTGGCTGAATCCAAGACACTACACGTGTTGTGTCTCCCTCCCGCCTCCACCTCCCCCCTCCCCACAACCAAAAGTAGGACTCTGGTTTGTTAAGGTAAGGATTTTCTATATCTTTATCGGTGAATGGTTAAAAATTTACTTTTTATGGTTTATCTATTAATTGGTTTTTAGAAAAAGACTATAGCAGAGAGGTATCAGAAAGTATTTTAACTCAAACCTATACAAAGTAATAAAGTAATTAACTAAGCAGAGATGGCTGGGCAGGTGATGTGCTGTAGCTGTATGATGTGGGAGCTGGCTGATCCCATTGTGAACGGCAGTGACCACATCTGCAGCAAGTGTTGGTTGCTGGAAGAACTCCGGATCAGAGTTGATGATCTGGAATCTGAGCTTCAAACACTGCGGCACATCAGGGAGGGGGAAGAGTTACCTGGACACTTTGTTTCAGTAGGCAGTCAGACCTGGGAGATTAAGTAATTCACATTCAGTTAGTGATCAGGGACCTCAGAATGTGACTGTAAGTAAGGCAGGTAGGGGGAACCTGAGTTCAGGAGTGCAGGAGCCTCAACCCTTGACCTAGTCCAACAGGTATGAGATTCTTGCTCCCTATACGGATGATGAAAAGGGCTCTGGACAGGATGAGCCAGCTGACCACGGCACCATGGTGCAGAAGGCCATTCAAGAGGGGGGGGGGGGGGGAGCAAAAAGACAAGTAGTTGTTATAGGGGATTCTATAATTAGGGGGACAGATAGTATCCTTTGCAAGCCGGATCGGGAGTCTCGCATGGTGTGTTGCCTGCCCGGTGCCAGGGTGCGGGACATCTCCGACCGGCTTGAAAGGATATTGGAGCGGGAGGGGGAGGATCCAGTTGTTGTGGTCCACGTTGGGACTAACAACATAGGCAAAGCTAGGGTGGAGGACCTGTTTGGGGATTATCAAGCACTAGGAAGGATATTGAAGTTCAGGTCCTCAAGGGTCATAATCTCTGGATTACTGCCCGAGCCAATGGCATAGGGATAAGAAAATTAGGGAAGTAAACATGTGGCTAAGGGATTGGTGTGGGAAAGAGAGATTCCATTTCATGAGACATTGGCATCAGTTTTGGATCCGGGGTGGGGGATCTGTACCATTGGGACGGTCTCCACCTGAACTGATCTGGTACCAATGTTCTAGTGAAGAGGATAAATAGGGTGGTCAATAGGACTTTAAACTTCTGAGTTGGGGGGGATGGGGGGGAAGAAGGGAAAGTGAAAGCGACAGGGAGTATGGAGTTAAATGGGAAGATAAGCAGGAGGATAGCATATATGGAGGTGGATTTAACCTTGAGGCAGATTAGGAATGCAACAAAAAGGAAGGATAACTTATGACTTCCAATATCTCTCATGATAAGTTAGCATTAAGGTACTTTACCTTTAGCATTCGTAACAAAGTAGATGAACTAATGGCACAGATCATTGTGAATGATTATGATGTGGTAGGCATCACAGAGACATGGTTGCAGGGGGGTCAGGACTAGCAGTTAAACATCCAAGGATTTACAACTTATCGAAAAGACAGGGAGGTGGGCAGAAGGGGGCAGGGTGGCCTTGTTAGTTAAGAACAAAATTAAATCTATGGCACTGAATGACATAGGATCGGATGATGTGGAGTCTGTGTGGGTGGAATTGAGGAACCACAAAGGCAAAAAAACCATAGTGTGAGTTATGTACAGACCTCCTAACAGTGGTCAGGATCAGAGGCGCAACATGTACCAGGAAATAGAAAAGGCATGTCAGAAAGGCAAGGTCACGGTGATTGTGGGGGTCTTCAATATGCAGGTGGACTGGGTAAATAATGTTGCCAGTGGATCCAAAGAAAGGGAATTCTTGGAATGCTTACAAGATGGTTTTTTGGAACAGCTTGCCATGGAGCCCATAAGGGAGCAGGCTATTTTGGACCTAGTGCTATGTAATGAACCAGACTTTATAAAAAAATCTTAAAGTAAGGGAACACTTAGGAAGCAGCGATCATAATATGGTAGAGTTCAGTCTGCAGTTGGAAAGAGAGGAGGCAAAATCGGATGTAATGGTGTTACAATTAAACAAAGGTAATTATGAGGGCATGAGAAAGGAACGGACGAAAATCAACTGGAAGCAGAGCCTAGCAGGGAAGACAGTAGAGCAAAAATTGTGGGTATAACTGAGGACACAGTACAGAGGTTCATCCCTAAGAAAAGAAAGATTATCCGGGGAGGGATTAGACAGCCATGGCTGACAAAGGAAGTCAGGAAATCTATCAAAGAAAAAGAGAGATCCTATAAAGTGGCCAAGAGCACTGGGAAATCAGAAGATTGGGAAGGCTACAAAAACAGAGGATAACAAAGAGAGAAATAAGGAAGGAGAGGATCAAATATGAAGGTAGGCTAGCCAGTAATATTAGAAATGATAGTAAAAGTTTATTTCAATATACAAGAAACAAAGGACAGGCAAAAGTAGACATTGGGCCACTTCAAACTGATGCTGGAAGGCTAGTGATGGGAGATAAGGAAATATCTGGAGAACTTAATAAGTACTTTGCGTCAGTTTTCACAGTGGAAGACATGAGTAATATCCCAACAATTAAAAAGGGAGTCAGGGGGCTGAGTTGAGTATGGTTGCCATTACAAAAGAGAGTGCTAGAAAAGCTAAAAGGTCTTAAAATTGATAAATATCCTGGCCCCAATGGGCTACATCCTAGAGTTCTGAGGGAGGTGGCTGAGGAAATAGCGGAGGCGTTGGTCGAGATCTTTCAAAAGTCACTGGAGTCAAGGAAAGTCCCGGATGATTGGAAGACCGCTGTTGTAACCCCATTGTTCAAGAAAGGATCAAGACAAAAGATGGAAAATTATAGGCCAATTAGCCTAACCTTGGTTGTTGGTAAAATTCTAGAATCCATCGTTAAGGATGAGGTTTCTAAATTCTTGGAAGAGCAGGGTCGGATTAGAACAAGTCAACATGGATTTAGTAAGGGGAGGTCGTGCCTGACAAACCTGTTGGAGTTCTTTGAAGAGGTGACAAGTAGGTTAGACCAGGGAAAATCAGTGGATGTGGTCTATCTAGACTTCCACAAGGCCTTTGATAAGGTGCCACACAGGAGGCTGCTGAGTAAGGTGAGGGCCCATGGTGTTCAAGGTGAGCTACTGACATGGATTGAGGATTGTCTGACAGAAGGCAGAGAGTTGGGATAAGAGGTTCTTTTTCGGAATAGCAGCTGGTGACAAGCGGTGTCCCACAGGGTTCAGTGTTGGGGCCGCAGCTGTTCACATTATATATTAATGATCTGGATGAAGGGACTGGTGGCATTCTAGCGAAGTTTGCCGATGTTACGAAGATAGGTGGACAGGCAGGTAGTACTGAGGAAGCGGGGAGGCTGCAGAAGGATCTAGACGGTTTGGGAGAGTGGTCCAGGAAATGGCTGATGAAGTTCAATTGAGCAAATGCGAGGTCTTGCACTTTGGCAAAAAGAATACAAGCATGGACTACTTTCTAAACGGTGAGAAAATTCATAAAGCCAAAGTACAGAGGGATCTGGGAGTGCTAGTCAAGGATTCTCTAAAGGTAAGCATGCAGGTTGAATTTGTGATTAAGAAAGCGAATGCAATGTGGTCATTTATCTCAACAGGCTTGGAATATAAAAGCACCGTTGTGCTACTGAGACTTTATAAAACTCTGGTTAGGCCCCATTTGGAGTACTGTGTCCAGTTTTGGGCCCCACACCTCCGGAGGGACATACTGGCACCGAAGCTTGTCCAGCGGAGATTCACACGGATCATCCCTGGAATGGTAGGTCTAACATATGAGGAATGGCTGAGGATCCTGGGATTGTATTCATTGGAGTTTAGAAGGTTAAGGGGATATCTCATAGAAATTTACAAGATATTACATGGCTTGTAAAGGGTGGACACTAAGAAATGGTTTCCGTTAGGCGGGGAGACTAGGACCAGTCGGCACAGCCTTAAAATTAGAGGGGGTCAATTCAGAACAGAAATGCGGAGACACTTCTTCAGCCAGAGAGTGGTGGGCCTGTGGAATTCATTGCCGCGGAGTGAAGTGGAGGCTAGGATGCTAAATGTCTTCAAGGCAGAGACTGATAAATTCTTGATGTCACAAGGAATTAAGGGCTACGGGGAGAATGCGGGTAAGTGGAGGTGAAATGCCCATCAGCCATGATTGAATGGCAGAGTGGACTCAATGAGCCGAATGGCCTTACTTCCACTCTTGTGTCTTATGGTCTTATGGACTAGAACACTCACCTTGGTCAGCTTTGGTTGCTGGTTTCCAGTTTTCAGCACTAATGACTGGGAGACAAACTTGTCCTTTCTCATCAATGTTGGGGTGATAGATCTTTGTCTTGAAAGTAATTTTAGGTGGTTTGAAAGGATATTCTGATGGAAAGCTTATTTCAATCCTGAAAGCTCCTTTGTCATATGGAGGGTTATCCTAAAACAGGGGGAAAGTATTTTAGTATGTTTAGCACAACCAAGAAATAACACTTTAGACATCATAATCTCAATAAACACCTAGCTTTTATAAACAGATCTAAATTACATGATCTAACATAGGTGTTACTGCATGAAGAAACATTGCACAGTGTATGTAAAATGTCGCTAGCCCTTATTGTCAGCATATTCCCAGGTAGAACAATTTCTAACACAAAAGGTTAAAATGTGAACACTAGAAACTGACAGTTGCCCCAAATCATTTATATCACTGCACTATGACAAAAAAAAACTTTTCCAAGGATTGGATAATTTTGGAAGAGAAATTCTTTCCCACCTTCTTTGTTGTGGACTCCATGCCATGTAGAGGATGAGGAAATTCTTGAAGTGAAAGAAAACTTAAGGGATTAACTTAAAACTAATTTGTCACCCATTTTTAAAAAAAATACAGCTGTGTGTTGATGCATGCTAGAAGTATACCAATATTCCAATCTGGACATGTTCCAGATAATTACTTCCTATAACAAAAATAGAGATTGCTGGAAAAGCTCAGCAGGTCAAGCAGCAGCTGAGGAGAGAAATCAGAGTTAATGGAGTTCTGAGAAAGGATCACTTGACCCAAAACATCAACTCCGATTTCTCTCCACAGTTGCTGCCGGATCTGCTGGGCTTTTCCTGCAATTTCTAGCTCTGTTTCTGATTTACAGCATCTGCAGTGGTTTTTATTTATCTCTTATACCCAGTGAACTGAAGCAACTCCACAATCGATGAATTAAACATTACATACACAAAGTAATGTGGTTGTAGCACAGGAAAGGATGAACCCAATAAGCCAGACAAATTCAAATTCAATCACTCCAAATTATGGAGACAGAATGTTTTACCAATAAAGAGAAGATAAAAGCTTTGCAAGCTGGTGAGGCATACAGCCCCAGCCAGCCTGCTCCTTTATTCAATAAGATCTTCCACTTCAACCCTACTTTCCCAGTCTCGATATATTCAGAGTCCTTACAAGTGTGTCCAAAAATTTTAAATCAACCTGAATCACATAATCCTCTAGATCAAAGAATGACAAAGTGGCAAAATTTCTCAAATACTAACTGGCCAACCCCATATTTTGAAACAATGACTTTTACGTCCAGATGAACAGGCTCTCCGCATCTACCTTCAAGAAAATCTCACGTAAAACAAGAGACTGGTTTGGATTATAAACTTCACACAAATGGATCAATTCCAAAATAATAACATTGTAAACTTGTGCAAAGAGGTTTTGTACAAATCAGTTAAGTTGCATATATGTCAACTTTGTTTCAAAGTTTTTACTGAAACATTACCAAGAAAATTTCTCTGCACAAAATGCTGCATCACAGATTTCAAAGATACACTCAGCTAAGTGCTTCAGAGTGCTGCAGTCCAACTTATAAAATGGCACACACTGCTGCTACAGTGGTGATGGAGGTAAGGAACACTTAAAGGCATAAACAGGATGCTGATCAAACAGACCTCATTCTGCTGGATGGTGCCAAGCTTCCTGGAGATGCAACAGTTGTAGACTCGCCAACTTTAAGGGCATTTAAATGGCCACTGGATAGGCATATCAACAAGAATGGAATAGTGTAGGATAGATGGACTTCAGATTGGTTTCACAAGTCGGCGCAACATCAAGGGCCGAAGAGCATTACAGCACAGTACAGGCCCTATGTTCTATATATACCCACCAGGCAAGAGGAAAATATTTCACTCTTAAATGTGTTTTGCAAATGATCAAAATGGTCAAACATTGCTTCCTAATGGCATTATTGGTGTATCTATGCCAAATAAACTGCAGTTGCTCAAAGGATACGTGCAACACCACTTTCTCAAGGGCAACGAAAAGGTGATAATGTTTTGGCAGTCAGATGGTGAAATGCATGCTGCAGAATTCCCAGTCCAGTTGGGTAGGTCCAGGAGGTTGATAGTTGGGGAATTCAATAACAGCAATGCTGTTGAACATCAGGGGAAGATGCCAGTTGGCACATTTCTTGCCATTATCTGAATGTTGCCCAGACCTTAATGCTGGTGTACACTGACTGCTCGTTATCTGAGGCGTTTGCAAATAGTACTGACCACCACAAACACAATGAACATGCCCACTTCTGACCTATGTATAAGGATAGGTAATTAGGTATAAGATCAGAGGGCCTAGGACATATCACTAGACTTTAAACATGGGGAAAGTGAGGACTGCAGATACTGGAGATCAATCGAGAGTGTTGTGTTGGAAAAGTATAGCAGGTCTGACAGCATCCGAGGAGCAGGAGATTTAACATTTTGCGCGCAAGACCTTCATCAGGAATGGTGCATTTCTTGCTATGCTTTAAACATGGGAATACATGTAGAAAAGGGCCAGATTATCTACCTCCATGCAATAATTTTTATAATAATTCTCATTTAAAAGACAGGAATATAGACCCAGCACACAGTGAGTTGCCATGGAAAATATCCCTCAGACGGCACTGTTAATATTTGTGCCTGCAGTGTTGAAACCACACCCAATAAAACTGCTTAAAGATCGGTCTGCACTCTTCTCAAGCACCATGACTCACAGCAGCACAACACTAATAAACAGAAGGAAGCAATGCCAGGCGAAAGGTGATGAGAAGTAATTGCTTCCAAGAGGTTGAGCATCATGAATAGATAAGAATATTGAACTGTGGGAAATATGAGCACAATTTACGTCCGATACAATGGTATAAGATTGCATAAGCTTCACATCAGAACTGAAAAGTGGTGTCTTGTTTCACACATCATTGACCAACCTAGATAGACTAGGAGTGGAGGACAAAAACATTGTGCATCTGTAACTTTAGTAACCACAAATAGTACCACTGCTCCCAGTTTCCTGCAGTCCTTTTGGTTAATGGAATAATAGCTAAATCCAGATAGTCTGGCACCTGTTAATCACATCACATGCTTCTTTCAATTAGCCTCTTTTGCAGTCAAGAGTGACTTCCCAAGGGTAGTAACACCTGGTATAGTCAGGTACTGTTAGCATTATGGGAGGTACTAGGTAGATCCCCACTTTGATGTTCCTGCTCAACAAAATTCTTACAGTTTCTGTGTGATCAATTTTTCTATGATGCAGGTAATTATTCTACTTTGATAAATCCCAGTTTGGCCTGGCCCAGAAAGCTATACAAAAAATAGATGAATCAAAAAGCAAAATACGACAGATGCTGGAAATAAAAACAAAAAGCTGGAAATACCCAGGACAGACAGTTTCTACAAAGAGAAGAAAAATAGTTAACATTTCATGTTGTGACCTTGCATTATGCATGGTGTCTTACACAACAATAATATACCATCCAGGATAAAAGAAGACACTTTGTATGCACGCACTCAGTCCCAGGGCAGATCATATAATCTAGGAGGGCACTGCTGTGCTGGACATTTGGAGTTCAACATCAGACCATTGTACATTTAGAGAACATTAAACCAAGGCACTTCTCTCTGGGCAGAGGTTAAAAAATACGATTTCAAAAAAACAGCAAGGAGTGAACCCTGGCAGCCAATACTTGTTGCTTGGTAAATACCACTGAGAAAAATGTCTGGAAAGGATCTCATTACTGATTGAGAGTTTGGTACATGCAAGTTGGCTGTGTTTGGCAAAATTCAAAAAGACTATTCAAAAGTACTTAATTGGCTGTGGACACAACAGGTTCTATACAAATGCAAGTTGTGTTATTGTCCAAAAATAGGCTGTCTCTACACAAGTAAATGGGGATTTAAATTTCTTTGGTTGGTGTCCCTGCTTTTTATTGATAGCTTGCCTGCAACAAACAAATTGAATATTTAGAAAATAGACAAGCCTGCTAAAGATCATATTTACATCTACTCTGCACAATTATGGAGGTCCCTGACAGTGGAGTTGACTCATAGGATATACAGCTAGAATATTTTGTGACTTCATTTTTGCAAAGAATTGCCAGAATTGTAAGCCATGCAATTTCCCGTAACAATACGAGATGAATTCTGCCAGCCGTCAGTGATCCAGCCTGTAAAATATCTGCAGAATGAAACCAGGCAGACCTTCAGTCTATCACAGCCACATCTGCTTTACAGCTATCAAGTGAGTATTATCTCCAACTGGCATCCAAAGTAAATGCAAACAATCCAAAGCTATTTTTAAGGTCAAAATTTTAGGGTAAAATTAATGGAGCTAATACCTAGACAAATATTCAAGTATATCCTTCATTAATTAATGTAAATTGACAGAACAAACCTAGTATTGAGAGAGACCGCAAACTCAGAAATGAACAGGAAAATACAATGTGTACAATTTTATTTAAATTTAGCCCACCAGATACAGGTGAAAAGGAATTTCACCCACCAGATAGATCTGATGACTCACCTTCATCCCTTATAACCGCAACTGCACTGTGGCCAGAGGTGGATCTTTTTCTTCTAACTGTTACTAATCTCATCTATCAATCTGCCATCTCAAAGCAGTTAGGAAACCCAAGCTGTATTTTCACACCTCCATATCTGCCTGATCCCACCATGACCAAGGACCAGTCAAGGCCAACTTTACAGTCCTTGTGGATTCCTTTACCCAGGTTCAATTTAACACCAAGGGAAAAAGAGAAGAAAATAGCATAAATTAGGAGATGAAGGAGATAGAGAGAGATGGCAGAGTGAAAAAGACAAGGCGAGAAATGGGGTACGAGAGAGATGGTTAATTTGCTCTGCTGACCTGCAGGACATTGGATGTCATAAGGCTAGGGTGTCTCTGTCTTACAGGTAGAATGTAAGGAATTTACATTCCCATCCCTTGCCATTCAGAGCCATTTGCATGGCCATTTCCTAGTTATTCAGAATAAAAGAATTACATTATCATCCCCTGTTCAGTAATCAATAAGAACACTGCAGTTGGAATGCTGACTAGTCCCTGCAGTTAAAGAACAATTCACAACAAATTTGGCCATTAAGGGATGATCTACACACTACATTGTTTCTGGAGCTGATCAGGTCACAGCATTCTGTCGAGTGACATGTGACTGCGAGGGAGTAACTGGGGGTTGTCTTGCGAGTGTTACTGACTGATGTAAAGATTTTGTATAAAGGAAGAACTGTCCCTTTATTCAGAGACCTTCTTTTGACACACTTCACAAGCACTGCGAGAAGGGTTAGGAGAGCCTCCAAACTTCTACTGGGCTTAATAAAATTTTGGTTGTTCACAGAAGTTGGCATGTTGCAGTTGCATCAAGTATGTAAGAATCTCAAAAGAAAAAACAAGAACCCAGCACATGAAGGGAAGAGCAAAGAAATCACATGAACAGCTCCATGGAGTTAATAACAGGAGATACTTCATGAATGTATACGTTATGTATATAAATACTGTAGTTTCCAAACATTTGCTCCAAAGCACCAGTTTTACCTTTCAAATGAGTAAGCAACAAAACTTATAATCAGTCATAATTAAAAACTTGGCCTATATAGTCACTACTTTTCTACCTCCTAATTACTTCCTCCTGTCACACCAATTTCTTCACTCCTGTTCATCCAGAGTATGCTGTACCAATCTAGTCTACTTTTTGATGGTGAACACGAACATGTTTAATTGTACTCTACAGCAAACTAGGGAGGTGTGTGTAGCAGTGATAATCAGAGAAGCAGACTGGGCGGAGTGTGTAAAAGGTCCGCATCACTGTGAAGCAGAGTGGGAGAGTGGACCTGTGTGGGACTTGGAACATAACAAGGAAATGGTCTTTCTAGCAAAGTGGATTAAAGATCAGCTTGAGGGCAGGAAACAGAGGATTGTAGGTGAAGGTTGTTTTGTAACTGGAAGTCTACATCAAGTGCCTTACAAGAGGGTTATGTGCTGGGTCCTTTGTTGTTTGGAATGTACCTGAATGATCTAGATATGAATTTGGGGGTTTGATCAGTAAGTGGCATGGTAAATAGTGTAGCCTTTGACTACAGGACAATATAGATGGGTTGGTCAAAATCGGCAGAAAGCTGGCAAATGGAGTTCTATCCTGAAAAGTGAGAAATGGTGCATTTTGGAAAGACTAACAAGGCAAGGGAGTACACAATGAATGATAGGATCATGGGAAGTACAGAGAATCAAAAAGGATCTTGGGGAGCATGTCCATAGATCCTCGAAGGCAACACAACAGATGAATAAAGTGGTTACAAAGGTATAGGAGATACTTGATTTTGTTTTTTTTAATTGTGGCACTGAACACAAGAATAGGAATGTTACAATGGAACTGTGTAAGATGTCACTTAGGCCACAGTTTGTACTGTTCTATCTCCCATATAGGAAAGACAGCTCAGGCATCAGACCTGGTGAACATGAAGCACTAGGTAGAATTCAGAAGGTTGGGATTTGGGGGTGAGCAGTGGGGGATGGGATAACACTTTGGGGGGCATGGATAAGAAACCTCTCTCTTTAGTTACTGGAGGAGTTAAAAACCAGAAGCACAGATTTAAAAGTAAAGGAAAGGAGGTTCAGAGGGAATTTAAGGAAGAGGTTTTCACCGACACGATGGTGGGTATCTGGAATTCCCTGTCTGAAAGGGTATTTGACGCAGGGATCAGAAGTATTTAGCCAATCTCTTGCAGCACCATAGCATAAGAGGCAACAAGATCTGAAAAATGAGTACAGTGGATGTGTGCTGAATGAGCTTTACAGACTTGAGGGGCTGAAAGACATCTTCCTGCACTGTAAAACTGACTGTTCAGGACCTAGGATTTCTTTGCTGTTATGTCCAGAAACCGCTCACTCCCTGCTTTTTTGTAGTATTCTAGAATTTTTTTAATTTTCACTTCATTTATACATCACTAAATCTAAAAAAAATGCTAGTTGAAGTCCTAGAATTAGCAACATGTCAGATAACAAACCTTGGCTCAGTCAGCAGAAGTTAAATGGTACTGATGATTCACTCAGTGGTATTATTACTGTTAAATCTTGAGGTCCACGTAACATTTTGGGGACTCTGGTTTGAATGCCACCACAGCAGATGGTGGAATTTAAATTCAATACAAATCTGAAATTAAAGAGTCTAATAATGATCATGAAACCATTGTCAATTGTTGGAAAAACTCATCAGGTTCACTAATGTCCTTTAGGGACTCTGCCACCCTTCCCTGGTCTGGCCTACATGCAAATCCTGACCCACAGCAATGTGGCTGACTCTTGACTGCCTTCAAGAATGAGCAAAAAATGCTGGTCTAGCCAGCAAATGTCCTTATCCCACGAATAAAAACTGCGCTGCTTGGTAATTCAAGATTTTAAAAATTACAGTGAAATGACACCAGGAGAGAGTCATTAGAAATAATAAAACATGCATTTGTTCAACTTTGCATTAAGACTGTCAGATAAAATACCCAAAAGAAAACTGAATACAACCAAAGTATGTGATGTTTTACTCCCCAAAATCCCATTATCCACAACCAATGATTGGAGAGATATGGTACTTCTCAGGTGGGTGTAGCAATATCATAGCCATGACTATGTGCTCCCAAACTATAGCAGCTTTGGAGGACCTACACTGTAAATGCACTGCAGAGTGTTGTGCTAGCAGTAGGAGTGTTACTGCAGCAGCAGTAACAAAAACAGGTATAGAGGTTGGCAGATGTGCTGGGGCTAGGAGCACTGCAAAACCGTATAGATTTGGGAGAGTGCGCTTAGGAAAGGGTAGCATAATCTAGACCACAACTTCCAGATTCAGTGGTATTTTATAGTTTTTGTTAGAAACGTGCTCTGTTAATGCGTTAAAAAGAACTTTTCTCAATATGGTGTCATATTATTGCTGGAATTTTATGGTTCTGTATACCTACTTTCCCCATGTCAAGCCACATCACTACTTGAATAATTCAACCACTTTCTGCTTCTTTTAATTTGATTTCAGTTTAAACTGCTGCAAGAGAATCTAGACCCGACTCTGTTCTAGTGGGATTCATTTATAACTCAAAGCATAATTGGAATCGCTTCTGGGGTGGAAGTGACCTGTACAAGGAGGATGGATTGAAAGGGGGACCAATATGCTGGCAGGGAGATTTGCTAGAGTTGCTCAGGAGGATTTAAACTGGGGAGGAGGCCTAGAGAGATACTGAAGAAAGTTCTATCAAAGATTGGTGCAGTTCAGAAAACAAGCAAGTGAGTCAAACAGTCAGGACAGGCAGGGAGAAAGCAGAGAACAAGGTAGGACTGATAAATTAAACTGCATTTATTTCAATGCAAGGGGTCCAACAGGGAAGGCAGATGAACTCAGGGCATGGCTAGGAACATGGGACCGGGATATCATAGCAATTACAGACACATGGCTCAGGGGCTGGCAGCTTAAATGTTCCAGTATACAAATGCCATAGGCAGAGGCAGGCTAGAAAGGGAGGAGGGTGGGGGAGGAGGGTGGGGGTGGGTGGAGGTTTTGATAAGGGATAGCATTATTGCTGTACTGAGGGGGTAATATTCCTGGAAAAAACATCCAGGGAAGTTATTTGGGTGGAACTGAGAAATAAGAAAAAGGTGGTCACCTGATCAGGATTGTATTATAGACCCCCTAATAGTCAGAGGGAAATTGAGAAAGAAATTTGTACGGAGATCTCAGCTATCTGTAAGAATAATACGGTGGTTATGGTAGGATATTTTAACTTCCCAAACACAGACTGGGACTGCCACAGTGTTAAGGGTTTAGATGGAGAGGAATTTCTTAAGTGTGTACAAGGCAATTTTCTGATTCAATATGTGGATGTACCTATTAGAGAAGATGCAAAACTTAACCTACTCTTGGGAAATAAGGCAGGCCAGGTGACAGAGATGTCAGTGGGGAGAGCACTTTGGGGCCAGCGATCACAATTCCATTAGTTATAAAATAGTGATGGAAAAGGATAAATTAGATCTAAAAGTTGAAGTTCTAAACTGGAGGAAGGCTAATTTTGACAGTATTAGGCAAGAACTTTCAAAAGATGATTGGGGGCAGATATTCTCTGGTAAAGGGAAGGCTGGAAAATGGGAAGCCTTCAGAAATGAGATAACGAAAAGTACAGAGACAGTATGTTCCTGTTCGGGTGAAAGGAAAGGCTGGTAGGTATAGGGAATGCTGGATCACTAGAGAAATGGAGGGTTTGGTGAAGAAAAAGGAAGCACAGGTCAGATATCAACAGGAGAGAGATCAAGAGAATCATTAGAAGAGGAGAAAGGCAGTAGGGGTAATACTTAAGAGGGAAATCAGGAGGGCAAAAAGGGGACCATGAGATAGCTTTGGCAAATAGAGTTAAGGAGAATCCAAAGGGTTTTTACAAATACATTGAGAAAAGGGTAACTAGGGAGAGAATAGGACACCTCAAGGAACAGCAAGGCAGACTTTGTGTGGAGTTACAGGAGATGAGGGAAGATACTAAACAAGCATTTTGCATCAGTGCTTACTGTGGAGGAGGACATGGAAGATATAGAATGTGGGGGAAATGAATGGTGACATCTTGAAAAAAATGTCCATATTACAGAGGAAGTGCTAGATGCCTTGAAAACGCATGAAGGTGGATAAATCCCCAGGACCTAATCAGGTGTAACCTAGAACTCTGTGGGAAGCTAGGGAAGTAATTGGTGGGCCTCTTGCTGAGATATTTATATCATCGATAGTCACAGGTGAGATGCCTGAAGACTGGAAGTTGGCAAACGTGGTACCATTATTTTAGAAATGGTGGGAAGGACAAGCCAGGGAACTATAGACCACAGTGAGCCTGACGTCAGTGGTGTGGGCAAGTTGTTAGAGGGAATCCTGAGGGACAGGATTTACACACATTTGGAAAGGCAAGGACTGACTAGGGATAGTCAACATGGCTTTATGCTTGGGAAAATCATGTGCCATGATTTGAGTTTTTTGAAGTAACAAAGGATTGATGAGGGCAGAGCGGTGGATGTGATCTTTATATACTCCAGCAAGGCATCCAACAAGGTTCCCCATGGGAGACTGATTAGCAAGGTTAGATCTCATGGAATACAGGGAGAGCTAGCCATTTGGATACAGAACTGGCTCAAAAAAGGTAGAAGATAGAGATTGGTAGTGGAGGGTTGTTTTTCAGACTGGACGCCTGTGATCAGTGGAGTACCACAAGGATTGGTGTTGGGTCCACTACTTTTCATCATAAATATGTAAATGACTTGGATGTGAGCTTAAGGGGTATAGTTAGTAAGTTTGCAGATCACACCAAAATTAGAGGTGTAGAGGATAGCAGAGAAGGTTACCTCAGATTACAATGGGATCTGGGTCAGATGGGACAATTGGCTGAGGATTGGCAGGTGCAGTTTAATTTAGATATATGCAAGGTGCTGCATTCTGGGAAAACAAATCTTATCATTCAGCGTATAAGCCCTGCTAAGGTCAGTGTTGCTGAACAAAGAGTGCAGATTCATAGCTCCTCGAAAGTAGAGTCGCAGTGCCAGATAGGATAGTGAAGGTGGTGTTTGGTATGCTTTCCTTTATTGGTCAGAGCATTGAGTATAGGAGTTGGGGAGGTTACGTTGCAACTGTACAGGACGTTGCTTAGGCCACCTTTGGAATACTGAATGCAATTCTGGTCTCCTTCCTATTGGAAGGATGTTATGAAACTTTGATGGGCTCAGAAAAGATTTACAAGGATGTTGCCACGGTTGGAGGATTCGAGCTATAGGGAGAGGGCTGTTTTCCCTGGAGCGACAAAGGCAGAGTGGTGACTTCAGAGGCTTATAAAATGAGGGGCATGAATAGGATAAATAGACAAAGTCTTTTCCCTGGGGTGGGGGGAGTCCAGAACTTGAAGGCATAGGTTTAGAGTGAGAGAGGGGAAAGAAATAAAAGAGACCCAAGGGGAAACCTTTTCAAACAGAGGGTGGTACATGTATGGAATGAGCTGCCAGAGAAAATGGAGGCTGGAACAATTGCAACATTTAAAAGGCATCTGGATGGGTATTTGAATAGGAAGGGTTGAGGGGGGAAACGGGCCAAGTGTTGGCAAACAGGACTAGATTTGGTTGGGCTATCTGATCAGCATGGACGAGCTGGACTGAACGGTCTGTTACCGTGCTGTAGATCTCTATGATTATAAAAATGTAAGACCTGAATATCTATTTTCTACAGCATGCCAGATTTATAATTGCTAAAATGACCAGTGCCCACCACAAGTTATTTTGACAATTATGAAGCAATTTTCCAAGAGGCATTCCCTCATTTTTATACATCACCTCTGCGAAAGTACTGTTGGTAGTAATGTCTAAAATTATACATCTCAACAGTACATAGGGACAAATTACCTAGTGGCACAAAGTCATAAAAGAACACCATTTATAAAATGATTGTTTCTGTTATTTAGCCAAGGAAAAACAAAACATTTTTCAAGTAGTAAAGTGATTAGGATGTAAAAGGACTGGCTAGTGTGTGCTGTCCATCAGTGCTGCAGGTTCACTGATATGGGGTTTTCAATAGAAAACTGGATACTTTCAACAGGAGTGTTTTCTTCCCAGTGATGTGGGGTAGTCGGAAGAGTAGAGTATCTTTTGGCGGCAGCCAGCCCACGCACAAATGAACTGACAAACCTCTTTCTGCAATAACATGTACGCGCTTCTACGTCATCTCTCAGTGAACTTGTTTTTTGTAGAGGGGGCACGAGGGAAGGAAGGAAGAGAAAAGAGGTTAAGTCATTCCTTGCATAGTGAAACTGAACTTGGCAAACATATCATGAGTACTGGCAATCATGCAACATGTCACAAATGCTGCATTGTTTCCACATAACATCTGGTCCATCCTGCTCAATATATTGAAGCTCATATTTACTACTTCACTATTGAGGACCAGAACTGTAAACCAACAGCCAGATGAGAACTTTTGCCAGTGAACAGTGAAGTCATTTATTCAGGGTCAAGCGATTTCAAATGTCAGGTAAACATATCAACAAAGCTTTACACTTTTTTTTTAAACATATGGAATAATGGTTAAGTTGCATTTTTGTTTCTTCATTTAACCACACGGAGTTGGCACAAAACAGCTAGAAACCACACAACTGTGGAAGCTGCATACATTGACAATTCAAAATCTCTCAGCCTCTCTCAAACAGAATCATCTCCATTTATTCATTAATAAATATACTACCTGTTTTTCACAGATGCAACACCCATGGTCCATCATTTTGTGCTTGGTAAACAAGCACTGCCATTTTTAGCATTTACCACTCAATTTATATAAGATATTAAAATTCTTTTTATTGTCACAGTACCCAGCAGGCTAGATTGTATATATCAATTCTGCATGCCGTCAGGCAAATCTGGTAATAACCCCACCCCAGAAAAGCATGTTTAAAACAAAAATGTTGGACATGTTTACTTTGAAACTACAAAATAGCCACTAGCTAAAATGAAATCAGAGAAAGCTGTAGTAGTGCAATAAAAATGTGCAAATACAATAAATTGCAATACAAAACAAATCACTAGTTTAGATTTTGCAGTGAAAGTAATGCCAAGATGAGAAATGCTCACGCCTCGTCAAGCAAAACTGGAAACAGCTGGCACCTGCACTTGCAGAAATCCAGAATGTGCTGCCAGAAATAGCCCACTCGTCCACAAGGTGTGATAGCAGCTCTTGGCGATAGATTTGGCACCAAAAGACATAGAAAGTGCCAACTTGGGCAACGAATTCCCATGAATCAGAAAAGGGTCAATTCTGGTATTTTCAGGGGAAAGAAAATTTCTAAACAGTGTAATCATTGATAATTACTTCCAAATAACTGCTCTAGCCTGAAAAATTTAATTTTACAAGTGTAGTGTTCCGTTCGTCAGAAGTGATTTATTTTCCACCTCCCTTCTCTCAGTTTCTTTGCTTTGGATTGTAGATCAAAATGGTAAAAGGACTGTTTGATTAGATTCCCTACTGTGTGGAAACAGGCTCTTCGGCCCAACTAGTCCACACCGACCCTCCGAAGAGTAATCCACCCAAACCCATTTCCCTCTGACTAATGCACCTAACACTATGGGCAATTTAGAATGGCCAGATCACCTGACCTGCACATCTTTGGACTGTGGGAGGAAACCAGAGCACCAGCCAAAGACTATGGAAGATGCTAATGCACTTTAAAAAACTAGTTATAGAATTAATCATAAGTTGTGTCAACACATTTTTTTTCAAACAGTGGAGGGGAGAAAGAGATCCAGGACACCATGGGTCAATGTTCAAAATTAGCTTTGCCCAGCATCTAGTGTTCAATTAGGGCTAGTCACAAATGTCAGAAGTGATGAACATGACAACAGCAGTGCTGACTAGCTCCTGGGCAAATGAACACCTTGTGCGATGACAATAGCAAGAGAGATGCTGATAAAGTACAGATTTGAGACGGCCCAGGGAATCCCTTGTGGACTCAACCTGCAAGCCTCTCTTGGTTTGTCCCGGAGATAGTATGTTTGGTAGTCTGGAATGAAAAAAATAACTCCTATAGTTTAGTTTAATTTTAGTCATCCCCTTTATTTACTAATCTGTAAACCAAGCTAACTGGATTCTAATAACCCAGGAAAGTAGGACATCAGCTCTTAAGAGCCCTAGCAGGCTACAATGCTGAATTATCACAAACAGGCTACCTTTACACAGAAGTTTACAAAAGCTGTACTGTCACAGACAGGCTTTCATTGTACAAAACGTTAACAAAAGCTCTGCATGTTCTGAACTAGACAGATATCAGTGAAGGACAATAATTCAGCAGAGAAGTTAATTGATACAGTTTTGTTTCGAGGTCAGAATCAAACACTTATTAATTTCACAATGGAACGTTATCACTCAGTGTCCTGTTTATACAGATTCCCTGATGTTAAAGCAAGTGTTCTTAATTGCCTTACCCTCCTTGCCTATTTTCTAGTGTGCACCAAATGTGTTCTATAATTCAACATTACACATTAGTCTACATGTTCAAGGACAAGTTTTAAGACTATAAACTTTCTCATTCCCTCCTTTTGGCAATTCATGACAAAACCACCAGGTAAAGAAAAGATCATTTTTTCTCTGTCTGCAGTGAAGCCTAGGGGACACTCATCAGCTGCAGCAAGTAGTTACCTCTTTTGAATGGAAGACTTCACAACTTTTGTACCAACAAATTTGGATCTTCCACGAAGTATTAAAAGAATGTGGAACAAAGGAGAGAATGAAGAACAAAGTTTTGAGAAGCAAAAAGGAACATCTCATTGGATTCCATAAACCAGGGCCATTTAAAAGCATTTCCTCGGTATGTGCCCCTCCACCCGTAACATCCATGTTTGCTGATTTACATCTGCCTGTGCATATATGAAGGAGTTTAAGTAAAGCATTAGTGAGGCTAAAACGTGAATAGCTTGGATTAGCCCAAGATCTCCTTCTGGAAAACACCGAAAGTAAAGGTGAAAATCCAAGGCCAAAATATTTCTATTGTAACAAAGTAGGACACATTCTTTCAGAATGCTGGAAGTTTGTCAGGGAAGCCACAGAACTTTCTGGGGTTTGAAAGAATGAGTCCAAAAGGGAACATCAAAAGAAAAATGCCACAAATTGAATACTAACTCTCGACAAGAGGTAAATACTGTTGTGACTGCAGGGGGCATGCATAGGGAAGACAGAAGTGTGACCTGCTGTCTGGGACTGTAGTACTTAAAGTAGCTAGGTAATTACCGTGAACAGTCGATTTACTCTTGGGAATTTTGTTTTTAATTCACCTGTGGAACTTGGCAATTAATGCTGGTCAGGCATCAATGCCCTATACTTAGTTGCCTTTGAGAAGTGGTAGCAAACTAGTTTCTTGAACCACTGTAGTCCACATGCTATGGTTGGACTCTCAGTGCTGTTAGGGAGTGAATTCTAAGATTTTGACCCAGTGACACTTAAGGAACGGTCAGGATGGCAAGTGCATTGAAGGAGAATTTGTAGGTGATGTGTCTATGCATCTGCTGCCCTGTCCTTCTAGATGGAAGCAGTTGTGGGTTTGGAAGGTGCTATTGGAAGATCTTTGGCAAATTTCTTTGTACCTTTTACATAGTATACACTGACAAGGAATTGGAGACACTCTCACAGACCTGCAAAAGGAAGAATATATAGTGTACCATAAGATAAATGGACTGGATCACATTTTAAGGTGATATTGGAAGTGGCACATAATATTCCTTCCTGCATATTTGCTATAGGAGAAAAATGCAAGTATCACAAAGTATTCCAGGTGTGTCCAGTATTTCATAAGGATGCAGGGCAATTCTGTAAAAAACGTCACAGTTCAGGTAGTAAAAAACTCTCAACATGTAATTAAAACATCACATTTGATACCAGTTTTTAAAAGAACCAATTAGTCCAGCATTGATAGATTGTGAAGGATCAAAACAGAACACTTGTGTATCATTACAACTGCAAACAGGAATCTCAATTTCTAGAAGCTGCTCCTTTAAAGGACCATTACAGTAAAAAGGTATCAGTGGAAATGTTAACTTTTTCCTCTACTTAGGAGTCATATAGCATAGAAAAAAAAAAGACTCTCTGGTCCAACCAGTCCATGTTCCCAAACTAAACAGTCCCACCTCCCAAGGCTTGGCCCATATCCTCCAAAACTTCCCTTTTCATTAACTTTTCCAAGTGTCTTTCAAAACACTAACTGTACTTGCATCCATGACTTGTCATGAATTACACTCAGATCTAAAGTCTTCCAAGGTAACAGCAGCAGTTTGGGCATAAAACAATTGAAGTCAACTGCACATCACCTACAAACACAGAGCTGTGGAGAGACATGCAAAGCCATGATTTTGTCATGAATATTCACAGGACTGGGACAAAGGAATAAAATTCTTAGTAGTTACGACCAGAGGCTTCCCAAATTTGAATTGTTCTTTGGCCAGGATATTAGAGGTCCATTAAAACTAAATAGAGGGGGATCTAAGATGACAGTGATCTGAGAAGATCACACTGCAGAGCTTCACATCGCAGGAGCAGGATGGCCCTTTAACCCACCCAACTCAGGTCATCAGGATTTCTTGGGGTGTTGGAAAGATTGTGGAGCCCCAAGAAACATTTAAAAATTGACTTACCTGTATTTTCAGCTGTCCAGATATGCCTAAAAAAGGGAGGAGGAGCATCTGAGGCTGGGCCTGCAGCTCAACCTGCAGCAGCCTCGGAGCCGATTACTCTCCAGGACCTGGTGAACCAGCTCTCAAAATCTCGCGAGATGTTGGGGAAACAGATTGAAGAAAAACTGGCTCCAGTCTCTCTCATGCTGCAGAAGCATGAGCAGCAGCTGGAAGACCTGGAGCACAGGACAGATGAGGTGCAGCACAGGGTCACAGTGGTGGAAGCTGATGCAAGTTCATTCAAGGAAGAGACCCAAGCCCTGAAGATGCAAGTTCTTAATTTGCGTGACCAAGTGGATGATCTTGAAAACAGGGGCAGGAGGAAAAAAAACATTCAGATCATCGGTCTGCCTGAGGGTAAGGAAGGTGAGCTGCCTGCGGAATTTGTTGAAGATTAGCTTCCGAAATTCTTGACTTGGAGACTGGCATGAGAGGATTGAAGATAGAGAGGGCTCAGTGGGTCAACGCCCTCGTCCTTTCCTGATGCGGTTCCATCATTACCGGGATAAGGAGAGAGTCATGGCGGCTTCCAGACTCCAGGGGAAGGATCCAAAGGCCCTAATTTACAAGGGATCTAAGATCATGCTTTTTCAGGACATTTCAGCGGCGGTGATCCAGAAACGAAAACCATATGGTGGTGTCAAGAGAAAATTGAAGGAGCTTGGGATTCAGTACTCCCTGAGATATCCGGCAGTGCTTCGGATCACCTTAGATGGATCCATGCATCTCTTTGACACATCGGAGAAGGCAAGAGACTTTGTGGACAAACTAACCTAGCTTAAACAATTATAGTATGTATAAATATTGTTGCTTGGGTATGCGTTTATCATTCTGTAAAAGAAATTAAGGAAATCCAGGTGGAGCTTGTTTTTCCCCCTTTTTTTCCCTCTATCGATAATAATTGGGTTCAAATTATGTCTGCCAGTGGTTAAGATGTACATTTTAAATTTCTAAGTTAGGACACACCAAAGGATGGATGGGGTATTTATTCCCCTTTATTTTTCATAAAAGCATTTTTTAAAAATTCATATTGATATTCTATGGGGAGTTTATTCTTTTTAGCTTGTGCTTGCGATGCGGCTCTAGCTGGGAGACGTGAAGATCGTTGAGATAGTTAGATGCCTATTTATGGGCAGTTCGGGATGGGTAGTAGCCCCCTCCGGGAACGGGGTGAGTTTCCCTACTCAGCGCTATTGGTGCCTTATATGTTGGTTTGTTTTCTGGTTTTTGTTGTTTTTTATTTTTAATAATTTTGTATGTTTGTTAAATGTAGTGGTTTTAGTTTATGTATTTTTTATAATTGGTGGACCATGCGACACTAAGGCTCAGCAATGTGGGGTTCGGGTTCCTCCTCTCTGGAATTTAAATGTAATTGCAGAAGATTATGGCTAATGATTTGATTAAATGGTGTACCTGGAATATCAAGGGAAGTCACTCACCAAATAAGAGGAAGAAGGTAGTCTTGAGTCTTAGAAAGGAGAAGGTGGATATTGCTTTGTTACAGGAGACACATTTGGATGACAAGGAGCTTCTGGAGTTACAGCAGAATGGCTTTGACCGTGTTTGTTTTTCATCATTTAATACCAGAAGTAGGGGAGTGGCTATATTGGTAAGGAAAAATCTCTCATTTAAATTGTTGGAATGTGTTAAAGACACATACGGGAGGTTTGTAATTCGTAAAGCCTTGATAAATGGGGAAGAATATGGCATTTTAAATGCTTATTGTCCCCCAGCTCCTAACATGTGATTCTAAAAAGACGAATGTGGCGTTCCAGGGATTCTACTCTGTTATATCAGTCTGAGAATTGTGGGAAAGGGCAGGCCAAAACGGAATCCTTTTTTAGAGATCTGAAGCTCCCGGGTGTGACTCCCGAACAACAGTCCTTTCTCAATGCCCCATTATCAGAGCAAGAAGTGCAGGAAGCTGTGAGGCAGCTTCAGAGTGGAAAGGCGCCCGGTCCTGATGGATTTCCCAGTGAATTCTATAAGGAATTTATAAGTTTACTGTCAGGCCCGATGCTGAATATGTTTAATGATTCATACAGTCATGTTTCTCTCCCACCATCTCTGAGAGATGCCAATATTTCACTTATCCTTAAAAAAGGGAAGGATTCGGATGACTGTGCTTCATACAGGCCCACCTCGCTCTTAAATGTGGACTTTAAGATCCTCTGTAAGGCCCTTGCGTTAAGGCTGGAGACTGTGTTACCCTCTATTATTAAAGAGGATCAGACGGGCTTCATAAATGGCCGCAGATCCTCCAATAACGTTAGGAGGCTGCTTAATGTAATTCAAGCATGCCAACAGAAGTCAATACAGGGATTGGTGATTTCTTTAGATGCAGAGAAGGCATTTGACCGAGTTGAGTGGCTGTACCTTTTCTATACTCTAGACCGGTTTGGTCTGGGCGAAGTTTTCATAAGATGGATAAAGGTTCTCTACAGTGTACCTCTCGTGGCGGTCATTACCAACAGGGTACGATCAAGCAAGTTTAATATTTCTAGGGGCAGCCGGCAGGGCTGTCTCCTTTCACCATTACTTTTTACATTGGTGATTGAACCGTTGGCAGAGGCCAATTGTGGGGATCTCAATATATCAGCTCCAGAAGTGGGGCCAAAATTACATAAGATCGTGCTGTATGCAGATGATGTTCTAATTTTCTTGACAAATCCAGCAGTCTCAGTGCCTTGCCTGATATAATGCATTCACGCATTTGGCGCTTTTTCAGGGTATAAGATTAATTTTGCTAAATCAGAGGATATGCCTATGGGAGGTCTTAAGAGTTGGCTCTTGAGTGACTATAGATTCCCACTTAGGTGGTCACTGGGGGGGGATAATATGTATTTGGGCAGATTCATTACTCCAGTTCTGGATTCCCTGTTCAAAGCCAATTTTACTCAATTATTTGAAAAAATTAAACAAGATCTCCAAAGATGGGAGGCAAATTCCTGATGAAGGGCTTTTGCCAGAAATGTCGATTTCGAAGCTCCTTGGATGCTGCCTGAACTGCTGTGCTCTTCCAGCACCACTAATCCACTTCCAGTCTCATGGTTGTGTCGGATAGCGCTTATTAAGACGAATATTCTCCCTTGTTTGCTATACCCATTACGGATGCTCCCCCTGATTTTCAATAAACAACACTCAGGAGACTGAACAGCTCGTTCAGCTCCTTTATCTGGCACTGTAAACAGCCCCTCATTAAATTAACCAAACTGCAGCTGCCTCAGAGATTGGGGGGAGTAGACCCTCCGGCCATTAAAAATTACCAATTAAGCTCGCTTTTGACTTAAGTAAGTGATTGGGTTTGCGGGGACCCTCTTTCAATATGGCGAGATATCGAACTCTCCCACACAAGGTGCCCCCTTTCCAGTTTGCTGTTTTTGGACAAAGTGAGGACAGTTAGGAAATATTGCCATAACCCAATAGTCATCAATACTGTTAAAGCATGGAGGCCATTTTGGCAGAGGGAAGGTAACATTGGCAAAACATCTGTGTTTACACCTTTAGTGGTTATGCCAAGTTTTCAACCAGGTATGATAGTTTCAGGATTTAAACGTTGGGCAGCTAGGGGTATATCTTGCATGGGTGATTTATTTGAGGGAGATGTAATGATGTCCTTCGATCAGTTAGTACGGAAGTACGAGTTACCTCATAGAGACCTCTATCGTTTTTTTCAAGTTAGGGATTTTATTTTAAAAAAAAACACACTTTTGACCGATCCCTACGAATCTGACATAGAAAGAGGGGTACTATGGGCTAAGAGTACACTCTCTGTCAGTACTCTATATCACCAATAGGGGGGTGCCACCTCAGATGAGTCTGATCGAGTCTGCAAGATGTGGGAAAGAGAGCTAGGTGTTGAACTTTCTTCAGAGGCTTGGGAGGATATTTGGGAGAATGCAAGGAAGATATCAATTTACAATAGGACCCATGCTTTACAGTTTAAAATTCTCCACAGGGTCCACTTAGCCCCAGACCGTTTGTCAAAACTTAAACCAGGGGTATCTTCAGCATGTCCCAACTGCAAGGTCTGGACGGGCACTCTTACCCATTGTCTTTGGTCTTGTGACAGGCTTCAAACATATTGGAGCGCTGTGGTGGATGCAATGGAGAGGATTTTAGGTGTAGGGGTGGAGAAGGACTCTATTTCACTCCTTTTGGGCCTACCCATTGTATTTCCTGCAGATTCGCATAAGGCAAAACTTTTCAATATTCTTACATTGTGCAAGGAAGAAGATCTTTCTAGGTTGGATATCAGAAAACCCCCAGGCTTGTCAGGTTGGTGGAAGATTGTTATGGAGCGTATTCCCCTGTGTTCTCTCACAAATATGGCACACCAAAAAACTGAGAATTTTTACAAGACATGGCAGCCCTTTTTGAAATACCTGGACACAGATTTTTCTGCCACACGAACAAGGGCTTTTATATAGCCGTAACGATTGTGTTTCATGAGTCCAATAACCAGGGAGGAGGAACTGTGAATGTATGAGTGTTTTGTTTGGCTGGGTTGAGTTATGACTATTTATTTGTTTGTTGTTAGGTATTTATTTAGTTAGTTAAGTAGCTAGTTTAGGTTTTTTAAAAATTTTATACGAATGTATAAACATAAAAAGAGAAGTATAGAGGGTGGGTTGAGGAATTTTTTTATTATTTGGGTTTAGTTTTGTACTATTTTTGTACTGTTTTGAATTGCATTGTTTTGAATTTGTTGTAATATTTAAAGATCTATTTTTTCTTAATAAAAATAGATTATTAAAAAAATTAAGGAAAAGTTGTAAGACAAAATGACCAATTTCAATGTTAGGTAAGATGCCCATGTTTTAAGAGGCTCACAGGAGCAGATAAAGCAACCCTAGAGCACTTAATTTACAACTGTTTAAAAAAAAGAAAGAAACAGGCAGACAACCACTCTACAACTAGAACATTTCAAACTGGAGATAAAGTATCTGCACTACGGTCTTTGCAAATTAAAGTCCTAATAGCACAATTCAGTGCTTCATACATGACAGGAGTTCCTAGAACCCCCACAAGTGTAAAAGCAGGTCATTCGGCCCATCAAGCCCACACCGACCCTCCGAAGAGCATTCCACACACCTACCCCTCTACCCTGTTTCTGTAACCCTGCATTTGCCATGGATAATCCACTTAGTCTGCACATCCCTTGACACTATGGGCAATTTAGCATGCCCAGTCCACTTAACCTCCACATCTTTAGAATGTGGGAGGAAACTGGAGCACCTGGAGGAAACCCATGGATAGAATGTGCAAACTCCACGCAGACAAGAGTGGAATTGAATCGGTCTAGAAATGGGACGACACCCAGTGCTGAGAGGCAACAATGCTGACTGCTGTGCCATGGTGCCACCCTTAATTAGTAAAATGATCTGTCTGACAGATCCTCCTAATCTAAAAAGGTTATGTCTGGTTATGTCTCAAATATGTTGAGAGGGTATTACAGGGAAGAGGGCGAGAAGGAGCAAGTGGGTCAGGTAGAGTACGGAATGTTGAAAAAGACGATAACAGAGATTGGACAGGAGGTAGGCATTTTGCTTTGAGAACTTCCTGTAACTTGACTAACAAACAGAAATACTGGGACAGTTAGACACTTCTTCTATTTACAGAAAAGATAACAGGATGATCTAGTAATTTCAAACGAACAGTCTAATGAAATATGCAGCAGTAGACTTTGATTCATGCTAGCTCAGCACAATGTAGATGTAAGAGTCAGTCCCAATAAACACAGGTTGAGCCCAGAAAAAATCAAGCTCAGGTGGTAGAGATTCAATACTGGAAACTCACTTGACTGAACCTAGCCAAAGCAGGTCAAGTTCACCAGTAGGGTTATACCTCACTGGGGTTGCGCACTTGAGATCAAGGCTCCACTATTCCTGAAGTGTCAAAGATTTTAAAGAGTATGGAGTACAGAGGAAACTCTATTATCCAAATACCAATTATCCAAAAATCGGATTACCTGAAGGAGCTCTCGAGGTCCCGATGGAAACATTACAAAGATGTTTTTCCAAAAGGGATCATGTCTTTTGGTTACAGTGATTAAACAGGCAGTCTCCAAATGACTGACCTCCTGCCCCCTCTCTCTCCCCACACTTTCCCTGGAGTTCTATACAGGGGTGTACCCTAACCCCACCTCCCCAGATATTCTCTCCAACATTGCCCTGTACAAGGCAAAGATGGAACTTGTCAAAAAGTTTCAGGAAAAAGATGTGCACGTGTGCGCGCGCGCTGTTTGGAGACTTACCTCACAAAGGCAACTGCAGCAGTTGGTTGTTGGAGTCCAGTCCAGCTGCCCCGGAAGGGGGGGGGGGGGGACAAAAGAGTGTCTACGGGATTGGGGAGCGGGTGGTGGGGGGGGAAGAGGCGGTGTTGCATGGAGTTGGGGGCAAGGGGTTATTAGAGGCAGGAATGGTGTTGGACATGGTTGTGGTTGCGGGGAGGTGTTGCTTGGGGTCAGTGTTGGACGGAGTTGTGGTTGTTGGGGGCGGGGGGGGGGGGGGGGGGGGGGGGGGTCCATGTCAGGGACGGGGGTAGTATTGCTGAGTGCTGCTGCAGTCTCCTGAATGGGGAGCAGACTTGAAAAGCTCCACGCCCCAGAGGAAAAGCATTTGATCAAGTAACCGGCACGGTGGCACACAGTGGTTAGCACTGCTGCCTCTCAGCGCCAGAGATCCGGGTTCAATTCCCACCTCAGGCGACTGACTTTGTGGAGTTTGCACATTCTCCCAGTGTCTGCGTGGGTTTCCCCCGGGTGCTCCGGTTTCCTCCCAGTCCAAAAAATGTGCAGGTTAGGTGAATTGGCCACGCTAAATTGTCTGTAGTGTTCGGCGAAGGGGTAAATGTAGGGGAATGGGTCTGGGTGGGTTGTGCTTTGGTGGGTCGTGCTTTGGTGGGTCGATGTGGACTTGTTGGGCCGAAGGGCCTGTTTCCACACTAAATAATCTAAAATCGATTATCTGAACGAAATAGCGCCCGTCCATCAAGTTCAGATAATCGAGGTTCCCCTGTATTCCTCAATTTACCTGCCTTTTAGTCCCAGGTTGACAGAAAGCAAGGGTCAGGTTTCTGCACTCAAGTAGGAACACTTCACACAAATAAATATATTCTAACTACAGATTAAAATTATGAACCCCATTTTTAAATTCCCCCAATACAAATACAAGCAGACAAATTCAAAAAGCACTGGGCAATATAGCAGAGGAAAAGACTGAGAAGATAGTTCAATGGAACCAGTCCACAGAGTTCATCAAAATATTCATTTTAGCATGCCAGGACATTGTTCTTTCACCCTCCTCCTCCAGGTACTTCCATTTGAACACAGGAAGCATAGGATAGCTGTTTCATTTATTTGTAATGAAGTCACAGCTACACCACCTTCAGGTTTGCGATAGTTTTTAACTGAAGGAAGAAAGCAGCTCATTGGAGACTAATTTTGGTCAATGTTTCCCATCTTTAAAATGAAAGTTAGGGACTTAATTTGCATTGAAGACTCTAGACTTTCTTTGCTCTCTTTTCCTGACTGTTAGAGAGCATTCAGCCTGAAACAATGTTTTGGGTAAGTCAATAGAGATACAGTGGCAGTCATATGCAGAGAATGCCAGAAAGAAACGTTCCAAATGGAACCACCACCATCAGTTGTTAACTAAAACAAAAAATGTGACCAGGTAAACTTCATATCTTTATTAACTTCATCGATTGGAAGGTGTAACAAGGAACGAAGGAGCTATTTCTGGTGAGAAGGCAAGCTACAGACTCAAGACTCCAAAAGCACAATCAATGTTGGGGATGAAAGAGACTAACAAATCATCAATAATGTTATTATTGATGAACATCTGGGCTAGTGTTCAAGACTGAACCATTTTCAGCTGCTTCATAAATGACTTTTTCTTTATCATACAAGGTCAGAAGTGGGGACGATTGTCAACGTTTGCACAATGTTCAAGACCATTCGCAACTCCTCAGGTACTGAAGCAGTCCACGTTCAAATGCAACAAGACCTGGGCTGAAAAGTGGCAAGTAACAGTCATGCCACACAATGTCCCTTATTGGAGATAGTGCCTTGCAATCTAATCACTATTTCTTGACATTCAATGGTGTTACCATTACTGAATTCCCTGACTATGAACATCCTTGGGATTACCATTGACCAGAAACTCAACTAGACTTGTCATATAAACAATGGCTGAAAGGGCAGGGCTGAGGCTAGGAATACTGCAGCAAGCAGCTCACCTCCTAACTTCCTAAAGTCTCTCCACCATCTACAAGGCACAAGTCAGGAATGTGATGGGATACACCCCACTTACCTAGATGAGTACAGCAGCAGCATCAGCAAGAGAAGCTTGACACCACCCAGGACAAAGCAGTCTGCTTGATTGACACCATGTCCACAGTCATCCACTCCCTCCATCACTGATGATCAGTAGCAGCAGACTGTACCATTTACAAGGTGCACATTGCTGAAATTCTTCAAAGACCTTTAGACAGCACCTTCTAAAGCCACGACCAGAAGTATAAGGGCAGCAAATACATGGGAACATCACCACCAGAGTTCATCACTAAGCCACTCAACATCCTGACTTGGAAATAAATTGCTGTTCCTACACTGTCGTTAGGCATTAAGGAATTCCAGGATTTTAACCTAACAGCATTACGGGTCTACCCAAAGTACAATCACTGCAGCAGTTCAAGGAGGCTGTTCACCACCATCTTCTCAGGGGCATCTGAGGTAATAGATGTTGGCCAGCCCCATGAGTGTGTATTTTAAAAACCTAAGCAGTGGCAAATGAACTGAATAGATTTTATGCAATGGTCTTCCATATACAGAACAGAAGTAATACAGAAGGATGGAAACAATTCAAGAAAACTATAATCACCTGGGGGAGTGGTATTAGGCAACCTTTTGGAGCTTTGAACTGCTAAGACCCCAGGTGTTGATGGAATTCATCTGGAGGAGTCTTAAAATAAACAGTTAGTTTATGAATTCATTATTTCCAAAACTCCTTGGTTTTGGGAAGGTGCTACTATATTGGGAAATTATGAATGTAATTCCTTTGCTCAAAAAAGGAAAGTAGACGTGATAAAGGGCTCCTGCCTGAAACATCGATTTTCCTCCTCCTCAGATGCTGCTTGGCGTGCTGTGCTTTTCCAGCACCACTCTAACCTTGACTCTGATATCCAGCATCTGCAGTCCTCCCTTTCACCATAAGAGCACACAAAAGAGCGACAGCGAGAGCGAGAGCAGGAAACGCCTCAGAAGCACAAGTCTTTGAAACACTCTTTCTGCAAAGGAGGTGGTGGGATTGGGTACAATTCACAACATTTAAAAGACATCTGGATGGGTACATGAATAAAAGGATTGAGGGGGGATGTGGGCTAAATGGTGGCAAGTGGTACTAGATTAAATTTAGGATATCTGGTTGGCATGGATAATTCTGATCGAAGGGTCTGTTTCCATGTAGTAGAACTCTGACTCTAAAGGCACTGGAGTTAAGTTGTTGAACCCTTTTAAGGCAGAGGTAGATACGATTCTTAAATCTTTCTTCCCCTTATTGTCAAGGATAAGCAGGAGTGAAAAGCAATCATAACAGGCAACACGATGGCTCAGTGGTTAGCACTGCAGCCTCAGCACCAGGGACCCAGATTCCATTCCATCCTTGGGCAACTGTCTGTGTGGAGTTTGCATGTTCTCCCAGTGTCTGCATGGGTTTCCTCCCACAGTCAGGTCAGGTGAATAGCCCATGCTAAATTGCCCATAGTGTTAGGTGCATTATTCAGAGGGAAATGGGTCTGGATGCGTTACTTTTCGGAGGGTTGGTGTGGGCCTGTTGGGCAAAGAGCCTGTTTCCACACTGTAGGAAATCTAGTCTAAAACACAATCTTACTGACTAATGAAGCAGTCTTGAAAAGCCGAGATACGTACTCACACTCAATTTGTATACAGATAGTTTGATGGCATTCGAGGAAATTACTTGAAATGTTAAAAAGAAATGCAGTGCTATTGTGTGCATGGATCTTCAAATTAGCCTGTGATAAAGAGGTTTGTGTTAGAAATCAAGAGGTGGCTGAGTGCTTAGCATTGCTGCCTCACAGCACCAAGGTCCCAGGTTCAATTCCAGCCTTGGGCGACTGTGTGTGTGGAGTTTGCACATTTTCCCAGTGTCTACGTGGGTTTTCGCCAGATGCTCCGGTTTCCTCCCACAGTCCAAAGACGTGCAGGTCAGGTGAACTGGCCATGCTAAATTGCCCACAGTGTTAGCTGCATTAGTCAAAGGGAACTGGGTTACTCTTCGGAGGGTCGGTGTGGACTCGTTGGGCCGAAGGACCTGTTTCCACGCTGTAGGGAACCTAATCTAATCCAAACACAGCACTGGAAGAAAATATAGTACAGATACAAACGTTGGTTAAAGATTAGAGAAAATGATCAGAGGCTATCCAGTCTGAACAAATGTAGTACTCAGGATATATATTCAGCTGATTACTCTTCTCCTTTATATAAATGATTAGTTACAAATATAAAAACATGCAATGAACAAAACCTGTGAAGCAATAAAAGTTTGCAGGATTCTCAAAACTGGGAACCAAATGCATAAGATCTGGAAAAAGAAGTCTAAAATATTGGCCCAAAAACCAGGTCTTAAGGATGATCTGAAAAAGAAAAGAATGAAAGATTTTGGAAGAGAATTCTAGAACTTGTAGGTACAAAATCTAGAGCTGCAGACAACAAATAAGCTACTGTGGTTCACTGATCTATGGACCCAGAGAGTTTGGGACAACAAGTGGATTAGTAGATTGTGCAGACATGTACAAAATTGTATCAGCTCGCATTCCTAAGATTTTCATAAATTAAATGGTAAAGCTTTATAGAAAACTGATGAGATCAGCAATCACAGACTAATCCATTCAATTTTGGTCCACTCATTTTAAAAATGAAAATTCTAATGCAGATAAATTTGCAACAGTGACAAAGGAAACTAGACACCCTAATTGGAGGCCAAATTTGAGAAGCTGGGATGAATTGCAACAGAACTAAAAAAAAAAGTTTGAGAGATGCAACAGACGTACCAATATTGAAGGTATAAGGAATGATCTGACTGGCAGTACAGCCAGGATCAAAATTGATTCCATTAGTTCAAGTATGCAGAATAATAGACAAGTAAATGCAAGATATTTAGGACAAGAGAAGGAACTCTTTCAAGAAGGTCCACATGGAATGTACTACCAGAGCTGTCTAATAGAAAGACCATATTAACACTGAAGAATAAACAAGATGGCTTGGAGGAGGAATAAGGACTAACACAATATGCAGAGTGAACATTTGGCATTATAAGCTGTCACTATGCGGTCAAGGAAGCCTGTTGTTATACAGTACTTGTGCTTATAAAGCAAAGGCATAAGGCCCTATGTTCTCATGTTGTAATATCTATAAAATGCTAGGCAAGTTCAGATCAAACTGTTCTAGTCATTGAATGGATTAAAAGAATGAAGTAAGGATTATCAAAAGATCAAAGCAAAAAAGGTTAGGAAACATTTTTCCCTACTTTAGAATACAAATTTAGTGATAATAAACACAAAGGGAATAAAGTATAGAAATACAAAAAAAATTACTGCAGATTTATAATTCACTGTTAAAACTAAGAAAAAAAGCTTAATTTAGTTAATGACGTAAGGGCTAGATTCTTTTAAACCTAGGGAATTTTTGACCTACTTTTGATAAAAACCACAATGACTCAAGCAAGTGCAAAAACTCCAAATAATTTCTGACACAGCCTTGTGGTTATCACAGATTTAAAATTCATTCCAAGTTACTTACATAAACTGAAATAAATGATTTCCTAAAAATCACAACAGGAATATTACAGCACTCTTGAAATTGAAATGCATTTGAAGTGTTTGTGAGCATTAAGATGCTGAGGTCACATCGAGACGACAAGATCAACCTGTTACTGAAACAGTCGGTTTTAGTCTGTTCATACTAAAGCTCCCAAAACATCAAAAGTAAAATGAGAACCACTTGATATAAAAGAGGTACTCCATAAACGGTGGCACTGCAGTGTGACATAAATCACTATTAATCTATAAGCTTTCCAAAATATGTAAGCTACTCGTGATTACTACTGGAAAGCTTTCAAAATCTGACAGATTTCTCCCATTTTTGCAAATGCAACTTAAATTTCCAAAGTCACAACTTATGCTACAAACATTTTATAGAATTGTTCAGATAATCAAAATGGACAGAGAGCATAACAGTGCAAAGGACAATTCAATAGCAATGTAACTTTTCATGCATCCCATTCTTAGAACATAGAATAGAATGATACAGAGATTAATCAGGTAAAGAGGATATGGTATGAAGTTATGAATCATATCAAAAGCTTAGATTTTCTCATCACAAGTTCTAAAAGCTCTACAAAATTAAAATACATGGTTATAAAAATCTTAACAGCTCCTTCAAACTTTGAATAATTATCAGGCAGCTATTTCAATAAGATTCTCTTCATGAGGAAGCACATTTTGCACTGTTCAGTGAATTAGTCAAAGCAAAAATGCTTAAAGGCTTGAAAAACCATTGCTGACTGCGTGAACAGCCATAAGTATCTTTTATAGTATCCTTACGACTGGATTTATACTTATTATGGGGAATGTTAAGAGTGTGAAGACAGAGTTTGCTTAAGTCAACTGGGGAAATAGATTCAAAACGAAGAAACAATGACATATTTAAGTTATAATACTCTCAAAAGGTATGTATTCCATTATGAAAGAAAAACGTGAGGGAATCAATAAGTGACTAAGAAAGCTAAGGATTCTATCAAACTGAAATAAATGATTTACAATGTTGCAGTTTATTGAATGGACTAAAGATAATGACAATTTTAGAAACCAGAGAATGGCAAAAAAAAAGGGAGCAATTAGAGCACCAGAGAAAAACTAGCAAGAAAAAGAGAGAGACAGGAAAAGCCTCTCTACACGCAAATGAAAGAATGAAGAGGGTTGGTCCCTTAAACAGACATTAAGGAGTTGATAATGAGGCAACAAGCAAAAAGTATTTTGTATGACTTCACAGCAGAAGCCACAAAAATCATCCCATTAACAGACAAAAAGGAGAAGAAACACGCAATTGTATGTCAAATAATGTAGCTGTGGTCTCCTTGTTTTAGTGCAACATACATTCACCAGATTGAATCGAGGGATGAGGACGCAGTCCAATGAAGAGCCCTTTAGCAGGAGGGCATATATGGTTGAGTTCAGAAGAATGAGACAATTTATTTGAAACATGAAACTCCTGGAAGGCTTAACAGGATGGACTGAGGAGACGTCTTCCCTGGTTCCAGGACTTACACCCAAGGATCATGGCAATCTGGATCACACGTCAGACTTTTTAGACTTGGGGAATTTCTTCACTTTCAGTCTTTAGAAATCTCTGCTCCAGCGAGCTCTTGAAAATACTCAACGCAGAGACCGAGAAAGATTTGAACATCAGAATCAAGTGATCACAGGAATAAGAATACGACCAGGTCAGAAGATAAAGTAAAAGATCAGCCATGACCTTACTGACTAGCTCAAGGGGCTTGAGGCACCAATGAATTTTGATTGGATATATTGTTACATGTACTGGGATACACTGAAGTTTTTTTGCATGCAATTCCAGCAGATTATACCATACATAAATATAGTGCAACAGAACAGAATTTCAATGTAAATTTACTTACTAATGTCACATGTATCACAATACAGTGAAATGCTGTTTTGCATGTTAATCACAAAGCGTCGCTATGCTACGGTGCCATCTTATATCACTGACCATTTTGCATGATAAATATAGCATGCATTTTTAATTCGTTAATTTATCTTTTCCATTTTCTCTTCAGTTGGCTTCTCTTTCTCTGCACCTCCAATATCACTCCTGCATAACATCAGCTGCAGGGGCCTTGATTCCGGGCTCCTCCCCCTCCAACGAGAGAGCCAGCAATGGGTCTTGGGCTGCAATGGGGCTCGGCCTCTTGCAGTAAGGTGCCCAGGGAAATTAAAAGGAGGAGAAATGGCAAATAGCTGCAGGGAAATGGAGCCATTGAGGAATGGGAGCTTTCATAGACATCCTGTGTAAGCCACCAGATCAGAATTAGAAATCCTCAGTTCCTTCCTTCCAGCAAATGGGAAAGCAGCAGCAGGCCTTAGAGAGCCATAACCCATGATCATTGCCAAATGGGTGCAAGGTGGTGGTGGTGGGTGGGTGGAGGTGGAAGAAGAGCATACAAACGCAAGAGAGTATGCCCTTTAGTATTTGAGAGGTCCATCCAAAATCTGATAACAGCAGGGAGGAAGGTGTTCTTGAAACTGTTGATCCAGGTTTTCAAAACTGTTGTATCTTCTGTCTGATAGAAGAGGGTGGAAAAGAGTATAACCAAGATGGGAGAGATCTGTAATTATATTAGAACTGAAAGAACTACGGATGCTGCAAAACAAAAACAAATGTGATCATATTTGTTGCTTTCCTGAGGCCAGTAGGTATAAACAGAATTAATGAATGGATGGAAGGTTGATTTGCGTGATGGACTGGTCAGTGTTCACAATCCTTGTTCATTTCTTGCAGTTTTGGGCACGGCAGTTGCCATACCAAACTATGATGCCCCCAGATAGGATATTTTGTATGGCGCATCTGTAAGAAGTGGCAGGAGTCATTTTGGACATTCCGAAACGCCTTCATTTTTCAAAGTGAGGGGCAATGATGTGCTTTTTTAAAACAGCGTCAACGTGGATGGACCAGGATGGATTGCTGGCGTTCTTTTATTCGGAACTAGACATTCTGAATCAGTTCCACTGATACAGACAGAGGCATATCCACCATTCTGCTTCCTGAAATCAAAGACCTATTTTGCTGATATTGATGGAGAAACTTCTGTCTTTACACCATGCCACTAAGCACTCTTTCCTGTACTTTGTTGCATCTGAGATCTGACACACTATAGTGGTGTTGTCAGCAAATTTGTAAGTTGGGTTAGAGTGGATTTGCACCAACTCTGAATTTTCACATATAATTTTGTAAAGTTTGAATTAGTGGATTGATAGTAGTAGGGAGACCATTAAATCATAAGATATAGGAGTAAGATTACACTTGGTCCTTAGGGTCTGCTCCACATATCATTTGATATGTTTCTCAACTCAATCCTCCTACCTTCTCCCCATCATCTTGAAACCCCTCATTAATCATGAGCCCCTCTCTGTCTCAAATACACTCAATGACCCGGACTCCACATTCTGTGGCAGTAAATTCCACAGATTCACCATCCACTAACTGAAGAAATGCCTCATCTCAGTTCTAAAGGGTCATCCCTTCACTCTGAGGACACACCTTTGGGTTTTAAATCTCTCCTACAGTGGAAACATCTTTGCCACATCCACTGCATCCAGGCTTCTAAGTTTCAATCAATCAGGTTCCCCTCATCCTGCTGAATGCCCAACGAAAACAGACTCAACTGCTCCTCATGACAAGCTTTTCATCACCAGCACCATTCTTGTAAACCTCCGCCTTCGTCCACAAAGGCGTAACACATCCTTCCTTAGATATGGGGTCCAAAAGTGCTCACAATATTCCAAATGCAGTCTGACCAGGACATTATGCAGTTTCAGCAATACATCTCTGCACTTGTATTCTAGCCTTCTCAAAATGAATGCTAAAATTGTATTTACCTCCTGATCAATTGCTAACCTTGAGAATCCTGAACTAAGAGTCCCAAGTCCCTTTGTGCTTCAGATTTCCAAAATCTTTTCCAGTTTATAAAGTAGTCTACAGCTCTATTCTTCCTCCAAAAAGTTCATAACCTCACTTTTCCCAGTGTATTCCTTCTGCCACTTCTTTGCCCACTCCCTCTCCTCTCCATATCCTTTTCCTGAAATTAGCAAAAAATGTACTGATTTTCATCCAGATCACCAATGTATCACCTGAATAGTTGTAATCCCAACACTGACTCCTGTGGAACTCCACTAGGCTCGGACTACCATCGTGAAATATACTTAAATCCTCAGACTCCATATTTCTCTATGGTGAAGAGTTCCAGATTCACTGCCCTCTGGCTGAAGAAATTCCTCATCAGCCAATCCTCTACCCATACCAGCAGCTTGCTGCTGATACCATGGTATGACTTCCCATTGACCAGGCTGTGCTGGTTAAGGTGGAAGCACTATTGATTGAACCAAATAGCAGAGATCTGACCTTATAAACTAAACCTGAAGTTCTTTTGACTGAGACATTAAACAGAGGCCAGTGCAGTGGTTCAGATTAATAAATCAACAGGTTAAGTTTCTAAATAAAAGCAACGGGGAACACGAATAATTCAAAATCAACTATATATACACTTGCATGCTGGATGATAACTACAAGGCTGAAGTTGAATAGACTGCCAATATTTACGACAAAGCTCACATAGCAAGCAAGACCACAAAACATGGCAGTATTGCACAAATTACCACAATAAAGATGCAAGCAAAATAAAAAGAAAAACCTAGAAGCCATCAAGCACCTAAAACAAACTATCCCTGGAACACTCCAATGGTCAATTGGGATTTCAAAATAGGATGCCAAATTTTATGAAACCAAAAAATACATAACTGTCATGTATGTACAGAATTGCTGAAAACAACTATCCTATACAAGTCTACTACTGACAAATCATTTACATACATCTGTCAAATGCAATTCATGAACCCACTCTATTTGAACATATTAAGCACTGTTTTCTCTAAAAAACAGCCTTAAACATTTGAGGCTTAAAGAACATGTCTGTTTAGCTGAACAACTTTGTGACATACATACTCTAAGCTTGAAAATAATTTACACTTCTGCAATATTATAGAACTAATGCTGGATGATATAATCCATGTGTAACAAACAGTGGGGCTATTTTAGCCACTCACAGTCAAGTTGTGAAATTCTGCAATAGGAACTAGTTGCTCTACTTGGATAGGTTTCAGATTTGTAAATGTATAACATGATCAAGATTTGAAAACAAACAACACTA